>NC_133348.1:11032479-11363729 GCF_030506205.2 Paramisgurnus dabryanus
ATAATTTGATAAATATCTAAGGAGATATGTAATCACAGGGCACGTGTCACCGTTTTTCATACAGCGCCACAAGAACAGACATGTAGATGACGTCAAAGTACCGCGAGAGCGAGTAGAAATTTAACTTCTCCGAATTTTTTCTCGCAGTACTTTGACGTCATCCGACTCTCAGTTCTTGCGGCGCCGCAGTCCAACACGTCCAGTATCTACAATGTATAAATCAATAAACAGCCATGAAACATTTATTTTTAAACTTGCTTTTCCGCGATGATACATGATACAAGAAAAATATAGGAATTGATACAAATTTTTATTATTTCATTTTGGGTTCCGTACAGTTCAAATGAACCACAATAATTCTGTCAATATGGTGTACTGTAGATCTGTAAATGGCAAAATAGATCTAAGATACAGCAACAAATAAGCATTTTTCCAAGTAATATACAAGACAATAAACATAAGAAACCATCAAACAACACAAGTACATGTAATGTAATGTAGAGGAAGCTATACATTTACTATGTTCATCTGTAAACATTTATTTATACATTGAAAATACAGAAGTCATTGATCCAGTCCAGTAGGTGTCAGTATCGCTGCTTTAGTTTCATATGTCACCGAAGAAGAAAATATAGACCCATATGGACACGAGTTTCCTATTTAAAAAACATTAAAGTTGCAGAGACCTGACTCAAACTGGTAGATTAATAATGAATCTATCACTACAAACCAATAAAGATGTAAGAGGATGATTTAATGAAATGACAAACAGTATGATGTGCGAAGGATCTGTATTTATGTGCTTCATGTTTCTTTTGGGTTCAGGATCTGAATGATTTAATATCTCAGTTGAAGATTGGATTCATTGGTGCTGGAAACATGGCGTATGGGATAGCACAGGGCATCATCACATCAGGTACAGACAGTAAGCATTTCAAAATCTGAACAATTCAAATATAAGCTATCATTTCTAACAAAGCCTACAGAGAATATTGTTCTGTTTGCATCATGCAATATAAAATCTACACACAACCGGTAGTCCATAATTATGTTTATCCATTTTTCTTCTTTACTATATCATACTAATGTCAGTCTTTTCAATTAAAGAAGCCGCTGAGAGTAGATTGACATTTATTGTTGCCCATGTGTTTGTGTCTTCTTGTACTAGGGAAAGTTTCACCTACTAATATGATTGTTAGTGCTCCATCCATGAACAATCTTCCTCGATTTCAGGTGTGGTTTTATTAACATTTTATTTACCAAGTGCGTGTTTATTTTGTCTCTCTAGGGCTCCTGAACTTACTGCTTTATTATTTCACACAGACACGTTTGCACATTTATGTTCATAGCAGATTATGACACAAAAACAATTCACATTAAATAGTACTAAACTATGTTAAGAAACTGTCATGGTCATGGCCAGCTCATATTTCACATATTTCAAGTTTTATAACAATTAAATACATTTCCCCCAAAATGTCAGCAGCTTAACTGTAATGCAAACCAGTCTGATGTGCATTGGCAGATTTGTGTTAACATCAGATGTGTTTTCACAGGAGAGAGGTGTTTCCATAACTCAAAGCAATGAAGAGGTTGTAGAAAAGTCCAGCATGGTTTTCCTTGCCGTCAAACCTCACCTCATCCCAAAGGTCCTGAATGAAATCTCACACGGTGTCACTCAGCAACACATCATCGTTTCCATGGCAGCCGGAGTCACTATAGCAACACTTGAGGATGTGAGGATTTATCGATACGTGATTATATAATGATCCAGGTTCAGTTTTAACTCGGCTAACAGCATTAATTATAATGTAATAGCTTTGTGAGTTGTGAATGGGCAAACACCACGCTATTGTCTAAAGAAAATATGTACAAATGTTTTGTCAGCTGTTGCCCGCTGAAACCCGCGTGATTCGTATAATGCCAAACTTACCCTGTGTCCTCATGGAAGGAGCGCTGATCCTCACCTCTGGCTCATTCGCTGGAGAGAAGGAGGAGACTTTACTGAAGAACCTTCTCAGCCCATGTGGATTGGTGGAGGCGGGGCCTGAGCACTGGATCGACGCCCACACGGGCTTGAGTGGCAGCGGTGTTGCATTTGTGAGCATGGTCTTATCTTTATTAAAGACTTTTAAACAGCACCCAAAAGTATTTCAATAGAGTGCTTGCAGTGTATTATGCATATAAGCTCATAAATTACATACAATTGAAAAAGTGAAGTGAGAATTGTTATTATATCTCTGCTGTCTCTCACAGGTGTATGTGTTTGCCGAAGCCCTGGCAGAAGGGGCTGTTAAAATGGGAATGCCGAGCGCGTTGGCTCAACGTATCGCAGCACAGACAATACTGGTGGGTTTGTCATCAGATGTGCATTTATGTTTCAAAACACTTAAGTTAGAGCTCATTAAAACTCTATTGATAGGGTGCTGGTTTGTTACTGCGTGATACTGGGAAACTGCCAGCCCAGCTGAAAGCTGAAGTTTGCACGCCTGGAGGGACCACGATACACGGCCTGCACGAGCTGGAGAAGGGCGGCGTCCGAGCGGCTGTCATGGGAGCCGTGGAGGCGGCTACAGAAAGAGCGAGAGAACTCGGAAAAAAATAGATTGGAAGGTTATGGAGGAATGTAAATGTTTAACTTTTACCATTACATCATAATTCAGATTATAAGAGGAAAGATTTATTCACAACCTCTTACAAATGCTGTACAGTAATTGTATCTAGTGAGTCTGACTTAATGTGTGTTCTTGACATAAATCATCAAAGCCTTGATTTCAACTTAAAACTTTAACGATTTTTTATTTGTAATACATACACATGGAATTGTCCAGGAATAGGAATTGTTCGGTCTTAATCTATTTTAATCTGATTATTGTCATAAGTAGCCAAGTTGCCTGTTAATAAGTGTTGCATTTGTACAGTTTTACATGTTTAAAATTATATTATTAATAATTATATAAGCTAATCTAGATGTACAATGTTAATAGCTGTAACTTTATTTGATGCAAAAAGTGTTCAACTCAATAGATAAAAATAATTAATTGTTTATTCATTCATTAATTAATATATTATAAACATAAAATGTTTAACTTCCTAAGACCCGAGCTTTGGTTTGTCTTGCATTTTAGATTTCTTCCAGCTATTTTGTGGTTAGGAAGAACCAATAAATATAATAACCAAACATTTTTCTTTAAACGTGAAGCAGTGTAATTGTCCATGTTTGTGTACAACAGGTTCCAATTACACAGAATTAAAGGTGCAGTGTGTAAAATTGAAAAGGATTTCTTGACAGAAATACAATATAATATACATAACTATATTATCAGTGGTGTATAAAGATCTTACATAATGAACTGTTATGTGTTTTTTACCGTTTTCATCTACATACGCAGCACGTCCCTTTACATGGCAGTCGCCATTTTGTGCCGCCATGTTTCTAAAGTAGCCCTAAACAGACAAACTGCTCTTAAGAGTGCGTTTTGTCACTACTGTACTTTGTCTTAAACAACAACATGTTTGTCCTGTGGCAGCTACCATAGCTTCTCTATACATTTCGGTGAGCAGTGGACTGAGCCGTTGGTTGCAATTCACAATCTCACTGCTAGATGCCACTAAAATCTACACACTGCACCTTTAAATATTATGGTGCAAACAACAAAAATTGTGATGCCATCAAGGTTTTAGGAGATTAAACGTAGCAATTATCATTTTAGATTAAATTAATTTGTTCATAGCAAACACGGTTGGTTTTGTGTGATGGATTTATTTATTATCCAGGGAACAAGATTCACATAAATGTACTGTAATGTGGGTGAAGGATGAGCTCAGTTTTCAGAGTTTTGTCTTTCCCCGAGTCGCCTTTGGCTGCTCACTTGATAGCCTTAAAATGATTTACTGTAAATCTGGTTTAAAACAATGTGATGTGAAAAGTGCTATACAAATAAAAAAAGTTAAACAAGAAAATGTTAATACTTTTTTTTCCTATCAAGCAGTTTTTGAGGTTTGATAAAACTTTAATTAAACTTTATATGTATATTTTATGCATATCAGTTTCCAGTCAAATCAAAGTTTCAATAGGACATGAAAAAATATTGTCCAGAGGACAATGGCTCATTGTTTTGTAATGTTTTTTTTAAAAGAGAATTGTGAAATAATATTTCATAATTATTAAACTTTATTTTATTTACTGTTAAAGTACAATTTTGCTTTGTAGATGTATGATAGGCATACAGTAAATACATATTACATATACATCATACAGGCAGTTACGCCATATATAAAAACGCTTTTAAACCGCATGATTTGTTTACGCCCATGACAATATATTGTAAGATAACATGAACTAAAACCAAAATATTTAATTGTCATTCCCCCCCCCCCTTTTTTCAATTGAATAACGACATAAAATACAAAAACACAGTATGCTTAATGCTACATGAACAAGAGGTATTAGACACATAGGTTATCAGAGAAGAAAGTGAAAGAAATTGAGTACATTTAAAATGTTGCATGTTTTTAGAGCTTTTTTGTTTTTGAATTTTTCCAAAGGGGTACTGTATAATTTTAAATCATTCATAAAATGTGACAGATTTTTCCTACAAATGGCCCATTTGCTTTGTGTATGGTACTTTCATAATACAATAAATAACTGTAAATATATTGTTCATTACTTGGAATGATCTCTCTCAAAATAAAAAAAACACCAATTTCTATACCACACGGCCCAATTTTATAATATAATTTTCTTGAGTAGATACAATGATAAAGTAGATGCAAAATCGTTTCATTTCCCTGTACACTAAATGCACAAGAATATAAAATCTTTCATTTTCATTTCACAAATAGTGATTAATGACGTCATTGTAGAGAATGAAAGCGGCGCTGGAATGTACCACGAGTCACACAGGGTTTCATGTCAAACACAACACGAGCATACTATACTGTATATTTGCGATTTGTCTATATTTACACAATCAAGACCGATTAAGTCGTAATAAAAATAAATTATTGAAGTCCCATTACTACAAATTGTTTTTTATTTTGATAGCGTCACCCCCCCCCCTTCGTGCGCGTAAATGGTTTGCTCAGGGCATGCTCGCTCCTTCTGTTTCTACAAGCCTGCAGTGAGCAGCAGCAGCGCTTCATACAAAACCAACAAAAGCGCTTAAAAGTGAGTATCTGTCAAAAATATAACGCTTTTATCTTTAATTTTTAGCGGCGCCGATGCGAACGCGTGAATAATTATGTGATTTAAATGTAGGATAATTTTATTCAGAAGCCGGTGAAGGGTGTCATCCATCTATGGAAAATAATCAATATATGATCAATGCATAACTCATATCCTACAGTGTTATTATAGTCATTGTGTTATGATAAAACAGCCGATTTGGTCTATAAAGGGCTGATAGTGGTGGTGTTTAATTTACGCGTGGGCCATGTGCGGAAGTACACGCGCATTAGCACGCGTCATGACGCATTTTCATTGAAACCATTTTCATTGTGAGCAGAATAAATCACTGGTTTTTATTGATCAACATATTTTTTTGTTGGAATTTTTATTGATAGATAACGAAAAGAGCATACATTTATTTATAATATGATCTAAATTATAATATATACATGATGTAATGTCACACCATGCTTATCATCATGCAATAGAAATACTATTGAAATATTACCTTCCAATATGTGCATACCATGGTATAGATCAAAGTACCCTGGCATTTATCATGTGATATACCATTGCTTTGCCATGGGACTGTCATAAAACCATCTAGAATTTAAGACCACCTACTCTTATTTTATATGGGTTTCTTATGACCGCTCCTTCAGTGTTAAAGGGACAGTTCACCCAAAAATCTACCTCCATGTTCATCAAAACAATAATATTATACAGGTTTGAAACAACATGATGGTGAATAAATGATGACATAATTTAAAGTTTGGGGGAGAACTATCCCTTTAATACTTTTGACTGTGACATGCTGACAGTAATCCTCACTTTTTCAAATTGGTTTCTCGCTTGCCTTTGACTGGATGAGAAGAACGAGTTACACTACATAGTCACCTGTTTGTTTGGTTGATTTTCTGTTTGTTGCTGAAGGTGAGTTCCAGAAATCTGTCATAGTGCATTCACACCAGCCGCGGAAGAGGCGGCAAGCGCGGATGATTTACATGTTAAGTCAATGCAAACACGCGATTAGGCATCCTGCGGCGTGGTACACGCAGTAGCCGCGGCGCGGATGTTGCGGAACGCGCGGGGCGTTCCGCACGAATTGAGCGTTGCCGCGGGAAACGCGCAAGTTCAAAAATCTGAACCTGGCGGAATTCCGCGCCGCGTTAACCAATCAGGAGCTTGCTGTAGTAGTGACGTGATTACAGGAAGTGAGCGGAGTGGTGTAGTCTCCGCGGAGTCGCAGAAGCCCCTCCCATGACGCGGATTTCCACGTGAATTTCTCGAATGACTAGAATTTCACCCGCGGATTTCACGCAAGAATGAAGCGAGTGAACTCAAATGTTCAAGCGTCCAACTACGCGCGAATAGCGCGTTTTTGCCGCCTCTTCCGCGGCTGGTGTGAACCCACAGTCACTCATCAACATCCTGGATGTGTTTGTATTGTTGCCTCATATTGTGTTTGTGTGTTGCATTAAGGCTACGTTTACATGACAATATAGTAAAAACAGAAACGTTTTTGAAACATAAAATCAAAATAATTTGCATTTACACAGATCCACGAAAATGACTATAACTGCTGTATCATGCGTGCTAGACCAAGAGATGGCGATGTTACTTTGTAAAGAAACACTAAACACCTGCGCACATAAGCGTGAAAGCATCGAGTAGTTTTTTCAAGTTACCCTGAGCTATAGATGGTTTCAGCAGTAACAACATAAACAAACAGCTTTTGTAGAACAAATGTAACTTTGTTAAACCCGCAATAATTAATACGCTGGTGTGTGGTGGGCGCAATATGGCTGACGTCGCATTATCCTGGTGGATGCTACATTGGTGGTGGTTGAGAAGAATCCTCCTTTCATATGAAAAGCGCTTTGAGTGCTGCAGAAAAGCGCTATATAAGTGTAACAAATTATTATTATTATTATTATTATTATTATTAATTAATAACAACAGATTCCTTTTATGGTACATTCACACGGGGCGAAAGCATTAACGCTTGACGGAAGGTAGAGTTGCACGATAAATCGCATGCAATATCACGCAGTAATGCCGTCAGTAATGCCGGTTCCTTGATTAGTATTAAATCGCCAACAGCATCTTTCAGGTGGCGCGGCAATAACTGCACAGAGCCGTAGGTTCCTCACAAGCTGGGCCATATCGCATACATATCGCAGGAGGCGATACGTCCGTGATAATTACTGCGAAATTGCCCCGATTGTCAGTGAACTACGACTCTGTGCAGTTAATGCCGCTCCACTTGAAAGCAGCTGATGGCGATTTAATACTAATCAAGGAACCGGCATTACTGACGAGATGCGCGTGACAATCACATGCGATTTATCGTGCAGCCCTAATGGAAGGCTTGTCTGAAGCATGGCCGCAAACCTATGCAACAAGTAGATTATGTTAGTTAAAATCATAGCTAAAGCGTATCAAAAGCTACACTAAGCTAACGTTACTGTGTAAAATGTGCATTATATAATATATACAATCTTAACAGCAGATTGCATGGGGTTTTAATTTTCACAGATTAGCGTTTTTTTTTTGTTTACAAGAAAATAAAAATGTTTTTAAAGTTTTGCGTTTTTATGACCTCAAAATGACATTGTTGTGTAACCGAATATTCTGTATTGCCTTGTCCATACTTCAATTTTTGTTTCATTTTCCTTATATTTAGATGTTTATTCTTCATGTTAAAGATCAACACATTTTATGTTAAATAAATTACAATGGAACCATTCATTGTACTGTCTTTGAAATCGTGACGTGTTTCTGTCGTTTAAAGGTAAAGTGTGTCTTTTTAAGGCCAGTAGCAGCACTATACAGAATTGCATCTGATTGCATTTTGTGCATGTGAAATTTTGCATGCGTATGTTCAGAAATTGACATGTAAACTGCGAATATGTATTTTAACTCTTTCCCCGCCAGCGTTTAAAAAAAAGTTGCCAGCCAGTGCCAGCATTTTGCATTATTTCACAAAAGTATAATGCCTTTCAGAAAATGTGTATAGACTGTTTCAGCAGTAACAACATAAACAAGCGGCTTTTGTGGAAAACACGTAACTTCCGGTTAACTCAGCTAAGAATAAATAACAACAAAGTTCTTTTAAAGTAGTTTATTTGTATAACAAGCAACTAAACAACACATAGATTACCTAGGAAACCAAAACATTTGTTATTTTCGACGAGGTATTTGTTTAAGAGTTCAGTTTAGCAACTAGTCAGACCATTAAACAAACAGAAACCGGAAGTAAAGTTCCGACCAGATGCATAGTTGCGTCACCACGTGCGTTCGATTAAACCATCTATATATATAAGGAGGATTTTTGATAGAGATCCGATTCAGAGCGACGGTCAAAGCATACAAAGAGTTTTAACTGTTTTGGTTTTAGAGGATGCTTCAGTGTTTAATAAGTTGGATAAGAGCGCCACCTGGTGGATAATAGCGGAAATCTGGATTGCCATCAAATCTCGTCATTTGCAGGGAAGCGTTTTCTCTTAATTGACAAGATAATTTGTCAATGGCTGGGAAAGAGTTAACATTAAAGACACACTTTTTCCTCTAATGTTATCTAACTTGTCTGTTATTAACTCTCTAGTTCCCTGTCACTCTTTTTCTTCTTTATTTAATTCTCCTGCTTTACTCCTGCCGTCTTTCTGGACACAAGAAAATGCGTAACAGAAGCTCCCGGAATTCTGCTTTGAATCAGTCCAGTTCTACTGACGTCCAGTCGGGCTGTACCACTGCGACCGGCGGTGCGGGGTGTTTGTCCAAGGCAGCCCTGCAAGGTCTGCGGTCTGAATGCGCTGCGGTGTGGTTTGACCGTGTCGTGTACGAGCGAGCTGAAAGCGCCTACCACGTCCGACTATTGGAGCGCCAAAATGGCACGGTGGCTCCTTCCTCCCGAAACCAAGAAACCTGTCACCATGGAGACCAAGAGGCTTGTCACCATGTCGTTCAGGCTGTATGGGTAAATAAATCCAACTTGAACAAAACTGAAAGTCAGTTCCTGGAGCGCCAATCCGTCGCTCCAACATCACTCCCACTGCAGCCCGGCAGTTCCCAGATTCTGTGCGATGAGGGCTATCAATCACAAACACCGACTCCTCCCACACCTGCTTCAAAACCTATCAATGGCCTTCCTTGCATGTCATCACCCCAAATGGGGGTGTGGCTACAGAAGCCGCTTTATGATAAAGCAGAAGCGACTTATTATCAGAACCTGTACGGACGTAACGTGCCACCCGAAAACCCGGAAAGCAACAATAAACGATCTAATTCCAAACGCCGCAACGGTGCTGCCGCTAAGAAAACAAAGCCTGTTGTTCCTGACCAGCGGAATCGTGATGATGTCACCACCACTACTAAAGGAAAGGGGCGTAAACAAGATCATGGTTGCTATGCGGAGGCGGAGCCTCGGTTCAACGAAGGAGCTGCGGCCAGAACCGTCAAAACGTCTAGAAATCATTCTAGCCAATCTCAGAAGTATGACTCGATACTTGAGAATAAAGGCACTTACTTTCTTTAGACATATTTAGTAGCATAGCATTTACATCTTACTAACCTTTATTTCGGTTCTTCATCTCATATTTTCTTATTGTTCGTTCATTGTTTATTGTCTTTAATACCTTTGAGTTCATTCTTTACATCATTTCTCATTGTGCTTGAAAGTTAATTTGTGTGAATTCAGTTTTTGTGGTCCTGAGTTTGTGTGTTTTGTCATTTTTGCATGGTTGCATTAACATGGATCATGGCTGCACAACATTGTTGAGGAATAACGCAGTAGCGACTTTATTAAATGCAATTTCTTAGTGGTTTTCTTTCTGAACCCTCAACACTGTTCTGCAACCGTTTAGTTTAGAAATCATTTTCATCATGTTTTTAGCGGCTTACTGTAGCTCCAATGTCAAAAATTTTGTTTGTGTACGAAAAAAACTTTCAATGAGTTACATACAAATTTAAGCTTTGAGTTTGTTTTCCAGTACTTGTGTGTGTTTTTTGCAGAATGTCTGCAGTTGACTGTTTTGCGCAGGAGAGGATCTGGTTCGATAAGCCACGTTATGATGAAGCAGAGCGTCTGTTTTACGAAAGGGTCAACGGACCTACACAACCCAAACAGGTAAAACATACACCACTGATCGTTGTTATATTTTACAATAATGTTTTCCTACTGTACACTGATGATTTACTACATATGCATACAACCAGTGCCTAAGGATACTGTATCCCATAATGCAGATGTGCTCGACATGACATATTATTTACAGTATAACAAAGAAAAAATAAACCAGAAGTATTTTTTATTTATTTCACTTAACGTTACGCGGAAGTAGTAATGTCTAGCGTGCTGCCTTGTTGTTGCTTCAATCAGGTTACATGTTATCTAGGCTTGTCACGATAGCTACTTTTCATAAGTCGGTTAATTGCCCCAGAAATAATGGCGATAATCGATATTCTTGGGGTTTTTTTTAAGACCATTTTATGCTAAAATGCTAATGACATTCATTTTTATTCAAACAAACACGCATGTAAACTAGGGGTGTAACAATACATTGATATGGATCGATGCACCGATTACATTTCTAATGATACGATGCATCGATGCCACACATAAAAAATCAATATGAGGTACTTTTATTTTTACACTCTTTGCGTTTTCATTCCTTGACGTAACGTCCATCTACGGATTTACGCCAAAGCGCGCTTTTTTTTTTTCGTCGGCTGCTAGTGCCAGCAAGTCAATGCAATGCAATGCACAACAAAGCGGTTGTAGCAGCGAAAACACAGCCAAACTGACTGCTATCAGACACAAATCGTGGGTTTGGAAATATTTTACTCTTGGAAAATTAATTGGACAAACAGATTGGGAGAAAACCTTTGTACTGTATGTACATTTATATACTTGGCAGACACTTTTATCCAAAAGTGACTAAAATGTAACTTTAAGGAATATCAAGGAAAAGTCAAAAAGTAAGTTTAAAGGTTTAAAAATACATTAGCATATTTTTCTGAGATGTCAAAGTAGCTTTGGGGTCAATTTGACCCCAAACATAATAGGAGGGTTAAACGTTCATGTTATATATTTTGGTTGCATTCATGAGTTATTAAAAATGTTACCGCTTAACATAATATTAAAGTATCGATAAATTGAATTGAATTGCAATTGCATTGAAGAAACGGTTGACATATCGGCAAAATATCGATTCACTGGTCGAAGATAACCAATATGGTATTGTATTGCAATGAACTGTCCAATTTACACCCCTAATGTAAACACTATAGCAATATACCGCCTCTGTTGTGTCTTGTTTGATAAGTCGATCAAGTAATTATCGCGACAAGCCTACTGTTTACATTATAATGTAATAGTTAAAAAATGTTATTTCAATACGTCATCCATGAACATGATTTGTGAGTCCTGTCAGATCGAATCCTATAGACATCGTTCCACGCTCTTTAACGGCATCATCATTGTAGAGTTGAAAATTATATATTGTGCCTTTAATTGTGACCGGTAAGATCGTAATTCTGTAGGCATAATGTACATCATATTCTCTCTCTCTCTTTTATATGTTAGGACACTGCTGGAGCTAACAGTATTCTTCAGGACATCGCTAGAGCTCGAGAGAACATTCAGAAATCTCTCGCTGGGGTGAGTCAAGACAAACAACTGTTTTGGGTTATAAATTGGTACACACAGACTCGAATATGTGCATAATGTTTTAGTGTATTATAAGGGAAGTGTATACATACCTGTAATGCTGCCTACATAGGTTGCTCACTAGATTTTGGAATCAACCTCCAGTCCTTCTCACGCTGTCCGTGTATCGCTTGCGTTCTCTTCCATTCGCGATTTCTTTTCCTTCATCTGCTCTTTCCTCAAAACATCTCTCCTTCAGCTGAAGACAACTTTGCAGCCAAGTAGAGGCTCCTCCCATAAAAAATCAAACCCCTCCCACAGCTCCTCACCTGTAAGTGTGTGTGTGTGTGTGACATCACACGCCAAACCAGCTCATATGAAAACTGGTTACTGCGTGTAACGTGTGCATGCATGGAAGCATGTTGTTATATTTAGAGAGTTTAAATGAATGATTTGTGCACGCTTAGTTTTTGTGGTAAACAAGAACAACAAAATATAGTTCAGAATACGTGTTGTGTTTCAGAGTAGATTGTTGACTAGTAGTTTGTGTTGTTTGATCTGTAGTGGCGTGGTCTGTTAGCATTTGTTTTGATTACTAGTCCTATTGAATGTTACAAACTAAGGTCTGATGGGAAGCGTGTGCTCATGTTTGTGTTTGTTTAGAGCGGAGGTCCCAGCACTGCTGATTATGGAGAACTTGTAGCCCGTATGCAGAGTTTGGAAGTAGAGAACCAGAGCCTTCACAAAGGTTTGTGCGTTTTCTATTTTGTACACATCTTTGCCAACATAAAATTGTTTTATGTGTGACTACAACCAACACTTGATCCCTAACTGGCTGTGGTAGCCTCACTAAATGAGAGTTTCATTTCTGCAGTCCTGTATGTTTTGATTTTATTAGGTTTTTAAAGTAACTGCATGTAACAGTAGTGGAGTATCCGTCCAAACGTGAAGCAAATCTCTTCAGAATTCACAAAACAAACAAATGCGAATTTTACTAGCAGTGCACCTGGTAATTGCCAAACTGAATGCTGTGCACAGAAGAAGAAATGCAGCATTTTTGATGCAGGTACTAGCAGCAAGGGCATTACGACGACGTCGAGCCCTATTTTTCGTTAGATAACAACAGCGGAAGCAGCTAGATGATCAGTCACGTGGGTTTTATGTTTGCCACGGCATAATTTGTTGGGCAAATACGCTTCCGTCTCCCATTATTCAGATTTACTCTTTTTCGCACAAGTCAAAAACCACCTCAAGCGAGGGTAAAAACTTTTTGTGAATTAAGGAATTTTTATTCCAAATTTGGCGTTTCTTATGTAATACATCAAAATGCACCTAAAATCGGCGTGATGGAAACCCAGCTACTGACTTCTAGTGGATGAACTTGGTAACGCAGTCCAAATTCAAAATATTGGAGATTTTTTTTTCCCCTACCCCCTCTCGGGTTGCCAGACACATACAGGAGCGCAACTGATGATTGAAAGCATACACTTATCTGCTCATTTTCACATTTGCAATGTTTTTTGTTTGCAAATTACAAACCTGCTCGTGGATTTTTATAACTCAATCTGCGGCTTCTTTCAGAGGTTGCGTCCACCAGAGGTCGCATTTATGCAACCGTGATAACTGGCAACCAAGCCACTATTGGGTAAACTGGCAGTGGGCAGAATCACGCAGCCCAAAACAAAAACAAACATTCCATCAACTTAGCATGTTATCTAAATATCTACGAATATATTATAGTATTTTTTATTTACTACAATCAAAACCTACATACAGCGCCTTTAAAGCTGCAATCCGTAGCTCTCTATCACCATCCCTGTTTAAAGGTGCCGTAGAATGTAAAACTGTATTTATGTAGGCATAGATGAATAATAAAAGTAATGACATATTGTGAGCATCAAACACGATTGTTTCCTCCTTCTTATGTAAACCTTGTGCACGCAAAAGACCGCTGAAAAACAGACCAATCACAACACAACACCAACTGTGATGTTACATATGAGATGTACACCCACAACATTAAATTACACATTTAATTAAGTACAATGATGTTACAATGCTAAAAACAAAGTTGTGACTGCTGAGTTAGCGCTATATGCTAGTTAATGCTATATGCTCGCATTTAAGCTGAAGTTCTACTATTGACGTTGCAGTTACGTTTTGCAGGTCCATACTCAGGGTTCCCGCGGGGTCTTAAAAAGCCTTAAAAGCATTGAATTTATGAATTTGGAAATAATACCTTAAAAAGACTTAAAAAAGTCTTAAATTTTGATGTCTGGGTCTTAAAAATTGTGCTGTATGTAACTTCTCCATATTGTATTTTTCCTTAAAAGTATCTTTGTCAACCACATTTTGATTAAATCAGGGATGCAAACACATCGCTTTTCAGCGCCTGCGCCTTTTTATTATTAATGGCATTTTGGTTGCGAGCACATCGTGTCTCTCCCGATGAGTCTGCTGTACGTTCACATGCTCTCTGTTTCTCGATGAATTGGGTGCGACATGAAGCGAGTTCAGCGTAACATGTTTCTGAACTTGAGCAGAGTTGTATTCATAGAGGTTTTCACGGAGGACCGGGTCCGATTAACATTAAGTGTAAACCCCGAGTCGATAGGAAAACCGCCGTGATCAGAGTCAGTCAGCGCTAATGTTCACGTGCAGTTTCAAGCTGCGTGCCTCCGTTTCTATTGCGATAACAACTGGCTTGGTTTGAAAGTCACGACCACGCGCTGCACTTTCTTTCTCCGTCCCTTTGTTTAATAATATTATTATTAATGAACCATCTTTTTATATCTAAAAAGTTTGCTCAAAGATCACAAAGATGGTAGCAAAAAAGCAATGTGAATGTTAATTAAGCCCATTGCACGAGCAAAGCTCAAGCTGACTCTAGATATAAAAAACGCAAAGCTCTAATATAAAGTCACCAGTCACTGGGACAGCAAGTAGACTTTTGAATCTAAAATAATAAGTGGATTAAGCTCTTTTAATCTGCAAGAGAGGAATTAAAAGAGGCACTTTTACTGCTTCTGCTCTATCTAAAAAAGGAAAGAAAACTACATAAACCATAACACACCGATTACATTTATAATCTCTAGACCTGCACTTTCTATCATTAATATACTATACATATTATTGTATTCAAAAGAGTTTGATAAAAGGGGTCATTTACACAAGTATTGCTTCATATGTCAGTGCAAAAACAGTAAAGTGTTTTGTGATGCTTTGACAAACATTGTCAGCTTTGTTCATTTATGGTTGGATTTATGAAATATAATGTGAAATTAATATAAATGAATGCAGCCAGATGGAAGGCCCTGGATACGTTGCAGGAGGTGGCCAGGAAGAAGAGGAAGAAGGAGTAAAGCAAGAAGAAGTGCTAGATAGTTCAATAAGAGTTTTGGTTTAACATAAAAAATGAAATTGAATATTCCAAATTAATGTCAGCGTCTTTTGATTTTCGAATTTCATTTTTCTCCATATACCTAGGTTGGTAGGGATGGCAGGGGTCTGTGGCAATGTAGCCTAAGTATCTGGATATTTGCCTGGGTGTGAGGGCTTAGATTACCTTTCTCTTTTTTGAACATACATGTGTTTGCATCTCTGTTTGTTTAATAAAGTAGTATAAATAAAGAGTGGCGGATCCAATAATTGAGAACGCAACACAGTCCCGGGTCACAGTACAAAATACTGCGAACACGTGATACCTTCAGTAAATGAAGATCACCACAATCATAGACTGCAACACAACACAGCAACAGGCAAAGGAGAAGCGGGACAAATCAAAGAAAATCTCAGAAATTCCTTAACAACTTAACATTGTTTGGCAAACTTTCTTGTGGCCTACTGAAATTTTTTTTTTCACACTTGCTTGGCTTATAATCTTTTTACCCATTTCACATCGGAAAAATAAATGAACACAAGTTTAAGTATTTTAGTTTTTCTTTGCTGGTAGGGACGTGAAATGGGTATTAATTTTTTATATAAATGGTCTTAAAAAGGTCTTAAAAAGACTTGAATTTAACTTGAAGAAACCTGTAGGAACCCTGATACTGAAAAAAACACAAACTTACCACTCAGAAACGTCCATTAACAATCTCCAAACAATTGATTATTTCTCAAAATCTGTCTCTTCATCTGATAGAGACTCAAACATAAGATCTGTTTACACACACACAGAGCTACGGAATGAGCTATTCTGAGAAACAGCCAATCAGAGCAGAGCTCAACAATATTATTCATGACCCTTTAAATAAGGTAATAATAGATCATTTCATTCTAAAGGCAAATCCTAGGGTTGTAAATGGCCTTTTTAAACTGACTCTGGATCATTTTGCACTTAATAAAGCCACAAACCTTCTTTGTAGATATCAGAGAACAATTTCACAGCTTATTACAATGCATTCTTTGGCACCTTTAAATTATAAAACTGCAGTTATTTGCGGAGTAATTTTCTGTCTGTGCGTTGTGTTTTGCACTGCTACTCTTCCCGGATGAATCTGATGTTTGTGATAACAGAGAGCGGATCCTTCATTATACATCTATGACAGTTTCGGAGTACATACTTAAGGTTATATACCCAAAAAAATCATCTGAACACGCAATATATCTACCGTGTTTGTTCTGACTCAATGAAAATTTAAATGTTTTAACATAGATGCCTGATTAGAGGAAAAGTCATCTCTGTGTCAGTACTTAATCCTTTCAGATGTTGAAAAGCCCTGCTGACATTAACTTTTGTTTAATCCCAAGCACGTTCCCTTTTTTATCCGGAGACTCCAAAGTTTATGTGAACTTGGTTCTCAGTAGCAATCAATGTTTTCTTCATCAATGTAAATCATGTTGTTGTTCTTTTTGTCTCAGTTGTGGAGGATCTGCGTTCTGCTCTCAGTAAAATGGAGAGTCGCGTCTCTGCGCTGGAGAAAAGAACCACAACACCCGCCGTTAATGGAACCGCTGCTGTTCACAAATCCACTCCACCCCCACAGAAACCTGTGTCTGCACCGGCAAAGGAGGAAGATGAGGACGATGATGACATTGACCTGTTCGGCAGTGACGATGAGGTCGATGAAGAGGCCGAGAGGCTGAAAGAACAGCGGCTGCAGGAATACGCAGCTAAAAAGTCCAAAAAACCCGCCCTCATCGCTAAATCTTCAATCCTACTGGACGTTAAACCTGTGTGTACCTACAGCGGTGATGTCATGTGACCCCGCCTCGGATTACCTTTTTAGATAAAATAACTAAGTATACCAATGGTAGTTTTGGTAACATCTCAGTATTGTTTATTTTATTTCACAATGTTGGTCTCTAATTTTCAGAAAAAATTTGATCTGTATCTGCGTGTTGCACTTTTATGGATGTGATTGAATTTTTGTTTCTCATTGACAGTGGGATGATGAGACGGACATGGGTAAGCTGGAGGAGTGCGTGCGTTCGGTCCAGGTAGACGGGCTGCTGTGGGGAGCGTCTAAACTCGTTCCTGTCGGTTACGGCATCAAAAAACTCCAGATCAACTGCGTCGTGGAGGACGATAAAGTCGGCACAGACTTCTTAGAGGAGGAAATCACTAAGTTCGAGGACCACGTGAGTAAAGTTTTACCTGCAGACTTGTCTCATGAATTGGGTTATATTACTGCTGATGTGTTCATACATGTTTGTGTTTCCCTCCTGACAGGTTCAAAGTGTGGATGTTGCAGCTTTCAACAAGATCTAAAAACAAACACGCGACCATCATACACTACTGCTGCTGGGTTAAAATCAGATCATTAGAAACCTCTGGACAGATGTTAGTTGTCTTGCGTTTGGTCTTTATGTAATCCGCATTCATCACACATTATTGAATCATGACATCTGCCTCCTCTGTGACCAGAATTACAATTGACGTTTGTGCGCCCCGGGTCCATTTCTTTTAGACTTGCAATATGTCCTAACCTGCAGACATGATGTGTAATTCATGTATTTGCATGCTTACAGTCACACTTATTTTCCTGTAATGTTTTTTTTTTCATATCTTGTCTCAGAATAAATGACTACATAAAACGTTCTGCTTTTATGTGCATCTTTTGTTCTGTATCTGTGATAGATAAGCACAAGCTGTCATTCTGCATGTGTTAGTTTTGAAGGTAAACTAAGGCATCTGATTAAGATCCAAATGTTAGATAAAAATTACCGTACTATAATATGTGAGTCTGTTAACTGCAGTTTTACTACATTAAGTGTTTTTGCTTGTAAAATGGCAGATACCTTTAACTCATTACCTGGTGCCATCCTGATAGAGGGACACCTGAGTTTACGTCAATATTTATCATGTAAATTTTCATCTAATCATGACAAACCATATATAATTGAAAAGGTCCAAGAGTCTAGAATATAGGGATGCACCGATACTGGTATCGGGTATCGGCCTCGATACCACATTTTCTAAAGTACTCGTTAAAAGTCCCCCGATACCAGGGATCGATACTACGGTCTGAGAAATGTCTATGATTGAGTGGCGTGTAAGCGGTTAATGCCTCATGTTGTCCAAAGAGGCAGAGTTTACAACAAACTGGAAAACTAGTTTCTTGTTTTTTTATTAAATTATATGACTAAAGCTGTTACCTGTAAATTTAAATCATGTTTTTATTAAGTACTCAGTATCGGCAAGTACTGAAATGCAAGTACTCGTACTCGTATTCCAAAAAAGTGGTTTCGGTGCATCCCTACTAGAATATATATTTTAACAGTGTTTTATATAATAAATGATGTAGGGAGAGTAATTGATTAATTTACTAAAAGAGTGACTCAAAACATTTATATCCTGCTTAATGTCAATGTCCCGCCAGCGGGACACATACGTTTACTTCAGTGTTTTGCATGTGACTTCTTATCTAATCATGACAAACTATAAATTGTTAAAAGGCTCTTAGAATGTAGTTTTTATTTTTCATCACCATTTTTTTTATAGAATGACACGGTGAGAGTCATTTTCTAAAATGTCACTTGCCCCGAAGATGAACCCAGGCTGTTATTTTATCTTTGTAAAACTACAACCCTATTCTAAACCCAAAATCTTGACAAAGTTTCATTGGAAAATAATGATGTAGTGCGAGTAATTTTCTAAAATGTCACGGACCCACAGGTGGGCCCAATTTGTTTTTACATTTATAACAATAAACCCCTATTCTAGCCTTAAAAACCTTGACAAGCTATATATTGTTGGAAAGCTCTAAAAGTGTAGTTTTCATATTTCAAGGCCATCTGATGATAGAAATAATTTCGTGACAGTCATTTTGTTTTCATGACTTTCCCCTTATAGGAATGCATATTACTTGTTATAGATTCAAAACATTATATGGGTGATTCTCACAAAAACTTGGTTTTAAAAATGTCAAGCATGAAAATGTAAAAATTGCTTAAATTTACTTTTTTTCTCACCAGACATTGAAAAACAAAGTCTGGAGTAAATGGGAACGTTAATTTAAACACTTTTACTTATCATTTAACACTTTTTGTAACATAATTTAAAAAAATAGTCCTAAAAAATCTCATTACCGCAACAGTCAGAAAACATCAACACTGACATATTTTCAAAATGACATGACAAACCTGAAAGAACATAATTTGGAAATTCTGCACATGCATTTAAAATCAAAGTATTATGCTTCTATTAATTAAATTAACATTTAATAAGCATCTGTTTCGGTAATGATAATCAAAATGTCGTGTAAGCATTCTGACAAGACAATATTTCAAATTAACTGTAAAAAAAATTATCTTACCTGGTAGCCATCTTGAAGTAACTGGTCCATGTGCTTGGTCACTCAAAATCAAACTTTATTAAAATTCTGTATGTGTGCTTAAACTGTTCTCAAAAAGTGTTGCGGAGGATGAGAACATCAGGCATGGACACATCATTTTCCTAATTTTTCTTCATTATTATTATACATGAATATTCAGTAAATATTTTTTTCTGTCATCTAAAGTAGTCTAGCAAAACATCCATTTATTTTTTTTCTAAATATTTTTGTGTTAATTTGATTAAATTACAACATAACGCATGTTCAAACACAGCCGGACACATTGCGGTAATGAGAATTTCAGCAGAAAATGAGATAAAATTGACAAATTATAAATTCTTATGTTGAAATCACACATTGTGCAAGGTAGAACACAGTATTGTGTTAATTCTGATGCTTTTTAATATGACTAAATTACACATTTTATAGCTAAAATCATTAGTGCCGTGGTGTTTCAATGGTTTCGTGAGAATCACCCATATCCTATAATAAATCTGCAGAAATGTTGGCAAACATCGGAAAGATCTAAGAATGTAGTTGTCATATTTCAACCTTTTAACAATAGCAATAATGTGGTGAGAGTAGTTTATTCATTTGTGACAAGAGTATGCAGCAAACCGTTGACACCTAGTGGCCGTTGTTGGTAAAACGACTAAATGTGTGACACAAACCTTACATTTTTACCCTTTCTGGCGTGAAACATTTTCAATTTTATGTATACAATATATACTTTATTGCAGTATTTTTATTTATTAAAGTAAATTTAAACTGCTATAACAATTTTCTTATTTAATATTTTTACATCCATTTAAAACCTTACACATGCCTTTAGTGCATTTATCAAGCTGTATTTAAATGATGTAACTTGTTTTTAATAAGACTGAGGTCAGAGTGAGTGAATAACGTAGTTATAAACTATAGTTATTTCTATTATTCTTTCTTTCTAAAGTTTAGATTTGTTGGAAAGCTTCAGAATGGCCCTGTAAATGGTAAGGAAAGGGTTAATTTACAGGATGTTGAATCAGCCCAGCCCTCTTATTTTACGCTGGGGGTCTTTCGAAGAAACGAATCGGTCACACAAATGAATCTTTTGAATCGTCTTGTTCACTCGACTCACAAAAACAAAGCACAATGTATTAATTCTTGATCAGTAACGTTACCAATTGTTAATGGATGATGTTCATTTTAAGTGTCATTTGTGGGAAATGGTGAGGCTTTGTGAAATCCTTTTTTTTTTGCCATATATGCCGTAAGAAAAACACAGTGTTTTATGTTAATCTTAATGCGTAATTTTGTTTACTAAAATATATATGTGAGAACGAATTATTTCTTTATTTTTGGGTGAATCATCTCAGATGGACTCATGAGTCGCGAATCAGTAAAGAGTCGCTTCTCTTTACATTCGCGCGCAACTGATCATCGTGAACGTGCTTTTGTGCTGCGCGAGCTCTCCGTTACATCCAGGTGTGTGTTTTGTGAGCGAAATCTTTTATGATTGTGATAATCTGAGCAGATTACTAACATTTCTGTACTGATTGTTTCTCTTTAGTGTTTGTTGAAGCTTCATTTACGCTTTCCAAATCATCTCAAAATAACTCAGGCAAGTTAATGTATTTCATTTATCACAATGCAATCTTTTAAAGTATTTCAATAGTAACAATATATATATACGAGTTTGTTTTTCGTGTTAATTTCTTTGTTTTATTAATTGTTTGCATGAGAACTGTGTCTTGCCTTTGCCTGTGTTTCATTAAGAAACGTTTGTTTTGTGGTAATAAATATCTCTATGTTACAGATACAGTATATATAATGTATAGTTTGTGTGAGTGGTTACAGAGAAGTGGGATCTATTCACTTCATGTCTGGGCTTGAATAACAACAGCTCGACCCGCAAACTTGCAACAGTTTTATGGCACTCTTTGTTTGAAGTTGTCTTTGAAGTTTACTTTATAGAGTCCACTGCTTTTTTGTTATTATCTCATGAAAACATCTCCAGGTCATCCAAAACAAAAGATTTCATTGTGTTATTAGATTCTTATTTTTGTAACAGAGATTTACAGTTTTACCCACAAGTAAAACCCATATTAGTACAGCTTTGTATGCATATTGTTGGCTGTCAATGTAATAACTCTAAAATATGTAATAACTCTTCCATAGCTAAAAACATGATATGATATGATGTGACCTGGATGTGAGCAATTTCATGCAAGTGTCAATTTTACCATGAAAATGAACTTTAACCAAATTTTTAAACCATACTGATATCTCAGATGTTAATATCTGGTGGCTTAAATACCAGTGCGAGCTCTCTATTATTTTTATAAATTATTTTTCATAGTTAGGTAAGTGCAGTGTTCAGAATTGTCACATCCATAACATTGCACAGGAAAATGAAAATATATTAAATATTATTTGTTTTTTAAGAGCCATACGTTCTCCATTTGTTGGGTATTATTGCTTCTGGTTTGGCCATTTTTATTCACAGAAATCCTACAAAGTATGTTGTCTCCTAAAAGCGTCTCATTTTTGGGTGACATCCATAAAACATGAGCAATTCCAGCATTATGGTTGTGACATTTGCAGTCAAAACTTGTAATATAATTGATCAGAGAATGCATTTATTACCAATACATTACCGTGAAGACATATACAAATATCAGTCTATGTTTTCTATTTTAGATGAGGGAAACGCATGCGTTATGGATGTGACAAGAAAAGGACACAAGTTTTTGGGAGACAACATACTTTGTAGAAATTTTGTGAATTAAAACGCACAAACCAGAAGCAATAATACCCAACAAATGGAAAAGTAATGGCTCTTCAAAGAACATTTAATATTTATTCATTTTAAGTTTTGTATGCGCATTTCTGAGCAAGAAACAGTGGGTCTCATTCACTTAGCATGCATACGCACGTATTTGTTCATGAAATATGAGTTCAGACGTTTTAACTAACAAATCATGAATCAACAAAAATTTTTATACTAAAATTTCCTCTAAATGTGTGCAAGAACAACGTAGACGCAATAATCATAAACAGGGAAAACGAACCCTGTAATATATATCTGTGTTATATATTTTATATATTTTTTCCTTGTTCATGATTATTGCATATGTGTTGTCTAAGTTGTTCTTACTTTTTGCATACATTTAAAATAAATTTTAGTATGAAAGTTTTTGTTGAATCATGATTTGTTAGTTAAAACGTCTGTACGCACATTTTACGAGCAAATTTGTGTGTGGGCATGCTTAGTGAATGAGACCCAGTGTTATGTATGTGATATTTCTTCGTTATGGGCTTGACAATTCAAAAATTGGCACTTACTTAACTAAAAATGCTTTAAAAACATTATTTCAATAGTTAAGTGCAAAATGTCACATCTATAACACTGAATCGCTGTATTCTAGACACATGTAAATGTTTATATATGTTAAATGAATATATGTTATGTTGTATGTGTAGTATGTCAGTCATATGGTCTCTGTCGGTGTTTGTTGTGCTGTTTGCGACTGAAACTCTCATCACAGAACAAAATGAAGCTCTGAAACATGCAGACACACAAAACATCATGGATCAGGTGAGGAGGTTTCACTTCTGAATGAATAAAATATACTCAGGATTGAAACAGAAAGACGTCTTTCATCCATGAATGTGTGAAGTGTCTCATGTTTGTGTTTGTGTGAAGAATGAAATCACCATCAGCAACTTCAGTCAGACGTCACAGGAGTCTCCATCACCAGGTCGCACACATACACAATAATACACGATGTTATATATCCATATCTTTCTCGTCTTAAACCCCATCAATCTTTCATCCTGTCACAGGATTGGCTGCTGGTTGCCATGGAAACCAGGTTCAAATGGATGGTAGGAATTGTTCGTGTGCTGCAGGCTACAGTCAGATTGAGATGAATGAATGTAAAGGTACATCATAAACACTTGGCTGGAAAACTCAAACTTTTAAATTTAAAGTACACAACAATCTCAGAAAATCATAATTTTCTTTTTTAGATATAGATGAATGTCAGCAGGGTGAGCCTTGTGGTTCAGGTGCCAACTGCACAAACACACCTGGATCTTACCTGTGCAGTTGTCTGCGTGGTTACCTGATGGGTCCAGACGGTTGTCAAGGTCTGCAGATGTGTTCAACATATTTACATCCAGCACAAATCTGTGCACTTTAACATTGCATTTGTGTGTCTTTGTGTAGACATAGATGAGTGTGCGTTAGCTGCAGTGACTGGACTCCGTGCGTGTGGAAACCGAGCCGAGTGCACAAACACACGTGGATCTTTCATCTGTTCATGTCCGGTCGGATACGTGCTGGCGCTGGATGGGCACAACTGCGTCGGTCTGTTTGCTGTTATTGGGTTTAATTGCCGTGTTAATATAAAGTCGATGTTAAAACGTTCTCGTTTGCCTCGATAGATATCGACGAGTGTAATTTTGAAGAGAGATGTCGCCGGGAACTCGGAAACATTTGTGTAAATACAGAAGGATCATACAGGTGTGCATGTCAACACGGTTTCAGAGAAGTAGACGCCACCTGTGCAGGTATAAGTCTGTCTCTCTTTGTCTGTTACAAGTCTTAATTTACACGCCATGATTAACGCATGTAATCGCCATATTCGTGTTGGTTTGAAAAAAAGTAAAAAAAAAAGTAGTTTACAATGAAAATAAAAATGTGTGCTTACATTATAATGTAATGGTTTAAAACTTTATTTTTAATGACGTCATCCATGAACATGATTTTTGAGTCCTGGCACATTGATTCCTATGGACATTGAATGTGAAAACTATAAGTCCCATCATTTAACGCTCTTTAACAGCATTATTAAGCTGAGGCGATTGTTGTTGTTTAGTGACCTCTACAGGCAAAATAACATTACATATTACATATTGTGCCTTTAATTCAGAAGCTGAAAATTTTCATTACAAGCTGGGTTTCGTAAAGCGATTATGTAAAAAATTTGCAAAAAAAGAAAAACAAAGAAATGCAAATTAGGCACATTTCCATCAAGTTGTTCCATCAGTTACGTGGGTTTAATGTTTGCTACGTCAGAATTTTTTCGGCAAATGTGTTTCCATCTCCCATTATTTGCATTTACTCTTTTTCGCATAAATCAAGTTAAAGGGGACATACCATGAAAATTTGACTTTTTTCATTTTTATGTGCTATAAATGGGTCCCCAGTGCTCCTTTTAACCTAGAAAATGTGAAAAAGATCAACCCAGTAACTTAGTTTAGGTAAACCATTTAGTGCAGATTATTTGACATCTTAAAGCGAATTTAGGGATTTTATTTGACATTCTGCATTTCCATCACTCGTTTCTTATGCGATACTTCATAAGGGGCGGTTCACATTTTGCAAATAAACCGCGCAGAAACCGCGACCGTTGGTTGTTTCTTGTCACATGATCTGCGGTGCGCTTGCAGTATTCTGAAAATGTGAAATGTTTTTATCTCGGTGCGGACGTGTCTGGAAAAAAACGAGCGCGTCGCGACCTCGTCGCTTCCGTTATGTGCGCGTATACCGCACGCCTACATTTGAAATATAGAACTTGAGGGCACAAAAGACACGATATGTGAACCGCCCCTTATGCGCACAAAATCAGGGTGATGAAAACCCAGCTACAGATGATATATTTTCAAAACGTGTCTGTATGTATAGCAATTTATGTATAGTTTCAAATAAATGAATACATTTAGACAAAAATGCATCACATTATGGATTCGGTTGTATGTTCTGTGTTTATATACATTTGCAAACACGCTGATTTTGCTGAGTAAAGAAATTTTCCTGTGTTTATTTTAACCTATCATAACCTTGCACTAAAGAAAAATAACAGATGGATTTGTAGCCCTCAACCCAACAATGGCACTAAAATCTAACCCTAAAATCTCTCATCGTTGCTTTGCTAACTACAATGTTGAGTGCTTTGGCTGCTGACTTACTGCTGCTTCATTCTGTCCACATTGTCTCTATCTCTCTCTTTCTCTATCTCTCTTTTTCTGTCAGGTGGTCTGTGTGCAGGTGTTGTAGTTTGTGCAGGTAGCTGCTTTCATCTCTAGAGCTGCTCTGTTTGTTTGACACTTTACATTTGACATTGTATTTGCAGCTTATTTCTGTCTCGTATTAACATTATAGTAGGGCTGTCAAAAGATTAATCGTGATTAATCGCATACAAAATAAAAGTTTTTGCAGAATATTTGTTGGTGCACTGTGTGTAATTATTTTGTATATATAAATACACACACATGCATGTATGTATTTAAGAAACATTTATTTATGCAAACACAAACTTTTATTTTGTATGCGATTAATCGCGATTAATCTTTAAACAGTGCTTACTCTGCCTGGTGTGTAATTTAAAATGACCCAATCATCACTGCATTTTACTGGAGTGACTTGTTTTTATAAAAAGTCCGTTTGTCCAGTGCTGGTTACTTTGTTTGGTGTTTCACAGATGTTGATGAGTGCATAGAGGAGCAGAACGCTTGCGTCGGTCGAGGGGAATGTGAGAACACGTTGGGCAGTTACAGGTGTGTCTGTCAGCGAGGTTACCGTGGAAACGGCACCCACTGCTCAGGTGAGGCACATAAACACCTGTGTGTGTACAGTCATGATACAGGTACTATACCACAGTACAGTGGTGTACCGGAATTTACAGGGTTCAGTGTGGTTTGATTAATTTCAATTTAATTTACCTTCATTTAAGTGTGATTATTTGCCCTTGTTTGTGTATAGACATAAATGAGTGTTTGTCTGGCGATCATGGCTGTGATATCAACGCTCGCTGTGGGAATATCATTGGTTCATATTTCTGTCAGTGTCATCAGGGATACAGCGGAGATGGATACGCCTGCTACGGTCAGTCTGTAAGACTTCTGGAAAACAGAATCTCAGTAATGTTTAATGCTGTAATGATGTGACTCGTGTGTTTGTTTTATGTTCAGATGTAGACGAGTGTGCTCAGGATAATGGACTTTGTCAACATAACTGCACAAATCAGCTGGGAACATACAGCTGTAAATGTAGTACTGGATTCACACTTACACACGACCTACACAACTGTACAGGTACACGTCAATTACATTACTGCCTTCTCTCTCTCCTTTTCTCTCTTTATCTTTCTTATGGAGTTTTCACACTGAGTCCATAATACTCGTACAAAAATTTTTCGCAGGTTAAAAAATAAATACTCACGTTGGGTCAATCACGTGTACACACTGCCTCCGAAAAGTTTGTCCATCATAAAAAATTTGGATTGGGTTCAATTTTATGTGTTTTTCGCATCCGAAGCTTTTTGACGCATTGAAAATCACAGTTTAATATTTTATGTCCCTGAAATTATTTTTGTGGTAAAAAAAATAAATAAATCTGTCTAATAAGTTTACCATGAATGAATACAATACATTATCCCTTAAATGCCGTCTTGTGCAAAAAACTATGTCGCATGTGCGTGCCTGCGTCAAACTAATTCTGGCTGGACAGGATTTACCGCAAGTTTTCAAAATCACGGTAATCAAACACGGTTGTAATGATAATTAAATTTTAAACGATAATACTAACCGTCAGGACATTTTATCGTGGTTTATCGTGAAACCGGTAATCGTCCCATCCCTAACGCGCATGCGCGACCTACACGTACAATGTACGTACACTGAGCCTGCGGACACGAAAAAAATCGACCAGAACAAAACGGGGTATGAAAGATTATACAGTATTGTGCTCAAGTTAGCCAACAATAGCTTGTTGCTAATGTCATTCATTTATTCGTAGTGAATAGTGCTAACTTCATGAAGACTCCATTTTGTATTGTTTTGCGAATTTTATTGCAATGGATCAATGAATACATATCAGACTCTTGCACAGATTTCTGACGAATTTTAAGGATGATGAATACGAACGCATAGGAAAATTTTAAACTTCAGTGTGCAAAGATCTTTACTCTCTTTACAAGCAGTATGTCATGCAGACAAACCTCAATCGCTAGCAGTACAGCAGATTACTGAACTATACATAAAACTATCGGTGTTCGTTTAAGTAAATAAAGTTTCTTGTGACCGCAGATGTCGATGAGTGTGTGCGCAGTAATGATACATGCGAACAGATCTGTACGAACATTCATGGATCATACCTGTGCTCCTGTCGCCATGGATACCAGCTGCACATAGATGGACACAGCTGTGTGGGTCAGTGTGTGTGTGTGTGTATGTGTGCTATACATTATAGGTAAACATTCAGAGGGTATTCACTATTGTGTGTGTGTGTGTGTTTGTGTGTGTTAGACATAGACGAGTGTAAATTACAAAATGGTGGCTGTTCTCACGAGTGCACAAATACTCTGGGAGGGCATCTGTGTCACTGCCCTTTACCCCTGCTTCTGGACCATCGCAACACCACCTGTGTCAGTACGTACTGTAATGTATTTTATATCAGTGATCTAATCATGATTTTTACATTCATGTATTTGTATGCAATGTCTAAAAATGGCTGATTGTGTGTTAATAAATTCATGATTGTGATGTTTGAGGACCTAAAGGAGGCATTTTTGAATTTGTTAAGTTTATAGTACACATAAACCATACTGTATTTATTACAGTCATATGTTTGTTTTGCTGATGGCAGATGTGAGCTCATGTGTTTTGAGGAATGGAGGATGTGATCATATTTGCTCACTGGGATCAGAGGGTCGCATTCACTGCAGCTGTAAAGCAGGATGGGAGTTGAGCTCGGACCAAAGAACCTGCGTCGGTAAAACACAGAAACATTGACCTGAAACACTTCACGCAAGATTACGAATGCAACACTGGTGATAACTTGATTTTATACATGTAAAATGTTAGTAAGTGTCTTCTTTCTCTTTGCGTCAGATGTAGATGAGTGTGTGAGTTTTAATGGTGGATGTGAGCAGGTTTGTGTGAATGACGCCGGGTCTTTTACCTGCAGCTGTCGCTCAGGTTTTGAGTCACGTAAAGACGAGCCCACGAAATGCCAACGTGAGTTGCAGTCATCATTACATACACACACAGAGCCGGCCTTAAGCATCTGGTGGCCCGTTTCAATAACTAATAGGAGGCCCTACCCACATAAAACATAAGCATAATAGAGCAAAAAGCAAGGATTCCTGTTGGTTTGCATCAATGGTATATTATTTTATTACGTGCACTTTTAGCTTCACGAACAGGCAGCTCAAATGAAATGATCCAACCTTATTTAATTACAACTATACAATTATAGTTGCCTCGCCCTTTCATGGACGCTAAATTCTCTGCTTAATTGATTTGCGCAGTATATTTTCAGCTGTCTGGGCTGACTTTAAAAAAAAACATCTCAAACATCCCCTCAACTTGAATTATTTAACAAAAGCAAACAAGACAAGTGTCTGACTGACACTGAACCGAACTTATAAATAAGGATGGGCTCCGCGTTTTTTCAGCACCGTAGACAGCTCACCTGGCGGCGAGCGTAGATTTCACCTAAACCTTATTAGAAATCCACCTTTCTGTGTTTGGGTGCTGAGAATTCCCTGATAAGTTTATCTTTGTCCAGCGATTTTGTCACCTCGTGCTCAATAAAAATCTGAACGAGAGCTGACGGCATCTATGTTCAATAGGCTATTATAAAAACAGTTTACATTGTTATGCGGGAGCAAAACAAAAATAGACGATTTCCAAGCCACTGTAAAAAAAAATCACCCCTCATTTATCTAAAGTTCTTGGTCATTATGTTCATTTAATGGAACATTGTGTGGATGTTGCGTTAGAGGAAAATGCCGTCATGCACAAAATATATTAAAGGCAGTCAGTAAATGCACACAGATGTTATACACATATTTTAAATACAATTAAATACTGCATTAAGGTTAGTATAAAATCCAATAATATTATTTAAAAAAAACCCCATTGAAATCAGTCCCTAAAATAATGTATTATTAAAAACCTGGAATCGCACTTGCACAGACAAGCCTGATGAGAGAGAGCATGGTCGAATTCAAAACTGCGTTTTTGCGCCCTTGAAGGGCACTTCGGGAAGGGAGCCGCTTAAACTTTCACTCCAGATAAAATGAAAATGACGTTGCTTTCATTGCTCTATTCTCTAAGTGTATTTTAGCGGTCACAGTCACGCAATGAGACACAATTGCGCAACTCTCTGCACAGCTCTGATATTTGAAGGGAATAAATAGGGCATATAGCGATGAGTACTTCAAATTGATATTCTCTCCATTTGTGACGGAAAATTTGTCGGAATGAATGCGCACGGGCTAACTACGACAGGTAACACATTTAAGAAATGTCGGTTTTCACAAAAATAAGGCTATTAAGCTCTCGTCTAGTGATCCCGATGCTAAAGAATAATTAAACCTCTAGAATTATCCACATGTGCACGTTTTCTTAGAGTTTTTATGAAGCACTGTGATGCTGCTGTAAACGATTCTACATTGATTTATAAAAATGAAAGAAATTACTTTTAAAAATAATTTAAATGACATATAATAAATATTAATGCAGTTCTATATTTTTTTTATAAAATACATTCATTTCATATTAATAATCCGATTTCTACAGGCTAAAGCGCGTATGAACGTCCGAGAGAAAATAAAGAGCAGAAATTAATTGATTTAAAATGAAAGATATGTGATTGCTTAACATCCACAGGCACTGACAATGTGAGCTCCCTCGTGCAGGAATCATAGCCCCACGTTCAAACATTCTTGCGCCGGGCTGGGGCCCTCCTTTAGGGCGGGGCCCGTTTCAATTGAAACGGTTGAAACATAGCTAAGGCCGCCTCTGTACACACACTGATGTGTTTGCACACAGATTCATATACACACTGATTTACATGTGCATACAGAGAAACACACACACACACACACAAATTCATACACACACTAATGCACATAAACACAAACTGATTACCATACAAAGATTCAAGCACAAATACATAATCATACACACACAGATTCATACACAAAAGTGATTCATACACACTGATTCAAACACAGATTCATACACCAAAACTGACACATTTACACACTGATTTAAACATAGATTCATATGCTAATATAAAATAATACACAGACTGATTCATACACAGATTCATGCACAGATTCATAAACAAATACATAATCACACACAAACTGATTCGTAAACACAAGCTAATTCATACACATACGCAGATTCCAGCACAGATACAGATTCATAAGCACACAGATTCATACACAAAAGCGATTCATACAAACACTTATTTATACACAGATTCATACACTAAAACTGATTCATATAGACACTGATTCAAACATAGATTCATATGCAAATATATAATCATACACAGACTGATTCATACACACTGATTCATATGCAAATGTAGAATCATACACAGACTGGTTCATACACACTGATTCATATACTATACAAACAGATTCATACACAGATTCATATGCAAATACAGAATCATACACAGACTGATTCATACACACTTATTCATATACTATACAGACAGATTCATTCACAGATTCATATGCAAAAACAGAATCATACACAGACTGATTCATACACACTGATTCATATACTATGCAGACGGATTCATACACAGACTGATTCATACACACTGATTCATATACTATACAGACGGATTCATACACAGACTGATTCATACACACTGATTCATATGCAAATACAAAATCATACACAGACTGATTCATACACACTGATTCATATACTATACAGACAGATTCATACACAGATTCATATGCAAATACAGAATCATACACAGACTGATTCATACACACTTATTCATATTCTATACAGACAGATTCATACACAGATTCATATGCAAAAACAGAATCATGCACAGACTGATTCATACACACTTATTCATATACTATACAGACAGATTCATACACAGATTCATATGCAAAAACAGAATCATACACAGACTGATTCGTACACACTGATTCATATACTATACAGACGGATTCATACACACATTCATATGCAAATTTAGAATCATACACAGACTGATTCATACACCCTGATTCATATACTATACAGACAGATTCATACACAGATTCATATACAAAAACAGAATCATACACAGACTGATTCATACACACTGATTCATATACAGTACTATACAGACAGATTAATACACAGATTCATATGTAAAAACAGAATCATACACAGACTGATTCATACACAGATTCATATGCAAATACAGAATCATACACAGACTGATTCATACACACTGATTCATATGCAAATACAGAATCATACACAGACTGATTCATACACACTGATTCATATGCAAATGTAGAATCATACACAGACTGATTCATACACACTGATTCATATAATATACAGACAGATTCTTACACAGATTAATATGCAAATACAGAATCATACACAGACTGATTCATACACACTGATTCATATGCAAATGTAGAATCATACACAGACTGATTCATATGCAAATACGGAATCATACACAGACTGATTCATACACACTGATTCATATGCAAATGTAGAATGATGCACAGACTGATTCATACACATTGATTCATATACTATACAGACAGATTCATATGCAAATACAAAATCATACACAGACTGATTCATACACACTGATTCAAATACTATACAGACGGATTCATACACAGATTCATACGCAAATACAGAATCATGCACAGACTGATTAATACACACTGATTCAAATGCAAATACAGAATTATATACTGATTCATACACACAAACTAATTCATACACTAAGATTCCAGCACAGATACAGATTCATAAGCACACAGGTTCATAAACAAAAGCGATTCATACAAACACTTATTTATACACAGATTCATACACTAAAACTGATTAATATACACAGTGTTTCAAACAGATTCATATGCAAATATAAAGTCAAACACAGATTGATTCATACACAGATTCAGGTTTCTACTCGCATACAGATTTATATATACACACCTAGATTCATACATAAAAATGCACACACAGATTCATATTTACACTGATTCATACACACTTTCTCCATATTGTTTCTAGCTGTATGTGAGCCTGCCTGTCAGAATAATGGAGTTTGTGTTGCACCGAACACATGTGACTGTCCGCCTGGTTACCCTGGGCCAGGATGCTCAGGTATAGTGTTGTGTGTTTGTTTTAAATGGATTTTTCTGGCATGTACATCAGATTTGATAGTGAAATGATTTTGAATTGATTGTTGCCCTGTTTATGTTATCCAGCAATGTGTTCTCCACCCTGTGCTCATGGTGGTTTGTGTATGAGGTGGAACATCTGCTTGTGTCCTCCAGGCTGGACTAGTGATGGATGTCACACAGGTAACAACTGACCGGACAGAAATGTACACACACATGGCGTGACTTTGTGTTGATAAAATATGTGTTTGTCTCAGCTGTTTGTGAGCTTCCGTGTGCTAATGGTGGACGATGTGTCGCTCCAAACACCTGTCAGTGTCCTTCAGACTACACTGGACCTCAGTGTCTGATTCGTGAGTATGTGTGTGTCATCCTAAACATTACTTCTGTGAATGTGTTTCTGATTTGAGTGTGTGTGTGTGTCTGTGTGTAGCTCTCTGCTCTCCCCCGTGTGTTAATGGTGGCAGATGTGTGGACATCAACACCTGCAGTTGTTTGGATGGTTGGAAAGGAGCTCGTTGTCAGATAGGTGAGCACACAAACACATTCATCTGACTTAACGTTGAGGTAATATGGGTAGAATTACTAGAGACAACCTGAGTTTTGAGCAGAACAATACAAAGTTTTGGCACTTTAAGAAGTAAGTACAGATATAATTCAATCTTTGAACTGATTTTTGATTTGAATATGTTTCTTAAGTAGTTTGTCATTTAAACAAACGAGATTTTGTATTTACAGATAATGCTCCTTCAGATCACAGACACAGGTGTACATGTGTGTGTGTGTGTGTGTGTGTGTGTGTGTGTTTTCTTCGACAGAACCTATCAAATGTGTGCCATCATGTAGGAATGGTGGGGTGTGTGTTGGGCTGAACAAATGTCAGTGTATGGATGGATTCACAGGAAACCTTTGTGAGACAGGCATGTGTGACATCATTAATCCATTATGACATCATTTATTCAATCATCCACTGACATCATTTATTTGTTGTGACTTTATTTATCCGTTCATTCATTTATTAATTCATTCAGTTCATCCATCTTAGCATCTTTCATCCATTATGACATAATTTGTCTATTATGACATCACTTTTCCATTGTGACGTCACTTGTCCATTATGACATCGCTCGTCCCTTATGACATCATTCAACCATTATTGCACAGTTTGTCCATAATGACATCATTCCTCTGTTATGACAAAATTAGTCCATTATGACGCCATTCGTCGATTATGACATCACTTATCCACTGTGACATCTCTCGTCCATTATGACATCATTCATCCGTTATGACATCATTCATCCGTTATGATATCATTCATCCATTATGACATCATTCATCCATTATGACATCGCTCATCCATTATGACATCGCTCATCCATTATTGCACAGTTTGTCCATTATGACATCATTCATCCGTTATGACATCATTCGTCCGTTGTGATATCATTCATCTATTATGACATTGCTCATACATTATGACATCATTCATCCGTTATGACATCATTCATCCGTTATGATATCATTCATCCGTTATGAGATCATTCATCCATTATGAGATCATTCATCCATTATGACATCGCTCATCCATTATGACATCACTCATCCATTATGACATTGCTCATCCATTATTGCACAGTTCGTCCATAATGACATCATTCATCTGTTATGACATAATTTATCCATCCATGATGACATAATTCATCCATTATTGCATTATTTATCCATTACATGACATAATTTATTAATTTATCCATTGACATCATATCATTATTATCTTGTGTGTTTGTTTAGTTTAGTGCTGTGGTCTTTCATTCATCCAGTAATGTTTTTATCAGTAAAAATCAGGGTAGTATTATTAAAAATGTGTGTTTATGTTTATAGGTGTCACTACACCATGTGTCCCACCCTGCCAAAACGGGGCGACCTGTGGCCCGCTTAACACATGTGTGTGCTCGAAGGGAACCAGTGGCATACGTTGTGAGAAACTGTAAGAAAACACAAACAAGCACACACATGCACATCTACACACCTCACAGTCACCTGTGATCCTCATGCACTAAAGATTGTGCTGTGACATTCACCTGTTTACTGTAGCACGTGTCCTGTGGTGACTACGGTCGTCAGTATGGCTCGTGCAGTACGTAAAGGATTCAGAGAAAGTTATGTGGACCGCTGCGGACCTCTGGGTGTCCAACTCTGCACTAAATACAGGTAACAGATCAGACATATTCTCACTTATATACATTCTCACAATAGTTAAACTCTTCTGTCTTTGTAGGATAAACCAGGCGCGTGTGTACGTACAGGCGTACAGGGTGGGTTATAAGATCCAGTGTGCAGACAACACAGGAAGATGAACCACTGGACACAACACTAAACACAGTTAAACACTGTATCTGCATATTATGCTATAATCACAGATTGATAAACATGCAAAATTGATGCCTGATTTTAAGAGGGACCTTGAAAATGTGTGTGTGTGTGTGTGTTTATGTTTATAATAAGTGTGTTCAATATCTGTGCACATTACATAATTGTATATAGTTGTTTTTGCACATTTTCTATGCCAAACAAATAAAGAAATGTCTCATGGGCATGGAGTTATACATTAAAACATTGTGTGTCACTAAAACACGGAAATAAATTCGGTATAACAAAAATAATGATTTATTTAAAACAGAAACATTTTTAAGTGTTAAAAAAAGTTCTTGGGGCAAAAACCAAAATACATTATTGATATGATGCATATGTCTTCAGCTTTATTTCTATGATTAATTTTATGATTAAACTCTTTGACCGACCAGAGTCCACAGTGACTAAGTTAAAGCAGTGATGTATTCAATGAGCAGGTAGTGTGCGTGTGTGCGCGCGCGTGTGTGTGCGCGCGCGCGCGCGTGTGTGTGTGTGTGTGTGTGTGATATTCTGCAAACAGAACTTAGACAATCAGTATGAAAGACATGTCTGCTGTGAGGAAGACAACCAGAGACCTGACACCTGATGAAGAACTTCATGAGCAGGCTGAAATCATTACACATCAGCTTAAAGAGGTGAATAACATACATAACAGTTTAATGATCAGTTTCAAACACAGCTAAAGTATTTTGTGATTTACTGTTTTCTACATTAAATCATACTACATGATGTTAAGATATCCTGTAAAAATATAATCTTCATATCTTGAATATTGACTTAGGAAGATTGAAATCAGTGTGAAAATAATTTTTAAAGGAATATTCCACTTTCATTAAAAATTCTTGTAATTTACTCACCCCCCATGTCATCCAAGATGTTTATGTCTTTCTTTGTTCAGTCGAGAAGAAATTGAGTTTTTTGAAGAAAACATTTCAGGATTTTTCTCCATATGGTGAACTTTAGTGGACCTCAACAGTTTCAATGCAGCTTCAAAGAGCTCTAAAATATCCCAACCCAGACATAAGGGTCTTACCTAGCCGAAAAAATCTTAATTTTTGGCAAGAAAAATAAAACGTACTTTGAAAAGTAGATCTTTTTTGGGTGAAAATACCGATGATTTGGCTAGATACAGAGGTTTAAAAAGTACTCAAAAATGTTACTCAAGTGAAAAATCAAGTACTGAGTGTTAATTTTACTCAAATAAAAGTAAAAGTATCTGGCCAGAATCATACTTGAGTAAAAGTAAAAAAAGTACCACATTACAGTTGTACTTGAGTATTTATAAAGTAAAATTAGCTGGAAGAATAAAAAAAATTGAGATTCTTGTTTAAGCTTTTAATCTCTAACAACATACAAGGTTTTATCCTGCTTTACAACTGTTTGTATTTAATTATCAAACTATAATTTCAGTATGCAACATGCTACTCAAAGTTGTAAAACCTCAAAATTGTGAGTATCAAGCCTCTCACAGCAGCCGATGCTTGTTCACACTGTCAGTCCAAATCCGAAAGTACTTAAAGATTAAAAAGTACTTTTTTTCTTTAAAAAATGTAATTAAGTAAAAGTAAAAGTATTGATTTTTAATTGTACTCAAGTAAAGTAAAAATCCACAAAAATAATACTTCAGTACAGTAATCAAGTAAAATAATACGACTTAAAAGTGCTTTTAACCTCTGGCTAGATAAGACCCTTTGGTTGTGATCGTTTAGATCCCTTTGAAGCTGTATTGAAACTGTAAACTGTTGAGGTCCACTATATGAAGAAAAATCGTGAAATGTTCTCCTCAAAACTTTTCAGAATGTTTTTTAGGAAAGTAGAGTTATTCCTTAAAATCAAACTTTGATGCTCCAAATCTCAGAATTTGATTTAGAGATGTATAAGCCTTTGTTTTACAGACAATGTCAGACGTTATTCTATTAAACTGAACTCTTTCCAGTGTGATGATTGATCATACAGATGTAATTTAATGAATAATTTATATTTTAAACAATCTCTTTAACAAATATTGTTATAATAAGGTTATATGAAAACATTCACTACTGTTATACACTAAGATTTGACTTCAAAAAGATGACAGGGTTGACAGTTTTAGGTCAGAAAACTACAATACTTCTTAGAAAGAGAATTCAGTGCTGATATTTCTACAAATACATCCAATTACTTACTGTATGATTTTTCTCACAATAGAAAGCATGCACATTTACATGAAATTATTGTTAATTTGTTGTAAAAGCAAAAGTATACATGCATGCATGACATTTAAAATAATGTTCAACACTTTATAGATGTCTTGCAGAATTGTAAAAGTACAAGAGTGTATAAAGTTACACTCGTGTGCAAGGTGTTTGTTTCATCATTTTCCTCTCGGTTTGATTCTGCTCAGAGATTTTTAATTTTGCTTTAACAGCAAAGTATAAAGTACAAAGCACAGTGTGTGGTTCTAGTAAGATGGTATATTAACTTGATGGTATATTTTCAGAAGAGTTTGGTTCCAAAACGAGATAGGCCTAAATGTTTGTCATTATTCTGTTATCATGTTTTTATTGTGCTACTAAGCTGTTTATTGTTATGAAGGCTTAAATCAAATCAAACCAACTGCAGTTTCATTGATATTTATTGAAATGCACAATCAAAAAACAAAATATCTTATTTTGAAACCAAACTCTTTATATATTGACTTGATTATACATTAACTTTCTATTATTTAATCAATCTATAAGCATGAACTAAAACACCTGACGCTCTATCTTTCTAAGACTTTGTTGTCTTTCTTTCAGTCATGGTGTCTTCATTTAGTCTCATTGCTGTATGAAAGATATTATAGAGTGATTTTCTTTCTAAAAGCAGATGACATAATATGTATTGTGTGACAAGTGATGAAGTTTGTTTTAATCCGAATATAAAGGAATTAAGTATAATCTTACTTTACCATTATGTTTTCTATATGAATATAACCAGTTATATGTATCACTAAGTTTACCAGTGTTTGTGTGTAAGAAATTTACCAGCATGCATTGCAGTTTGTTGGTGAGAATCTACATGCTGAAGGCCTAGACAAAGGACGTACTGTAATCTTGACAAAGTGATGCCATATGTTTTCTATATGATACAAACCATATGTTTCTGAATATTAGACCAATGTATGGAGTTCACATTTATGGGGGTGGGTATATATACCACTGGTGGTACAGTAAAATTTTAGTGGATCTTGCAAGATCTCCTCACGGCTTTATTTCGCAAACAATAAAATCCATCCTTGAAATCAAAACCTAAGACTGAAGATTGTTTCATTTGAGGAAAAGGAAAACCACAACACAAGACAAAAATATCATATGCTGTGCAATGTTCAAAACTGATTTGCATCATGTAGGTCTCAGTGAATTTTACATCTTTATTCTCAGGGTCTGACTGTGAGCAGATCCTTTAACAAAGTTCTGGATGTGAGTTCTGGTGATATTCACAATGCTGGATTGAAGCCCATAACCTTTGTCAGACAAGTCAGTGATTACTTCCTTAAAATTGTACTTTAACAATATTGCAATCTTATGTAATAATTTACTCAACAACAACTTTCTTTGTTTTATCCAGGCCATGCTGGCTGCTTGTCATGGTCATTAATGTTAACCAAAAGCCTGAAACATTGCATTATTTAGTCAAAGTTTTTTTCTTCTGTTGTCAGTAATGCATTGTGATCATAATAGGAAATCCATGATGATGTTCTGACCTTCAGCCTCCTCAGAAGTGAATGCTGGTGGATGTTCAGGGGTTTGTGTGTTTATTTTTGTCAGGTCATCGCTGGATGTTTGTATCCCAATCTTCTTCATGGTGATGATTTTCCACCTGATGTTCGAATGAGAGCACAAACGCTGCTGGATCAGTGTGATGGAGGCAGTGTTGGTGAGATTCAATGTGTTTTTGTGTGAAACCAGAACCACAAAAACACATCTTTGTCATATTTCAAAGGATTTTAATACTAAAGATTTATTTTCTAGACCATGATGCTTTTATTTTGAATTGTGACATTATTTTCAAATAGTCAATTGAGAATCGATGTTAATTAAAGAGCACCTATGATCTGATTCACGTTTTTACCTTTCCTTTGGTATGTAAGTGTGTATCAATGTTACAAACTCCAAAGTAAATGATGACACCAGTTATCATCTCCAACGTAATTCTCTTTTCTTGGACCACAACAAACACACGGATTGTAGGCAACAGTTTACCTCCTGTTATTGGTAATGTAGAGAAGGCCGACATTATCATAATTCCTCCCTCTTTAGGCTCACAGCCTGTAAGTTAACTCCTGTTAGCATTGCATTGTGGGCGAATCTTTCAAACACGGTCAATGCATGGACGTCAGAGGTATTCAGGCCAATCACAACGTACAGATTAGCTGGCCAATGAGGACACAGAGCTTTTCAGATCGATGAGTTTTGTACAAAATCCGTGCGTTTCAGGAAGACAGGGATATCTGGAGCTACAAAAATGTGGAAATAATGTGAATAAACCACGCAAACACATTGTATTATACCAAATACACAAAATAACATTGTTTTTAACAATAAAATAGGTGCTCTTTGAGCACATAGCTTATTCTTATATGAAAAAAATTAATCTTATTATTATAATAAAATAATTTATTTTAACTAAATATTTATATCATTATTATATCATTATTTGATCCATTTAATTTGACATCTTTTTTAATTTTGCTGGGAAACTATTCTTAAAATAATACATATTTCTTCAAGTATAATTGATTATTGGCTAACTTTTCACTTGTTTGGTCAGGTTCATACACAGCTTCATGTGGACTGACGTATCTGAGAAGCACTGTGGCAAAGTCCATTTCTCTCCGAGATGGCGGCATCCCGTCCAGTCCAGAAAACATCTTCATCACCTGTGGATCCCAGAGAGGATTAATGGTACGATCCAGAATAATTGATTTATGCTTTTTATTCAAACTGTATCACAAACATGCTATTGGTCCTCAGGTCATGATGAGATTACTCTGTCAGTCAGAGGGTTTGACAGCGGTTCTGATCCCAGACCCCGCCCCTCACACCCTGACTCGCATCCTTGAGAGGGTGGGCGTGGTTCCGGTGCCCTATAGACTACAAGAACAGAGTGGGTGGAGCCTGGAGAGGGCGGAGCTAAAACAAGTCATCCAGACCTGCAGAAAGCACTGCTGTCCACGAGCAATTTATATAAGTAATCCCGAAAACCCTACAGGTACAGATCAGATATTCATAATATATTCATTAATATTATGCTGTAATATTATTTTAATAGGGCCATTAATTACACTTCAGTACAAGGACATTAAAGTTTTTGTGTTCAGCTTTTGTGCAGTTACTCAATTATCTCTAAATGAATTATTGACATGTTTCTAGTAAAAATAAGCTTAAAGTTTTGTATTGCATGCATTTGTATAATTGGTGGGTTGAATATTAAAAGTAAAAACCTTTGTAGATTTGTAATCATTTGCACATGTTTTATAATAAGATATAATGTTTGTGCTTAACTAACAGGCCACATTCAGAGCAGAGAATCTATCCAGGACGTCATCCGATTCGCTGCTGAAGAAAATCTGTTTTTGTTGGTAGAAGAGGGAAGTATTTTATTCTTGAATAATTTTGCTGGCTACTATTGGATAGCTTTGTAAACGTCTTTATAATGCTACACTGTAAAAATAATCTGTAGAATAAATTACAGTATTACTGGCAGCTGGTTGCCAGTAACTTACTGTAGTTTTTACATTTACGTTATTTTCTGGTAACAGTTTGTTTAAAGTTAAATTAACATGAAACGTTTTCAGTCTTTATCTTCTACAGTAAGTTACTGGCACCCATCTGCATAATTACATCTCATTGTTTACAGTATACGTTTATCTCTTTGTATCTTAATGTATTGCAGGTTTATCAGAACACAGTTTTTGCAGATGGTAAAGAGTTTGTGTCATATAAAAGGGTTCTTGCGGAGATGGGTGACCCTTATTCTGACCACATACAACTGGCTTCCTTTCATTCACTGTCCAATGGCATCATAGCAGAGTAAGATTTCATTTCAGTCTTTCATGATAACAGACCTAAAAAAAAGCTCTTACAATAAAAGGGTGATTCTCACAAATTCTTGGTTTTAAGATGCAAACGTGATGTTTTTTTTTTAAATGCATCAACAAATTTCCTTATTATTCATTAAATTAAGTTCTAATATGTTTAAAGGCATTCATGTAAAACCTTTTACTGACAATTTAATAATTTTAGTGATGAGATTGTGAATTGCAACCATTTACCCTCCCTTTCCAAGCACATAGAGAAGCTACAGTAGCCGCTACAGGGCAAACATGTCATTGACTGACAAAATTTAGTGGCGAAACGCGCTTTGTAGAGCAGTTTGTCCGTTTAAGGATACTGTAGAAACATGGCAGCGCAAAATGGCAACTTTCATCTTAGTGGGACCACAGTGTATGTAGATAAATAAATACGCCTCTTTCTAACGTAATAAAAACATAACAGTTTATTATGTAAGGTCTTTATACACGACCACTGATAATATAATTATATACATTTCTGTCAAGAGATCCTCAAGATGTACACACTGCACCCTTAAAAAAAATCTCATTACCATAACTATTTTAAAATTGTTTTGCTAAAATAAAGTGCAACATGCAACATTACACATGCAAGTTTTATTATGTATATAAATTATACATAATAAGACATTAATGAAGTAGGAAATTATATATGTAAATGTGGAAAACACAATTATGTTTGTTATGATACATTTTATTGTGTTACCGAATTATGTTTTATAATAAAATCTTACCTTATTCCCCGCCAGCAATTTTTTTTAGAAAAGTTGCCCGCCATAATTTTTTTGTGATTTTCACAAAAGTTTCACAAAATGCCTTCCAGGACAATTTTCTTCTAAAAATATATAAACATACAAATATATCAAATCAAACAACAGACCCTCTGCTCTCAAACTAACAATAAACAAAACGGGGGGAAAAAAAACTTTTCGTTCTATCTATATTTTTTCTCTTATATACTCTTAAATATGGATATTTTTCTTAAAAAAAAAAAAATTAAGCAAAAAGCTAAAAAAAATTGCCTTTTTGTGAAGGAATTTTGTTAGAGATTCAGAACGATTATCAAAAAAAAAGTTTAAAATTTGTAAATAATTTTTTGCTTCAGTTTTTTTATAAATTGGGTCAATCGCTGTATTACAGATTAACATAAAACCTCATCAGGAACTTGTTTTTTTTATGCAAATGTTTTCGCTTAATTTACGAGATAACTCGTCATGGCGGGGAAAGAGTTAACTGCTATGATGTGGTTTCGAGAGACGGACCAAAAATGCTAAAATATAATGAGGATTTTCTTATCAAACACCATTAATCTTAATTTAAAATAATACAGTAAATGAGTTATTGAAGAGGAAATTATAATGCAAGGTTAATGTATATGTTTGTTTGTGATTCAGGTGTGGTTTAAGGGCAGGTTACATGGAGTTGATCAATGTTGATCAAGTGTTACTGTCATACACTGAAGTTCTTCTGACGGGGGATATTAACACCCCTGTTACTGGTCAAATCGCTCTTGATGTAATGCTTGATCCACCCTGTCCTGGAGAGCCCTCCTATGATTTATACAGACAGGTAAAACATATTAAACAGATCTCTGAAAGGTAAATGATTGCATGAACCACAACTTTGTTGTGAAAGATCTGATATTCAAACACCCGTGGCTCCACATGCATTGAATTTTAAACCAGCAAGTTGGTACAATATGTTGTTTTAATTATAATGTGGGTTTGTTCAGGAGGTGTCGTCCAGGCTGAACACACTGAAGTTAAACATGTCAAGAGCTGTGAAGTTCATTAATGATTTACCAGGATTCACCTGCCCATCAGTTCACAGTGGCATCTTCATATATCCTCACCTGAGTCTATCTCACATAACAGACGCACACTCACAGGTACACACACAATCATTATATCACGGTATACCGAAATAACAAAATGTGTGTGGGATTGTGTGAATAATGATACCATTGTGTTATAAAGAAACAGTATTGTTGTCATGAAGTGAGGACTCATGTATTGTGATGTATTTCTTACAGCAAGCTACAGTAAAAGCCAAGGCTGGGTTGTGTTACTGCAGGAGACTGCTGGAGGATCAGTGTGTGTGTGTTGGGTTCAGTGAATGCTGGAATAAAAATCACACAAACAAACAACAGTCCTGCTGTTACCTCAGGTAAAGACACACACACACACACACACACACACACACACACACACACACACACACACACACACACACACACACACACACACACGCACACACGCACACAGGCGTGCGAACACAGTCTGAATCCTGCCATTGTGTGTTACAGGATCTGTGTGATGATGTCATCAGATGATCTGGAGGATTTTCTCTGTCGCCTTCAAACTTTCCACCTTAAGTTTCTCCATGAATGCTGAATCTCAGGAGATATTTACTGATCTCCAGCAGAACATATCAGTAACATAAATTAATTTAGAAATATACACTCACCTAAAGGATTATTAGGAACACCACACTAATACTGTGTTTGACCCCCTTTCGCCTTCAGAACTGCCGTAATTCTACATGGCATTGATTCAACAAGGTGCTGAGAGCATTCTTTATAACTATTGGCCCATATTGATAGGATAGCATCTTGCAAATGATGGAGATTTGTGGGATGCACATCCAGGGCACGAAGCTCCCATTCCACCACATCCCAAAGATGCTCTATTGGGTTGAGATCTGGTGACTGTGGGGGCCATTTTAGTACAGTGAACTCATTGTCATGTTCAAGAAACCAATTTGAAATGATTCGAGCTTTGTGACATGGTACATTATCCTGCTGGAAGTAGTCATCAGAGGATGTGTACATGGTGGTCATAAAGGGATGGACATGGTCAGAAACAATGCTCAAGTAGGCCGTGGCATTTAAATGATGCCCAATTGACACTAAGGGGCCTAAAGTGTGCCAAGAAAACATCCCCCACACCATTACACCACCACCAGCAGCCTGCACAGTGGTAACAAGGCATGATGGATCCATGTTCTCATTCTGTTTATACGCCAAATTCTGACTCTACCATCTGAATGTCTCAACAGAAATCGAGACAGGCAAGATTTTTCCAGTCTTTAACCGTCCAATTTTGGTGAGCTCATGCGAATTGTAGCCTCTTTTTCCTATTTGTAGTGGAGATGGGTGGTACCCGGTGGGGTCTTCTGATGTTGTAGCCCATCTGCCTCAAGGTTGGGCGTGTTGTGGCTTCACAAATGCTTTGCTGCATACCTCGGTTGTAACGAGTGGTTATTTCAATCAAAGTTGCTCTTCTATCAGCTTAAATCAGTCGGCCCATTCTCATGACCTCTAGCATCAAAAGGGCATTTTCGTCCACAGGACTGCCACATACTGGATGTTTTTCCCTTTTCACACCATTCTTTGTAAACCCTAGAAATGGTTGTGTGTGAAAATCCCAGTAACTGAGCAGTTTGTGAAATACTCAGACCGGCCCGTCTGGCACCAACAACCATGCCACGCTAAAATTGCTTAATTCACCTTTCTTTCCCATTCTGACATTCAGTTTGGAGTTCAGGAGATTGTCTTGACCAGGACCACACCCCTAAATGCATTGAAGCAACTACCATGTGATTGGTTGATAATTGCATTAATTTGAACAGGTGTTCCTAATAATCCTTTAGGTAAGTGTATATGTAAATAATAACAGGTCATTGAATTATTAAATAATAATGCACACCCAAGGTGGTATATAAAATTTTCAGCATTTTTCATAATGCAGGTCACAGAAACACTAAGGTCACCTGTCCTGTATAAGATATTTTGGCAATTACACAAAAATTTAACATTTTGACCACCACAAAGGCATAAATTAGGGGTGCACAGACATTTCTGCCTCCAACAACATTTGAATGGTATTAAACGGCCCTGGTGCAAAATTATGAAAAATCATAGAAAACTGAACCTTAACGGTTCTGCTTTCGGCAGTGGCTGCAGTAACTTCTCTTCCGACAGGCGCAAATTCAAAATATGTGTTTGGGGTCTCGTGTGTTGCTCGTCATGTCAAAATATGTGTTCGGTGCATCATCGTGCTTCGAAGGGGTTTATGATAAAAGAAACTCTCACGTTTTACAAAATAATTGCAAGACACTAACTTAATACTAAACTCTTGATTACACATGAGATTAAGCGAGTATCTGGCAAACTTGAGGATCTCTTTTATCATAAACCCCTTCGAAGGGTCTGCAGCAGACACTTATTTTGACAAGCCACACACATGACGAGTTAAATACATGTTTTCACGAGCTTCGCATCATGTGCCCTCAAAAAAGAAGTCAAAGAATTCTTAGTATTTTTGTCTAGTTTTCAGTAAAAATATCAGAAAATTCTTAAATTAAGATGCTTTTTCTTGATGAGCAAAACGACCGAAGAAATTAAGTGATTTTGTGCAATAAACGAACAAAACAAATCTGCCAATGGGGTAAGGGAAAAAATCGTGAAAATTTTTCTTAAACACTAAATTCAAGAAAAATTCAACATAAATTTGCTTACCCTATTGGTAGATTTTTTGCTCGTTTTATGCACAAAATCACTTAAATTTTATATTTTTCGTCTAAAAACTAGACTTATTTTCTTGGGTTGTTTTGCTCATCAGGAAAAAGCATCTTAATTTAAGAATTTTTATATATTTTTACTGAAAACAAGGTGAAAATATAAGAATTTTTTTCTTCAAAATCATTTTTTGCAGTGTAGCCATCAATGGCTTTCGATACTAGATATATTAAGAAAATGTAGTAGCCTATAAACCAATCACTGATTACCCAACTTCAGAATGATATTGTCATTTCAATACATTCTTTTTATTTTTTTGTCTGTCATTGTGAGGATAAGCAGTTGGCATAAATCACATGATATAATAAAATACATTTCTTAATTTATTATTTAAAAAAAAAAAACAAGATAAAGGTTTTTTTGTCATACGTTTTTGATCAGTTGTGATTTTCCCACAATGGCGCCCCCTTGTGTGACGCCCATGTACTGCATACACCGCAAACCCTGCAAACTCAAGATCAATAAAAATGATCTAATTAATGTTGTTTGTATGTTTTTGGAAAGGCGTTGTCATTTTTGTTATTTGTACCTACACGTGCTAAATAATTTTTGCTTCAGTATGTGAGTCATTCTACGAAACGGGTGCCATTTCCACTTTGCAATTTTCCAAATTTTCATTAAGAACAAACTTTATTTTTTTTACTTACAACTTTAAATATATTGTTAATCCTCCCAAAAAACATATTTTCCCAGCTCAGGTACAAAATTGTTAATAATATTATCAGTTTTATTCTGGCACAGAAGTCTTTCTTTTACCACCCCGTCACGGACAATATGTATGCCATCTGTGTAGTAAAACAAGAAATATATTTATAAAATCTAATGTTTTCCTAATAGTAAAATGTCCCTTTCTTGGAAACCATCAATAGAAAGTCTATAATTTAATTTAAATAATTATTATTCGTTTTTTAATCTTGAAATTTGAATTCGACATTTTAATGGCCTCATTGTTTGTACAAAAACATACGAATACACTTAAAAAATACAAATAAACTTACATTTATTTGATTAGTCCACACAACAAGAACATCATTCAACATTAATTTATTAAAAATTTATTTTCTATTACATAAGTTTTTAACAAAATGACCCCGTGACGGGGTGGTAACTGATGTCACAGATAGGTTCACTGTGACAAGGTGGTATGGACAAAGTGTGTATCTATATATGGTATGCTTGTTTTAATCTTTATAAAACTGGGGGAGGGGAAACATTAACATTGGAAACTTTGGTCATGCTGTGAAAAACTAAAATTAGAGCATCATTACAGTGAGTGAGTGAGTGAGTGAGTGACACAGTGAATGAGTGAGTGAGTGAGTGACACAGTGAGTGAGTGGCACAGTGAGTGAGTGAGTGAGTGAGTGGCACAGTGAGTGAATGAGTGAGTGAGTGAGTGAGTGAGTGACACAGTGAGTGAATGAGTGAGTGACACAGTGAGTGAGTGACACAGTGAGTGAGTAAGTGAGTGAGTGAGTGAGTGGCACAGTGAGTGAGTGAGTGAGTGAATGAGTGAGTGACATAGTGAGTGAGTGACATAGTGAGTGAGTGACATAGTGATTGAGTGAGTGAGTGACCCAGTGAGTGAGTGAGTGAGTGAGTGGCACAGTGAGTGAGTGAGTGAATGAGTGAGTGACATAGTGAGTGAGTGACATAGTGAGTGAGTGACATAGTGATTGAGTGACAAAGTGATTGAGTGACATAGTGAGTGAATGAATAAACAAACCATGTTAAGTTAACAGAAACAATTTATTAGTCTATATCAGAATCACCCCATCACATCCCTTACCACCACGTCACAATAAAACTTGTGACGGGGTGGTATGTGACGGGATGGTAAATATCATCCCAAAATGGCCGCAGATCTCCCATGTGGTCAAGTTCCTCACCAAGCATACATGCATTCTATCAGAAATATAATTTTATTTGCATTAATAATGTAAAAAAATATATCGAAATTAGTTTTCCCTCTCTATCTTGCGTGACGGGGTGGTTGCTTTGAGCTTGACGGAGCCTGTCTAACACGAAAAATCAACAAATAAAGAATGTAGAGGAATGTCAGTACTTGCCTGTTTTTGTTCTTGGTGGCAACAAGGCTCCAATGATGTCACTTCTGCTTTGTGATCTCATTTAAAGCAACAGTACATTATTTATAGATAAAACAAGTTAGTGTGACGGGGTGGTAAGTCAAATTGAGGGACGCACACAAATCATCAAATATTTACAAAAAAATAAGGTTTATTTTGAATAAAATGTATCTTATGTGAAAAGGGACACAAATATAATCATGAAAACAATATATTTTTTTTTAAAATACATAACTTATTTGGTGATATTTTGGATGCAAATGTCATGTTGGTCAACACGGACATGTGAAAATGGCTATGTACTAATGCAAAATTATTAAAAATAGTATGTTATTCTTTAAGAATAGTGTTTTTATCATATATCATATTAACAAGAACCCTTGAATGAATAACTTTAAGCTTTGTAAGAACATGTTGGGACATTTTTGTGCCTTATGCATCTCATCAAATGTTGCGGACCCAAATGGCACCCGTTTCATAGAATGACTCATGTGTCACTGTCATCCATGATGATGACTTTCTAGAATGAGTCAGCTGTAGGAGAAAAAAGGTCAAGTGAGGTAGATATACCGCATACGTTATGTTGTAATGCGCACCCAACTGAATGATCTGAGATCAGTCTGCCGCTATATTACGTTTGCCGTGAAATCCAGCTTTCTTTCAGACGCGGAATGAGGGAAGGGCAAAAATCATTCCGTCCATCCAACCAACCGCATCTGTGCCAGATTATTCATCATCCCGAACACGTCATCCCGGTTAGTAACCGTAGTACGGCAGCAGCTGCCGCGGCGCGTCCGGCACGACTGCACGCGTTCTGGATGCCGTCCATCCGCGTCTCCTGCATCCGTCGTTGTGGTTACGAGTCCCTGTCTGTAGATGCGTTAACGCAATAAGGAGGGGTCTTCGTCCTTCCTTACGGAATCTCCGCCGGTCTCTCCATCCCTCCTCCTGGTCTTTCGTGTCTCGGTTAGCGGGGGCTGTAGCGGGGGTCCCGCGCGGTCCTGATGGCGGCAGCGCCTGAGGATGACGATGTGGACCGGCGGCCCATCAGAAGAGCTCGGTCCAAGAGCGACACCCCGTATCTCACCGAAACCAGACTGTCATACACGCTACGGACAGGTGAGTTGGCGCGTGCGCGCGCGCTAGAGTTTATATATAGAGTAGCCTATACAGTGTATCTCTGATACCATCATAACACTCAATGTACCCTTTACAGCAGTGGTTCACAAACTTTTCATTTTGCGACCCACTTAAATAGGTATAATCTGTCCTAGGACCCACTAACATATTTTTAAATGAAAAGTATACATTTTTAAATGTAAGTTTCATTGAAATATCAAAATAATTGATGGGATATCCAGTGATGTAGTGCAGGGTATACGCAGGTACCCACTTCTTTATTTGATGGCATGGGGTATACTTTAAAAAAATGTGGCCATAAATTAAGAGTATACCTACACCACTGGGTATATCATATCAAAACCATTATGATTACTAGTCATTAAATGGACTAAACTGTTTGTTGTGTCATTCACCACAACAACAAAGCGACTTTGGTGACCCACCTTATCCCACAAGTGTGTCCCGACCCACAGTTTGAAAACCCCTGCTGTACAGCACCTTTATTTATAAGAGTATATCCCACAATATTGTTTTATTTAAATGAGTATCATGATTAGCACAGTGTAAGTACTTAAAACAATAGGTGCAATGTCGGAAAAAAATACAAAACTGTCCTTTTTCTGTAACTAGGGTGGTACCCCTTAAGGTTCTGTTTTGTATCTTAACAAGTATATGAAACAAAATACAATGTTGTACCTTTCTGGTTACACTACTGTACCTTAAGGACCTATTGTGTACCTTTAGATAAGCCTAACAGTTTAATGTTTTGTTGCCCTAACATTTAACTGATACATTAAAAAGGGTAAGGGAGAGTGGGGCACAAAGTAGCGCTTTTGGCTTTGGCTCTATCATTCAAAAAATATTTAAGTTAGCTGAATAATTTTTTTACACAATCACCACACACATCTCTGCTACAAACAAACACTTAAAGTTTGTTTGTGAGATCTACTGTTATCGTACAATGACACAGAAAGTGACAGGAGTGCAAACGTTACCCCATAGGTGGTGTTCACATTGTAACAAACAATTTTTGGGTTTGTTGTAACACCTGCTAGAAAATTTAGTTTAAACACAAATAATTCAGTCAAATTGTACTAAAGGTGGATATTGTTTATATATCTGCCTATAATAGATGGATGTCCACACATTCATTCATCCACAATCCTTCATCTAAACATCCTTGTATTTTGCAGCAATGGATAAAAATAGATTTTTTTAAAAGGGCTGCACGACAAAAAAGCATCATAATTGTGAGTTATTTCCACTGATATTGTATTAACAGTTATCATTTTGATGAGTAGTATTTACATTGTTTTCATTTCATTATCATTGTACACCTGAGGCTTCATTATAAAACTGTGTGACAACTAACCCCGCTGTGTAAAAATGTTTTCAATCCCAGCTATCAGTTACTAGGAGTCGCTGACATGTTTCAAAATGCTGTTATGTTTTAAGTAACAAGACAGAGATTAAAATAATACAAGGTTGGATTTGGTGACTTACACACCCAACTCAGAAATTAAAAAATAAATAAAAATGCCTCCAAAACACTTTTTGTTCAATATCTTAACCAAAACACATTTTTTTTACAAATTCACTGGAGATCTTCTGACAGTAAGAAAAAAAGCACAGATTGCTCAGCTCTGTAGAAATATGTGAAGTAGTTGTGTCACAATTAACCCTGCGTCAGTTTGGCCCAGCTCTTTCCTACTTAGGGTATAATATTGTACCCAAAAAGGTTCATCAAACCCATAAAGGTACATAAAGGGAACCTTTGAGGGTACCACCCCAGTGACAGAAAAGGTACAGTTTTGTAGGCTATTCTTTTATTTCTGACAGTATGTATGTCAAAAACATGCTATTACTGTTTTAAATTTGTTTTCATCTATGATAGTAATGTGTCCAAAACCTGGCAATACAATGCTGCTGAATCATTGTCATATTTACATACCACAGTGTTTGCAAGGTAAAATTAAAGGAAAATAAAGGTTCCCTGCGGTTCTTTGATTTCAAGAACCTTAAACATGCACAAATCCTTTCTGTTTAAAAAAAGTTCCAGTAGTACAAAAATCAGGGTTCCCACCGGTCCTTGAAATCCTTGAAAGTTTGTGAATCTGGGGAAAAAAATTCAAGGCCCTGGGAAGTTTTTGAAAATTAACATATAGATACAAGTCATTGAAAGTGTTGAAAGTTTTCTGGATATAATAATATATAATTCCCTGTGTAGGATAATATCATAGAAATTCTAGACTTTTTAAGCACACGTGCTAATCTTCTGTATGTGAATGTTGATTCATACCAAAATGCTTTTTTGCATAGTTGTGTTTGAACCATGAAAACGTCTCTGGTTACGGATGTAACTGTTGTTCCCAGAGAAGGGAACGAGACGCTGTGTCTCCCTTGCCATACTTCCTGCGTCCCTGTAACGCTGTCTTTGACAATGTTTCAGATAGCGATATACTTCCTGGCTCCCGCGTCACCCTGTCTTTGTCGTTAAGCCTCACCATTGGTTGAATTTGATATACACATTCAGACACACTTACCCCTGGAGGCGTCCCCAAAGTGTCACTGCAGTGACGCAGCATGAGTTCCCTTGAAAATGGTACTGGTACTGTATACATGCTGTTACCCATGCTAAAACCGGTTTTATCTGTGATGGTACCGTGGTAAAGTGTCAAAAAAACCACAGTATTTACATGGTTCTCTAAAATAATGGTAATACTTTTGTGATTGATAGATGTATGTGTTGAGTCCATGGGTTAAATAAACTCTGTCATTTACGTCAGATGTGCTCATCTTACACGGCTTGTGGATCTTATGTGTCGTGGCGGCACTATAGACCCCTGTGAGGATTTAGCAGACTGACGTTCATTATTGCATGAAAAATTAAAAGTTTTTTCACACTCTTATTTTATTTCATGAAACACAATGGGAGAACATCTGAGCTTTTGTTAATACACTGCCTTGCTGACTACAGAAGTATAAAGTAATGCATGTGATTCATGCACTATACTGTACTGCACTGCTTCTGATACCTTTGTGTGAGGATGGATTTCAGTCTTACGCACGTTCTAGTTTGTGTCATGATGATCTAGCTTTGTTTTAGCTTAAGGTGATGATGACGTCAAATAAATGCGCATGGAGTCGCAATAACAGCTCGTGGGTTTGTGCACATTGAATCTGTCCACTGGATAACTGATCTGAATGCCTAATGAAGGGGGTTTTAGCTTAACTATGAAATATATCAAGGCTCATTTTCACCATGTATTTTTATGTGTATAGACCTTTGAATTAGCACAAAAGGTCATGGGTTTGAACACACTGACAAAAATGTATAACTTTATAATGCACTGCAAGTCTTTGGTGCTTGCCAGATGCATAAATGCAAATGTTTTGTGAAGGTTAATCCTCATAAAATCTGTCCCTGTCATGCTTCCTTCTTATTTTCTGTGTGCTGATGGTTAAATTGTTTCACTTTAAATCTCACAGCCCACCACTGCATGCAGAAAATGCGTTTTACATTCAATTGTATGCTAATAGAGTACTGTTGGAATAGCCGTTTTAGGATTTCTTGAATAATTGAAACCGTTTCCATCAGACTTTCACTTAACAACATGATTGAGGTCTGCATGCATGCATGGTAGTAAATAGTTGCCAAGGTGTTGCTATGTGACTCCTATGATGTTTAAGGCCATTGCTGTGCAGTGATTTGCGTGAGTAGATTACATACAAAGTCAATGCAAAGACGTGATCAGATGCATCCTCGCGGGGGGCGATGCGAATGACATGATATGGGCGGTGCGTTTGCCACGAAAACATGTGCTATTCGCCTCAAACGCGTCTTTGCCCAAGTTGAAAATATTCAACTCGAGGGAAAAATTCGAAAAGTTAAAAATTGGCACGAAGTTGAATTTAGAGCGAGTAACACAATGCCCCGTGTTTGGTGTGTATGTAGCATAAGTCAAATATGATATTCAAGTCTCCAGATATGGCTCAGGTCTTTCCTTCAATGTAAGCATGCAAAATCACTTATTAAAGTGATGTCACGGCTGTCCACAATGAGCTGAAGGATTTTAGGACCACTCAAGTCAACCTCTTCTGCTGAATTTACACCAACCAAGCGGCAAATTCACGTCTACCGCATCTAGTTTGCAGCTTGAATGCATTTTGAATGCATTCATGCATCTAGAGCGAAATAGACGCGCGTAAAAAGCAAGCATCTGAAGCGAAATTGATACGCGTCCGAGGCGAAATCCGCTTCTTGTGGGAGGGGCAAGTGCTAGGCGGTTGTCTGTTTGCAAGATGGCTGATGTTAATCGAGCATTCATCGAGAGAGTTACCGCTTTGTATTTGTTCTCGAGAGCAGAACAGTGGCGTAGGTGTCAGCGTCGCCGTACTCTGGTCCACCAGACCCTCCGGAGGTGTTCCCAGTGTGGCAAGTTTCATCATTTGCTCCAGGAGCTGCGCCTGGATGACAGCTTTCAGCAATACTTCCGCCTGTCTCGTGCCTAATTTGATGACCTGTTGCCCCACGTTGGAGCAAGGATCACCCTCCAGGACACCAACTACAGGCACTTTATCCCGGCTCCTGATTGGTTAACGAATTGACACCAAATGTCAAATTTTTCGACTCGGTTGTCAGACGCAGATTCGCATCAAACTCGTAAATGCACAAGATGCACCATTCGCATGTAAAGCCCGATTTATAGTCAATCCGTAGCCTATGCATAGCTCTGCGTAGCCTGACGCACACCTCACAAAAATTTCAACAGCGCGTCAGTTCTACGCGGACCGCAAGCGCTGTGATTGGTCCAGCAGAACCCCTCCCGTCAGGTAAAAAACTGCGTCATAGGTATTTTCGTTTGCAACGGTGAAAACAAAGATGAGCCAAGTTGAGGAGTGATTTCACTCAAACTGCAACAAAAGTCGCTGTTTATTTACTTCCATCATTGCTGGACTTTTCAAATCATACACAACAAGTTGCTGTTTCTTCTTCGTTTGTGGGTTAACTTGCCAGGCTGCTTCTTTGACGGTCGCGCTGCTACTGTGGTTACACGGGTGGATACTGCCAACCAGTGGTTTGCGCGTGTGTTTGCACGTTGACGCGGACAACGACGCAAAAGTATAAATGAAAACCGACGCGGGTCCTACGCCATCGCGGCTACGCACAACTATACGCACAACTATAACGAGCCCTTTACTCGCACTAGATTACTCGTGGGATTTAACTTCGTGTCATGCGAATTTTTTGCTCAAGTTGAATATTTTCAGGCGAATAGCACGTGTTTTCGCGGCAAACGCGCCACCCATAACGCGTCATACGCATCGCCCCACACGAGGATGCGTCTGATTGCTTCTTTGCATTGACTTTGCATGTAATCTACTCCCAGAAATCGTTGAACTCGCGTTTGGTGTGAACCCACAGTTAGGGTGAAGGGTTTGTTCACATCACTTTTCACACAGACATTATGGAAAATACACGGAAAATGTATCTGGGATTTGTCCGGGATTGTTTGATTTTTGGTTCATTCACACTGCCAATGATTTTCTGAAATCTGTATGTCCGTTCACACAACTGTTTGGTAAGTGATATCACTGATGATATGATACACTACAGTTTGAGATTTGACAATATTTTAAAGCAACAGAACTGTATTGATGTTTCTCAAACATTCTCTTCATTAGGGTTTGTTTTAAACATCTAAACCTAAACATCTACACTTAAATCACCATGAATGTATACAAAATCCATTTAAACTTTGTGTTGTTAATAACTTTAGCTCTCTTCCCAGACAACAGACGACTCCGGGTCGGATCCTCTCCAAAGACAAGTCAGCAGCTCTGGTGTGGATCCGGTGCAGATCCCACACGGAGTCGTCTGCTGTCTGGGTTGGTAGTGCGTTTTTGTGTGAAAATTTTTGTTTGAAAATATCTCATTCACTTAGATTGATAGAATGTTTAGCATTGAAACTGTTACTTAAAATAATTTCGAATATTTAAAGGGATAGTTCGCCCATAAATGAAACTTCTGTCATCAGTTACTCACTTTCATGTTGTTCTAAACCTGTATGAGTTTTTTATTCTGAAGAACACAAAAGAAGATATTTTGATAAATGATGGTAAACACATAGTTATGGGTACCCATTGACTTCCATTGTATTTGTTTTTCCTACTATGGAAGTCAGTGAGTGCAGTCAACTGTGTTATCATTATTTACTAACCCTCATGTTGTTTGAATCATAGATATGTATAACTAGATACGACATTCGACCACTCACAGCTTTTCACTATTTAGCCTTTGGTAGTTTGGTTGAGAATCTTGTACTAACTTAGTATTACATTTTTTTTAAATACAGTAACTTTTTAATGCGGTGTTCGGTAACACTTTCGTCTTTTTGTATTGTGTAAGCAGTTCAAATGTTTGGGTCTACACAGCAGCACATAACATTTGATAAATATAGGCTACGGTTGTTGGCGCACGGTCAGCTTGCTTGCTCTCGGGCTTGGCAGGGTTGCCAGATTTGTAAAAATCAAGTCTATCCCATGTACCTTTTCCCAAATACCAAATTTTTACTTTCATAAATAAAATAATATTATCTTAATATTTACAGCAGGTGAACAAAATCCTTCCACATTAAATCTGCGAGAAAAAAACATTAATGTCAGATTCTAAAGGAAAACCACCAACTTGGCAACACTGGCTTTCATACTGCCTAGGACCATTCCAATATGGTGGACGACTTACACATAACGCCCTGATTAAAACAGCTGCTAATGATGTATGTAGTTATACATATCTATGGCTTGAACCCCCAATGTGTTTTATTTAAACTCAAACACATTTTATTTAAACTGTTGTTTGGGGGTTTTCTGGTAACTATGCGAGTGGATGGTGACCACCCCATCCTAAAACTGTCTAAACAACAGTTCAATGTGCACTGAAAAAAAAACTGGGTTATGATGAACAAAGAAAGACAGTAGGGGTTCAAACAACATGAGGGTGAGTAAATAATGACAACATTTTCATTTTGGAGTAAACTATCATTTTATTTACTCACCCTCATGTTTAATGTAGCGCATTTACAAATGTACATTTTGGTCTTAGGTTAAGAAGGAAAACATAACTTGCTTTGTCAATCCAACATATAATAATAGTGTCAATGTAATAAGATCACAGCAATGCTTAAACAAATGTAAGAAATGATTTGACAAGATGTCTAGTGGTTGTATTAGATATCATATGAAATATCACCTGCTCAGCGTTCTTCAGTGATGAGGTATTGTACTCAGTTTTACCGTGGTGGTGTTCTTGCGGTTGAATGAGCTCATGAATCAATATGGTTTGCGAGTGTTTTGCTGAGGCCAGACACAACAGTGTGACTGAGGATTTCATACAGACGTTGACAAGCCTGCGGCTTCTGTCCGATTTCACTCCACACAACATCTGTGTGTTTGTGTACACGTGTTTGTGTAACAGTCAGAGGTGAGCTAATCACTGAATCGTGTGTGAATGTCAGATGGTATTAACACTCGCATGTGTGTGTGTGTTTAAAGGGGCTAGCGTTGCATAACAACATGGATTAAACAGTTTGTCTTTGTGCCAACACTCATTCTGCATTTCTGACAGTCTTGCACAGCTATTTGGATCATAATGATGGCCGTACACATTTCATTTCACATTGCACACAAATGAAGCCAATAAGTTTACAAGAAGGAATAGTAATAAAGCTATCAGTTGACAGCATAAAGACATTTGTTGAACATTAGTTATAAGTTAGGTGTATGCAGAAGATATCTTTGGTTGTTTTTAAAGCATTCACAGCCAGTAGGGTGTAAGCTGACAGCTCAATCATCCAGAAACGAAGAGAGTTTAGGTAAATGTTAAAAATTGTGATGTGTGAGGGAACAATGAGGTGTCGTTCATTTTCTGATGGCAGGAGAGAATATAAACCTATAGGAGTGAGTTCAGGTATGAGGGTCCAGATACAGTTTTATGGTCCTGAAATATCAGTATGATATCAAGAGGGGTTTGACACTGGCTTTCATTAACCAGACAAATAATTTGCGGGGCAAATACTGTAATTTACTGTAATTTAATATACTTATCTTGTGCAGTGTTCCTTTACAAAAAAGCATGAAAAAAATCATTTTCATAATAAACCTAAAAAGTCATGAATATTATATGTGCAAAAACATAAAAACTTGATAATTTTCATTTGAATCATATGGACAGTGTGTCACCACATGGGTTTCACATGAGAATTTAATTCAGTTCAATGTTTTAATGTAGCGCTTTTCACAATTGTTCATTGTTACAAAGCAGCTTTACAGGGGAAAACAAAGAAAAGTACAAGGCAATTTTAAGGGAATGTTTCAAAATTCATTTCATAGATCACATGTAATTATGCACGTGTATGAATGTGGTTTTTCTGTAAGGTGTTTATTACACTGCAAAAAAAGATTTTCAAGAAAACTTTTTTTAGTATTTTAGTCTTGTTTTCAGTAAAACTATAAAAAATCTTAAATTAAGATGCTTTTTTTTGATGAGCAAAACGACCCAAGAAAATAAGTTTAGTTTTTAGACCAAAAATATCACATTTAAGTGATTTTGTGCATAAAACAAGCAAAAAATCTTGAACATTTTTCTTAAATGCTAAATTCAAGAAATATTCAAGAAAATTTTGCTTAAAAGATTTTTTTGCTTGTTTTATGAACAAAATCACTTAAATTTGATATTTTTGGTCTAAAAACTAGACTTATTTTCTTGGGGTGTTTTGCTCATCAAGAAAAAGCATCTTAATTTAAGAATTTTTAGATAGACAAAAATACTAAGAATTTTTTTTCTTAAAAAAAATTTTGTGCAGTGTAGGTAAATAGTTAGATGTTACACAATGAACAAATAAAAAAATGACTTTCTTACTTAGTATTTTTGTCTTGTTTTTAGTAGAAATATCTAAAAATTCTTAAATTAAGATGCTTTTTCTTGATGAGCAAAATGACCCAAGAAAATAAGTCTAGTTTATAGACAAAATACAGTTTAAGTAAATTTAAACTTAAAACAAGCAAAAATATCTGCCAATGGGGTGAGAAAAAAAAATCTAAAAATAAGTTTTCTTGTTCTTAAACACTTAATTTATGCTTTTTGCTTCACTTAAATTGTATTTTTTTGTCTAAAAACTAGACTTATTTTCTTAGGTCATTTTGCTCATGAAGAAAATACATCTTGATTTAAGAATTTTTAGATATTAGTAAGAAAGTCATTTTTTGCAGTGAATAAACATCTAAAATCAACAGAAAAAAAAAATATTATCTTAAGTAAAGTAAAAATTATGCCTAGTTTGAGAGTATTCATAAATTGTGACAAAACAAAATTTTGATCAAAGAACATAATTTTAGTGATTTCAGTAAATTTGTCATTACAAAATGTTAGACTTTTTCTCCTAATTATTGACAACAAATCAATTATTTTACTCCAAATCATACTATTGAGAGCCATATGTAAATATTTGGTGTATATTAAAGTGATAACACCTTACTAAGGTATGAAAACAGGCCCATTTTTTCCCTTAGATTTTTTTTTACCTGAAAATTTGCCTGTTTTAACAATACTACATTGTTAAAAAAACTGCAAAGACAGCATCATACTGTATGTTAATCATATACAGAATTAATTATGGACAATATTACAAACGGTTTTCAAAGAAGGTTAGACACACAGTCTCTCTCAGTGGAAAAATATTACCGTCATTTATTTTATTTTAATACTTTTGCCTGGGTTTGAATAGCCGCAGCCTCTGCCGGTGCGACACTATTCGAAATACAGTGACGTAGACGCGGTCTCTCGGTAGATCCGGTCTGGATTCTTTTAACGGACTGAATGTCCAGTGAATAAACGTGTTGTACTATGGCGAAGCTCGGCGTAAAGGACGTAACCAGATTAATATTCATAAGCCATTCCTTAACCCACTTACGACAGTCAGCCAATCAAATAGGCCGGACGTCACGTTACATCCTTAATATTCACGAGCCAATGTTTTAATTATTCAACAACTGCCAACCAGTTCTGTCTACAGGGCGAGCCTCACAGACGGTACGTAATTAATATTCATGAGCCAAGCCTTTCGCAACGTCACGCTATATTCATCATAAGTCTTCGCTTTAGTAGAGTTTGTATACTCGTTCCCGTTAACGGCGGATTCCGGTCCGCGTATTTTGACGCGGCATTGCGTCACGTTGATGAATTTGAAGTGATGCTACCGAGAGGCGCATCTGCTCGTGTATGATAAACAAATCTGCGCCGCCCTTCGTGTGTTCTTATTTCGGGTTAATTCGCGATTAAATATCGAGGGATGCTGATGAATTATTACCGTGAACGGGGGATATTAACGGCGTGATATATTAACGACAGTACCGAAGGAGGAAAGTAGCTTACATCAGCTGGTGTGTTATACACACTCAGGTGGGCCAAGCGATTTTTGCGCGTGGCGTCGGTGGTCTCGCGCTCGGCACGGGAAAATCAACCCAGTTCGCGCGTCTCGGGATGGTCGGTAAGGCTCATGAACGCGCTCTTCCGTTCGATATCCGTACCATCCCGGGGTGTGACAGATAGACACGGATCCGCGGCCGCTGCGCCCATGGCGGGTCCCGCATTCACGGGAGCGCACGGGACCTGGATCACATCTCGGTTGCGGGAGGACGGCTCACCTTCATCGTCGTTATCGTCATCATCCGCAGAGAAACCGCGCAAACGGAGAGCCTTTAACTTGGTGAAACTGCGGCAACCGGCCGCCCCCGGTAACAACAACACTCCGTTTGTAATCTCCGGCCATATCAAGCACATCTGCAGTAACTGCAGCCGCGGGAATGAGATCCGGGACGGTGAGTGATTTACCAATGATGCTCTAAAATCAACATTATTATTACAGATGCTTGCGAACGTAATTCAATGACAATCTATTTATTAAACAAAATATGCATTTAATAACCAATGAAAACATTAAACCATAATAGGCCTTAAAATACAGAACAGTTCACTTTAGTAGCCTATATCCCTAAATCATTGTAGGCCTCATTAGCCAAACCAACAAGCATTATTTCATTTATTCACACTATAAAAAAGTCTGGGTTATTTTTAACCCATGCTGGGAAAATATTAGACGGAACACATGCTGGGTTAAAATTGACTGTTGTGCAAGCATGGGTTAAAACCCAGCAGTTGGGTTAAAGGGGCCATGGCACAAGACTTTTTTAAGATGTAAAATAAATCTTTGGTGTCCCCAGAGCACATATGTGAAATTTAAGCTCAAAATACCATATAGATAATTTATTATAGCATGTTAAAATTGCCACTTTGTAGGTGTGTGCAAAAATGTGCCATTTTGGGTGTGTCCTTTAAAATGCAAATGAGCTGATGTGCAAACGCTGATCACAATAATGCTGGGTTGTTGCAATTGAAACACAATTGTGCTTTCAATGATTTTCTCTCTCCTTCTTTTTCTCTGCACTAAACGGCAGTGCTGTTATTGGATAGTACAGATTAAAGGGGGGTATTATTATAATAAGAGCTCCTTATGACATCATAAGGAGAACAAAATTTCAACGACCTATTTTTTCATGTGCTTGTAGAGAATGGTTTACCAAAACTAAGTTACTGGGTTGATCTTTTTCACATTTTCTAGGTTGATAGAAGCACTGGGGACCCAATCATAGCACTTAAACATGGAAAAGTCAGATTTTCATGCCACGGCCCCTTTAAAACAATCCAGCATTGGATGATATGAGCTCAAATTCATTTCAAGGTATTTTCAACTCTCCAGCCGGTATATCGGTATTGCAGTATATTGCCATATGGGAAAAACAGTTTGGAATCACATTGAAGTAAACCTTAGTTAAATGACTGGCAGAATATGTATTTTTTTTACCTTATATATCTAGAAAACACTGTCGGATTTAAATATTGTGAGGCGGTTTCCCAGACAGGAATTAGACTGGTCTAATAACATTTTTCCTTCTGGATTTTCCTTTAAGTCCAGTTTAACATCATATTCACACACTGCAAAATTACTACAAAGATACACTTATTTCTAATCATATAAATTATTTTCTAACATGGGCTCAGGGTGGCATTTTGCAGGGGGTCGACACAGGGCGCCCACGAAAAAGAAACTAAATACAGCCTTGACTGGGTTTTATCTCTAATTTGCACGACACATCAATTGTTTAATTTGCACTCAGTTACTCTATACGGACTCAGAGCGGTGACAAGAGATGGATGGCATTGGTTTTGTAAAGGTATAAACCCTGTTAGTGTTAGAAGTTGCAAAGAGGACCAAATTGAACAATGTGTATTAGGGCTGGGCGATATGACAAAAAAAATTATCGAGAAAATGTTTTCCATATCAGTCGATATCGATAATTATCATGATAAATAAAAAATCTTTACTCCTGTCAAATTTAAAGGCGGATTTTTGCTCCTGAATGAAAATTGTAAAAACCAGACAGTTAATAATGGTTTTAAACTACTTTTTATTCAGAACATGACACATACAAATACTAAAATCTTGTTTTAATGCATCTGTATTAAATGTAAATCTATTTGTTATGAAATCAACACATTTCTGACACAAAAGCAGCAGACTACTGTCACTTTAAGACCCAAGACAGACTGCTTTACGTTTCAATATACTGAGTAACGGCTGTTTATGTTCACTTAAACAAGAAAGAAAACTTAGTTCAGTGATCACGCGTGTGTTATACATATACGAGCTATAACTCGCTGATAAATGGATGTCAAGAGTGTCACGTTGCTGTGGGAGCGCACATACGCAAACACTATATTCACTGCAGTGGTGGATCTGCTGCTTTTCCTCAGTTTCTTGAATTTGTGAATATCCAGTAAATATACTTTTAAAGCTGTGCGGACGTGTGCGTGCGCAAGGCGGACGCTGAATGAAAGTACAGTATACTGCACGCACCTGTGTCTGCTGTGTTTGACGAACCCTGTTTGCGTGTCCAACATTACACACAAGAAAATGTTTCCGCGCATTTGGATTCCGTGATTCCGTCCGCGTTATCCGCATCACGAAAATCATAGGTCTCTACTAATAAATGAGTAACTTGCCTCATCTTCCACTCCTTCAAGTCTAACGGTCACTGTGATTGTAAACCAAGAGCGCGTGCCGCATCCGGAAGTGCTCGCGCAACATTACGGACAGTGCGTAAACATTATCGATCACTTATCGAACTGTCCTTATCGTTTTATCGAAAAAGTTTATATCGGTAAAATTATCGTTATCGAATTACCGCCCAGCACTAATGTGTATGTAACGGTATCAATGGGATTGCTAAATCCGTATCATCAAGCAACACAATACCAGTAATCACTTTCATACCGGTATATCGTCCACCCCTACCCAGAACTGGGTTAATTTCCACCCAGCGGTGTGTTCTGTCCAATATTTACATTGCAGGTATCAATTCAAGTTACACGTTCATTTCATAGTTTGTTATTTATTTTCTGTTTATTTGTAACACTTTACAATAAGGTTGTATTTGTTAAAGGGATAGGACACCCAACAATTAAAATTCTGTCATCATTTACTCGTTCTCAAGGTGATGTTAACCTGTATGAGCTTTTTTATTTTGATGAACACTAAGAAGATAAATGATTGTAACCATTGACTTAGTGGGAAAACAAATATTATGGAAGTATTGTGATTAAATGATAAAGAAGATATTTTGATAAATGATGGTGAGCACAAACTTGACGGTACCCATTGAATTCCATCGTATTTGTTTTTCTTACTATCAGCTGTGTGCTTACCATCATTTATTTTTGAAGAATAATTAATTGTTTGGAGATTGTTAATGGACGTTTCTGAGTGGTAAGTTTGTGGGGTTTTTTTCAGTATTGACCTGCCAAATGTACTTGTAACTTCAATAGTATACTTTAAAAAATACTATGCTGCCTTAAAAAATTTTTGTTGAATCAACTCGGATTTACAAGTCATTTCAACTTACTATTATTTGTCTTGACTACAGATGAGTTGTTATAGCTACAGGTGAGTTGTTTTAACTTATAAAATATAGTTGAAAAAAGTCAACTTAATTTTGTAAGTTGTAACAACTCATCTCTTGTCAAGATAAATAATAGTAAGTTGACATGACTTGTAAATCTGAGTTGATTTAACAAAAAATTTTAAGGGAGCAAAGTATTTTTTACAGTGTAGAACTTCAGCCTAAATGTTAGCATATAGCATTAACTAGCATATAGCATTAATTAGCATATAACGCTTATTCAGCAGTCACAACTTTGTAAAAACATTGAACATAATTTAATTTGTAATTTAATGCTGAGGCGTACGTCTGGACTGTGACATCACAATTGCTGTTATGTTGTGATTGGTCTGTTTTTCAGCATTCTTTTGCATGCACAAGGTTTACATAAGAAGGAGAAAACAATGGTGTTTGAGGCTTACGATATGTCATTACCATATACAGAACTCTTATCATTCGTCTAGATAAATAAAGTTTTACATTCTACGGCACCTTTAAATGAAATTTGAGTGCACAGAATGGCCTCTGCTATTTATATATAATCATATATATATATATATAGGTCACTCTATTTATCTTCAATTTATTACCAACATATTATCAACAATCCACTTATAAATCAGATCATAGCACAGGCACAGTATAAGTGTAGTTATTTGTCGGTGTAAAGGTTTAGTAAAGGATCTGATCTAATGTTCAACCTCCGTCAGCACTAAAGCTTTGCTGGAAAATAAGCATGGCTCTTTCCATTACCTGCTGACCTGTTTGTAATGAACTCGGACTATTTTTACTCTTTCTCTGACAGTCAGTCTGTTGTTGTAGTACATAACGAAAAAACATTCAGTGCGTCTGTTTAGACCAAACATTTACAACTGCTGTATCCCGTCATCTGTTTGTTTGTCCTTTAAATTGTGCTATTTATATTTTCACATAACATTTGGACTAGAGATGCAGCAGTTGTGATTATTCAAGGCCAATTGTGATTTTTCTTCAAGCAACAGCCGAACAAGAATGAGCGTGAATAAAAATAGATTATGAATTATCAGTGCATGTTATTCCAAAAATAACTCAATTATGTCTTAGTATCTTTTAACATACATGTAAAGAACGTTTCCCTTTAATATCCTGTTAAACTCAAACACTCACAGTGTCACATTACAGAAGTAAAATGGTTTGTAAAGATTATTTCACCTTAACTGCAACTACAGTCATGTATTAAAACCTTTTGCATTGATGTTATTTACTTGTTTATGTTTCTGCAATATTTTTGTTGATTATTATAGAGTAAATATTTCTGTTTTGGACTGTTTTCATCTTTTTGGACAAAAGATCATGATGATATGAAGTGTTTGAGAGCATTTAACATTTTATATTTATGCATTTGGAAACACTTTAATCAGAAGCGACTACAGTTCATTACAAGATGACACAAGAATGTACAAGTCAGCAGATTGTGTTTTTTGTAAAACTTTGATTGAATAAGTTCATAGATGCGTCTGCTTTATTTCATCTCATTTAATAAATGGAAAAAAGTCTGAAACCTTTAAAGTGACGTGAGACTGTATGGAAAAGGGGTTTGAAGTGTAATGTGTGTTTTAGTCATTTCTGGAGATTATTGAAAGTTTTTTCCAGTGATTTGATTTGAAAGATATTTGTCTGCTCTGCTGTTTCATTTGTGACTCACTAAGATTCCTTTAAATACATTCTGATAATGATTTAAACTTTAATGATTAAGATCTTATGTTTTACATGATTTGCTAAAAGTTTTCTCTTTCTCTCTTTCTGTCCTTCATTCTTTAATTCTTCTTTCGTTTTTTTCCTTTATTCTTTCCTTCACTCTTTCCTTTTTTCATTCTTTCCTTCTTTTTTCCTTCCTTCTTTCTTTCTCTCTTTCTTTCCATCTTTCTTTTTGTGAATCTTCCTTCTTTTTTCATTCATTCATTCATTCGTTCGTTCCTTTTTCTTTAATTCTTTAATCCCTTCTTTCCTTTATTTTTCTTCCTTTTTCTTTAATTCTTTAATCCCTTCTTTCCTTTATTTTTTCTTCATTCTGTCTTTCCTTCTTTCATTATTTTGTTCTTTCCTTTACTCTTTCCTTTTTCTTTAATTCTTAAATCCCTTCTTTCCTTTATTTTTTCTTCATTCTGTCTTTCCTTCTTTCATTATTTCGTTCTTTCCTTTACTTTTTCCCTTTTTTCTTTCATTCTTTCCTTAATTTTTTCTTTCCTTCTTTAATTTTCTCCTTCCCTTTTTCTTTCTTTTTTCATTCATTCTTTCCGCTTTCCTTCATTCTTTCTTTCCTTCTTTCATTATTTCCTTTTTTTCCTTCACTTTCTCCTTTTTTCTCTCATTCTTTCCTTAATTCTTTAATTTTCATTCTTTCTTTCCTTTTTTCTTTGTTTCTTTTTCCTTCCTTCCTCCTTTCCTTCCTTCTTTCTACTTTCATCCTTTTTTCATTCATTCTTTCTTTCCTTTATTCCCTTTTTCCTTCTTTAATTATTTCCTTCTTTCGTTCTTACCTTCTTTTTGATTGTTTCTTTTGTTCCTTCCTTTCTTCTTTTCTTCCTTTCTTTTCTCTTTATTCTTTTCTTCATTCTTTCTTTCCTTCTTTTAATCTTTCCTTTTTTCTTTATTCTTTCTTTCTTTCCTTCCTTCCTTCCTTTCTTCTTTTCTTCTGTCCTTTTTCCTTCTTTCCTTAATTCTTTCATTTTTTCCTTCTTTCTTTCTTTCCTTTTTTCCTTTTTCCTTTCTTTGTTTCTTGCTTTCTTCCTTCCTTTGTTCATTCTTTCTTTCCGTTTTTACTTCATTCTTTCTTTCCTTTCTTCTTTCTTTCTTTCAGCAGAAGGTGCTGAGCGTTTGGCAGCGATGCGCTCAGATTCTTTGGTTCCAGGGACTCGCACGCCTCCGATCCGCAGACGGAGTAAACTGGCCAGTCTGGGGCGACTCTTTAAACCGTGGAAATGGAGAAAGAAAAAGAGTGACAATTTCAAACAGACGTCTGCTGGTAATCACCATAGACTGTAAAAAATATGGACGTTGTGTCCGTGTTGTCACCTATAGGTTTGTGAAGAGCTTTTTTGAAGCTTAAAGTAGGCCATCTTGGCCGCGCGTCACCGTGCATCACTCGCAGATAGGTAAAGAGCGGGACGTGGGTGAAGCTGAGGTGACTGGTTTCTAAAACCACGCCCGTAGCATGACGGTAGTGACAGAAGTGGCAGTTCACCCGTCACTCAAGTGACAACACCCTTAATTATGCAGAACTTTAAGGCTTAATAAAATTTTAACTAATGAGTTACAAAAAAATGTACCCCCCTTACAGTTGTCATGAAGGGCAAAATTAGCTGTATAGAGCAAAAACACTCTTTGTACCAGGCTATAAACATATTATTTTCTTTTGGAGCCCACCTTTAGCGGTCAGTCGATGAATTGCTGTTTAACTCACTTCCGTATTGTTTTCATTAGAGAGATCGGAAGGTTGACACTCTGTAATCACGCATGCTGTAAAATACTGTACATGTGTCTGCATCTTGAATTGTTTTCCTGTCTTATGTGTGTTATGTCTGTAGTGCTAGAGAGGAAGATGTCGACCCGTCAGAGCAGAGAAGAGCTCATAAAGAGAGGAGTGTTGAAAGAAGTGTTTGAGAAAGGTAAACTGTGGTAGATGTTATAAACCAAATCTAAGCAATTTCACTAAAAACTTTATATTGTAGTAATTTATATAACTATTAATAATGCTAGTAATTTTTACCGAAAAATCATGTTTGTTGTCACATGTTTAAAGGTGTATTGATTGACTCTTTATCAGTTTAACTAAAAATGTTATTAATCCTCCATTAACACAGTTACTGTGATTTAATTATTTAGGAATAATAATATAATAAAATTGTATATTAGATTTTGTCTTTAGATTTTGTTCAGAACATGTTTCTAAATCATCAAAGAGAATTTTTGAGTACAGGTTTATAGGATTATTTTTGTGCTAATAAAAATAAATTCAAACTTTCAATAAACGAACAAAGATATAAAATCAGAGCAAAGAAAAACCCTCTGAAAATTAAACTATTTTTTTTATATTGACTATAAATAATTTGCGTTCTTTTTAGCAAATCAAGATGGAGTCCATCAAAGGGCTGCATAACAATTAATCACGACTAATCATTTGCCAAATTAAATTTTTAGTTTACATCATTTAATATAAAAATGTATATACACAAATAAATATTTCTTACATATATTCATGCACATGTGTGTATTTATAAATACAAAATTATTATACACAGTACACACATAAATGGTGTAAACAACAACTTTTTTGCAAACGATTAGTCGCAATTAATCGATATGCAGCCCTACACTAGAATGTAAAAGACTACCCAAACCTCAAATATCAATTACTAATTAATAACCTAACTACATACGTTACACAAACACTAAAACTATACAGACATCTTCATCCACATCGCTCTGCAAAATCCACTGAAGTCTAAACTTCCTGACCAAAGAGCTGCCAATCCAAATCTCATTAGCCAGTGAGAGTAAAGCATGGTTAAGTCCCGTCCACGCAAGAGGATTGTGCCAGAATGGCAAACGTAAACTTGTGAATCATAAATGCAAACTCTGAAAGCGTGAATGAAAACTCTGTCAGGAAATGAATAAATCTTGATTTGCTAAAAAGTTGCTTAAAAACAGAACGCAGTTTATATAAAATCCATGTTACATTTTTGCCTTTGAGTTTATTTTTATTTTCAGTGTCTTCTCCTGATTTTACATCTTTGTTCATAAGAATATTTAATAATTCCATACAGGTTGACATGAATCTTTCAGGCTTTTAGTGCATTTAAAATGTTTTGTTAAATCTTTACAAAACCTTGAAATCCTGCTAGACAGCCTGGCAAACAAAAGTGTTAAAATAATTACAGTTTTGAAATCTATAAAAAACTAAAATACTGCTAAATGTAATAGCTGTAAATCTCAAAGGTTTTCTAAATTGCAACATTTAGCATAAAATCACCCACACATGTTAGCATACACACACACACTCATACACACAATGTTGTAATGTAAGTAAGTCTCTCTCTCTCTCTCTCTCTCTCTTTCTCTCTCTCTCTCTCTCTCTATAGAGGAGTTGAGTGGAGAATCTGGACATGTGTGTGCTGTGGATCTGGACAGACAGACCATCATGAGTCCGGTTTCAGAGTCTCCAGAGAACAACCTCACAGGTGCAACCTTTTTTTTTCCGATTATTTTTTAATGGCTTTTTTTAAGATGTCAAATAAATCTTTGGTGTCCCCACAGTGTGTATGTAAAGTTTTAGCTCAAACTACCATATAAATCATTTATTATAACATGTTAAAATTGACACTTTGTAGGTGTTAGCAAAAATGTGCCGTTTTGGTTGTGTCCTTTAAAATGCAAATGATCTGATAATGTAAACACTGATCGCCATAATGGTGGTTTGTTAAAATTGAAACTTTATTATGCTGTCAATTATTTTCTCTCTCTGCACGAAATGGCAGTGATGTCATTGGATAGTGCAGGTTAAGGGGCGGTATTATTATAATAAGATCCCCTTCTGACATCACAAGGGGAGCTAGTTTCAATTAGGGCTGGGTATTGGCAAGGGCTTCACAATACGATACGTATCACGATACGTGGTACAATGTATCGCGATACGATACAGTACGCTGCGCGTTGCTATACATTGCAATACTTTTTATTTTTTATCAAAAATGTAAAAAAATAGAGCTGACTTTTTTTTCTTTTTTTTTACAACTTCCACATGTCGGCTTTGAAAGCTGCAGGTTTTTTTTTTTATTTTCTGCCATTTCCGCACTCCCGCTAACTTCTGAGACATTCGGTCGAATGGCCGTATATGACAGACAACTGGACAGTGACAACTACAGCAGCACCGGAGGAAGACATTTGATGCACACAGAGGGATTTGATGGGGTTTTAAAATACCGATAGTAGAGATTAAAATACCGATACACTATCGTGGAAAAATTATCACGATAGTTAGCTGTATCGATATTTTTGCACAGCCCTAGTTTCAATGACCTATTTTTTCACATGCTTGCAGAAAATGGTGTACCAAAACTAAAAATAACAAAAATAAAAATAGCAGCCCATATGTCAGCCACTGCAATATATCAGTCTATCACTTTTTAAACAGGACGCATACAAAACGGCTTTATCACAGTTTGTTATCAGTTCAGTTTTTGTATGTAAATGACCTATAGTACATAATAAGATCCAGATAAATTAAAGTAGAAAGAGGTCCAGTATGTCTGACATTGTCTTTGTTTTTATGAAGTTTCCTTTTCAGAAGCGCAGTCATCTGGCGAAAGTTTGTCGTGTCTCACAGATCTCCCCTCAAAGCCATCTCAAGCCCCACCCTCTGTCAAACCTGTGCCGCTGGCAAGCGACAGCGCTGACATCACACACGTGAGACCAGCGTCACTCAAACAGCCACCTGCCTTACCGCCAAAGCCATACAGCAGAATTCACAACCACCTGACAGGTGAGCTCAAACGAGGAATCAGACCTAAAGTACGAAAGCAACTTGTTCATGACATCACAACCACGTGCACTTTTACATATCTGCCCACATTTACAACAAAGCTGGACGATACAGTAGCATGTTTATTGAACGGGTCGGAGAGAAGAAGGAAAATTCTCATGAAACCAAACAAAATGGGAATTGATGTTGTTTCTCTTGTTCTTTGTAGAAACCTTTGCTAGACTGTCGCCACCTCTTCCTCCAAAGAAAGTCTTGATCTGTGATCCTGCACCTTCATTTCCTCTCAAATGTCTGCCGTCGCACCCGCACGCACACACACTTACACACTCACACATGCAACACTACGCAACCATACCTTTGTCTCTACATCCACCGAGTCGCATCATAGAGGAACTCAATAAAACCCTCGCTCTTACAATGCAGAGACTGGAGAGGTGAGTACACACAAACGCACACACACACACACACACACACAAATGCACATGTGCACACAATTAGTGCTGAAAAGGGGTCGACATTGGGTTCGGTACATTTGTGTTTACATTAAGTGTTTATTCATGTCATTATATACATATGCAGAATAAACAATGGGTGTGTCTATTATGTTTTGTGTGTTTCTGATCTCTCGGCTTTGTGTGTGTGTAGTTCTGTTCTGCAGGCGGTCCCATCTGTTCTGGTGGAGATGGAAGAGGAGAAAGAGAACAGAGACTGTATGCACCAATCACCAGCCAACACACACACACTCATCACACACACCTTCAGCACACACACGCACGAGGAAGATGAAGAGGAAGATGATGACGACGATGATGATGATGATGACTCTTTGTTTACAAGTACAATCTGTTATTACGGTATTTTGTGTGTTTAGTGGTGGATTTGATTTAGTTTTTAATAGCATTGCAGTTATTAAAGGCACAATATGTCATTTTCGCCACTAGAGGTCGCTAAACAACAACAAAGGTCACAGCTTGGTGATGATGATGATGATGATGTTAAAGAGCGTGGATGATGGGAGTTATAGTCTTCACCTTCAATGTCAATAGGAATCGATCTGACAGGACTCACTTATCATGTTCATTGATGATGTAATGAAATAGTTTTATAATCATTACAATTTAAACTTGGCATTACTATTGTACTTCCGCATGCGGCACTGCGCAGATGGGTTGACGAATGACATCTGGGTGATTCTTGCGAAATTAGACCTATGAGGTGTAATGAAACATTTTGATAAAAAGTAAATGCAAAGTAAGAGTATCAAAATAAGAAGCATACAGTTACAAACATCTCGTCATGTACTATTTTGCACATGATTTCAAATGACATCATACAAACCAATTTTGTTGTTTTCTTTTCACATTTAAGGAGAAATTTTTCCATGACTGGATTTGGGTTCTTTGACATGGAAATATTTATAATTAAAAAATCTAAAAAATAAAAAGCTTCAGTGCATGTTATACTATAAACATTTACAGTAAAAAAAAAACATGTGGTATTTGTAAATGTAGAGACAATAATAAGGAAAATAAATGTGTCTAAGATCAATTTTCTCATCCTCCGCAACAATTTTCAATCATTGTTTAAGCCCTCAAGGAACTAACATTTTTTTTTTTTAATTGTTGTAAGGGACATAAATATCTGTGACACTCAAGATGGCTACCAGGTTAGCATTTCTTATTTTTTCTCTCCAAATAAAAGTTGACATTTTGTTTGTCATAGTACCTAGACAACTTTTTAGTTCTCATTACCGAAACATGAGTTTGTAAATGCATTTTTAAATGTAATAGCATGTTGCGGTAATGATAATTTTTTATAATGATAATCTAAAAATGTAAGTAATTCTATAGGAAATCCTCTAAAAAGAATGGTTATAGTAAGTTCAGACCTTAATCATATATTTGCAAAAAAAATTGGCTTCAAGGGTTTTTAAAAAATTTTTAAGTCTGGATTTCGTGAGAATCACCCACCTATCGTGAGAGTACTGCATCGTACGAATCACTATCGCAATACTTTGACGTCATACACCTATCCGTGCATTTGAGATTAAAAAATAAATAACAGTGTTGTTTTGGATATTTTCATGCAAAAATTTTACGTATTGTGCCTTTAACAGGTTGTTTTTTTAGTAATTATTTATTTAATTTTAGTATTTACAATCAGGTAAATTCCCAGCAGTATAAATACCACTAACACAATCTATCTTAACACAATGTTGGCAAAAATCTCTAAATCTATAACTAAAGATAGACTGGGCAATGCAGTGACAAAAAAACACATACAACATTTTATAATCAAATCCAGTTACATTGTTTCAAAGTGGCTTTACTTGAATGCCGGCTGCCACTGATACTAAATGTTTATGTATGAATTATGTTTATATAATTTATATAATTTATTTCTCAAGGGGACCCATGTATGTGTGTATGATTTTTGTTTGTGTAGGTACATTGGCTTTAAGAATCTTGCGGAAAGATTCATTGGCGATTAAACTGAGCAATCGACCATCAAAGAGAGAACTGGAGGATAAAAACATTTTACCTATGATGTCGGACCAGGAGAGACTCGAGTCCAGACAACAGATCGGCACCAAACTAACCCGGTCAGAACCCAAACACACAACCAGCAAACACTTATCATCGAAAAGTTGACCATTTGAAAAAGTACTGTATGCCTCCTAGACTTTTATTCTGTAAAGCACAGTGGTCGACTCTTGTTTTGTTTATTTGTGCTATATAAAATGAATGAATGAAAATAAATTAAGTTAACTTTTGATAAGAATAAAGTGCTTTTCCTGAGCTCAAGGCATTTAACACAAACCAGAATAAAGATGCTTCATTTATTGTCTGTCTGCAGTCGACTCAGCCAGAGACCTTCAGCAGAAGAACTGGAACAGAGAAATATCCTCAAACGTATGTCATGACACACATTTCAGTCACGTCAAATATTTCACACATTTTTCAATTAAATCAAGATTTGACCCCAGTCATGACCCCATACACACGGCAAAGTTTCTGGAGTGATGAATGGCAGGAGTAATCACGAGTAATATTACATAATCACAACAGCCGTGACCAAAATTAAAGGGCTGTCTGGGGGGGTTGTGGCTAGAAGGGATACAGCAAATGCCGAAATCTAGTAAAATCACACCAGATGAGTGCTGTTTTTATCATAATCTCATGAGATTTAGGCGTTTGCTGTATCTCCTCTAGGGCTGTCAGAAGATTAATCACAATTAATCACATACAAAATAAAAGTTTGTTTTTGCATAAAACTGTGATTTTGATATTTTATATTATAAATAAAAAGATTTTGTATATTATTTATATATATAAAAAAATTCTTAAATTAATACATGTATGTGTGTATTTATATATACATAATAATTACATACAATACACACAAATAAATGATGCAAAAACTTTTATTTTGTATGCGATTAATCACGATTAATCTTTTGACAGCCCTAATCTCTTCTAGCCAAAACCCGCCTGGGATTCATCTATTTCTGGTATTTTATTGTATTAGTAGTTTTTTTTGTTAGTAGTTTTTTTAATGATAAGTAGTAGGTCATCCGAGTACTTTTCGTCTACTGTATTCAAAAACTATAGGTGTGTTTACGCCATGTCGTGATTACTGTGGTGACAAGATTTCAAAGCAGATTTTACGAATTTTGGAGACAGCAAGAGACATTTATCCCTCGTGTTGAAATAGTCATCAACAACTAGGGCTGTCATGGTTATGAAATTTGGCTGACGGTTAATTGTCTAATAAATTGTGACAATTATGACGATTACTTGCCTGTTTTATTGCTTTGACGTTTAATTCGAAGAAAACTTAAATTATCAGTGCAATGCTGGCGCTGGCAACTTTTTTTCAAAAATGCTGGCGGGGAAAGAGTTAAAGTTAAGCATTTGAAATTATTTCAATTTATCGTGGATTTTTTTTTGTTCATTTTTTTATGTGCAAGATCAAAGTCAATGCTCGAAATAAAGTGAAGCTTGAAGTCTGCTTTTGAAACTGTATCTCCAGTATAACAAGCGACCTCAAAAATCACTCAATACACTTGTGGAGCAGTGTGGTTCAGTTTAGATGTTGTGTGTTTTATATGTGAACACATCAGTGGTGTGCAGCAGTAATAGTGTTTAAGGTTTCATGTGTTGGATTTTCTCTCGTTCAGCTCGAAACGAGCAGGAGGAACTGGAGGAGAAACGTGAGCTGAAGAAAAGACTCTCGAGAAAGGTGAGCGGAGATTTGAGGGTTTTCGGACAGCGTTCCTATAGCAACACACTATTTCGGGTTACGGCACAGATTAGATTAGAGTTACACAACAACTTTAAATAAATGTGTTGTTTCTGCTTATGTGCTTTGGTTACTGTATGTTGGTTGCATTATACGATATGTTACCGTTAGTAAATACGATAAAATAACAAAGAACGATGCGTTTACATTTTAACAATCCTCTGTGTTTGCATGCGTGTGTAGTTGAGTCAGAGACCGACTGTAGAGGAGCTCAGAGAGGCGAAAATTCTCATCCGCTTCAGCGATTACGTGGAAGTGGCGGAAGCTCAGGATTACGACCGGAGGGCCGACAAACCCTGGACACGCCTCACTGCTGCAGATAAGGTTCATCTGTCTTAACCTGTCCACCTTTGACAACTATGATTATGATGCGGAAAGTCAATGCAAAGTGGTTATTCCATTACTAGCCTGGGTAGAATGGAATGCATAAAAATTAAAATCACTCTTGGAAAAGCTTTCTCATTTGCTTTGTGTCGTTTTTTTTTAAACACGTTTTTAATGTTTTTTTACACTTTCTTTTAAAAAAAAATTTATGTAATGCTCATTAAAGTTTTTTACACTTTTTTTATTATTAAAATGTATGTTCCTTTTTATGTATGTTTTTTGCCTTTTTAATTTTTATGCCTTTAATTTTTTAAACGCTTTTAATGTTTTTTTTTTGTCTTTAAAAAAAAAAAGCTTTTTTATGTTTTTGAAAATGCTTTCTAAAAGTTTTTTACACATTTAAAAAAAAAAATTAAAAATGTTTTAATGCGTTTTTAAATTTTTACTTCTTTTTTATGTTTTTTACACTTTCTTGCTTTTTTATGTTTTTTTAAAAGCGTTTTAAAAGTTTTTACACTTTTTTATTGTTTTTATGCTTTTTTACATTTTTGTTTCTTTTTTTGCTATTTTATGTCTTTTTTACATGCTTTTAATATTTTTTTAACTATTTAAACGGTTTTTTTTATTTTATGTTTCTTTTTTACGCTTTTTTTGTGTTTTGCATGTTTTTGCCTTTTTACTTTTTTATGCTTTTTAAGGTTTTTTTTACCCGCTTTTAATTTTTTTTTAACAACAAACAATTTATGCTTTGTTTTTTTAAAATGCTTTTTAAAAGTTTTTTTTACACATTTTTTAAAAATGTTTTTATGCCTTTTAAATTTTTTTTACAGTTTTTTAATGCTTTTTTAAAAAAAATTACACTTTTTATGTTTTTTTGCTTATTTACATTTTTGTTTCTCTTTTACGCTTTTTATGTCTTTTACCCTTTTTCCACCTTTTTTACATTTTTTACACGCTTTAAATGGTTTTTCCACTTTTTAACTACTTTTTATGTTTTCATTTTTTTTACTTTTTTAATGTTACACTTTTTGAATTTTTTTTAATGCTTTTTATGTTTTTTTTTTTATAATTTTAAAACGCTTTTTATGTCTTTTTAAAAAAGCATAAAAAACTTACAAAGGTAAAAAAGAAACAAAATGTTTAAACGTTTTTTTTACATGTTTTTTAAAAATGTATGCCTTTCTAAAAAAAAATTCTTTAAGGCTTATGTTTTTTTTTTTTTTACACTTTTTTGCCTTTTTAATTTTTTTTATGCATTTTAAAATGTTTCATTTTTATGTTTTTATCTGCCTAACTTGTAGACTTATCCACATTCCAAACAAAACCTGATGGATAAAATTTTTTCCTAACATCTGTTTCTCGTTGAATTTCCCGTTTCACTCAGTTATAAACGTTACGTTGACTTTATAAAGTTTTCTTTGCATTGCACTGGTAATAATTTGGCATAATTTGCATGGTTTGTGTCTCTCACAGGCTGCCATTCGTAAAGAACTCAATGAGTTCAAGAGCACAGAGATGGAGGTGCACGAGTCGAGTCGACATCTAACCAGGTGATCAAACACATGAGTATAAAGATTCCTGCTAGTAGTTAAAGTCTTAAGAGAGATTTAAAATGACACATTGTATTAGTTTTGTATTATTATAGTGTGTAAATAATAATACAATCTCTTCATTGCAGGTTTCATCGGCCGTAACTGAAGATTTTAACTAATAGATGCTCATATGGAGCCGTTTAATAAACTGAGACTCTAAACAGAGACCGCCGTTAATTTTCATCAGGAATCACAACAGAGCGACACAACACTCGAACTGAATTCGGAGCAACCGCACGGGAATTTCACTCCGTGTCCGCTGGCAGATTCACAGTACGATGAAGGATAAGATTCAAGAGCCAGTGGAACAGAACGAGAGAGCGGTTTATGTGCAGATATATGTGTATATTCTGACGAAACCTTTCAAAACTGATGTCTGTCAGTGGTATGTGCTATAATTTTGTTTTTCAGGTCTGTTGGCTCGTAATGCAACAGATAATCTGATTGATTTTCTATTTATAATTCAAGAGAAATAAGTCACAGAAATGAAGCAGATATAAAAAGACTTTTATAAAATGTACATGTCGCATTACTGATTTATGAATATCTGTGTTTTTGTCCATATATTTAATTTCTTTTTTGACAAAATCATGTTTTTTTATTTTTGAAATGAATGGTGACCGTTTACAGTGAAGATGTCAAAGGGACGCACTGCAGTTAAGTGACAGCAGAGCAATAACACAAACCTTCAGTGTTTTATCGTCGGCTGTGTGTGTGTTTATAGACCATGTGGGAATGTTTTTGTCTCAGATAAAGTTAAGGTCCCTACAGTCAAGTGCATGGCTGTAGTGTGCTAAGTAGGGTGTATTGTTTGCAGTGTTGGGCAGTAACTAGTTAACTAACTAGTAACTTAGTTACTGTAATAATATTATTTTCCCTGGTAACTTGTAGTGTAAATAATTACCAAAATTTTTTATATTACAGTTACCATCCCAAATTTGGCCACAACGTCACCAACACAGGACGCTATAGCTCTTTTTCGTTCTGCCAACATGTTTGGTTAATTCCACTTGAGCTTGAGCCCTGTTGCAGATTTTAGTATACGTGTTACATGTTTTATTTAATTACAGAAGGTGTTTAAAAAAATAATTTAAAACATTTGTCATTTATCTGTAACTTTCATGAATTCAAAGACTGCAAAAATTAAGCAATTACCTTGGGGTGTAATGGAAAAGTAATGTAACTAGTAGTGTACTAATAACTGTTGGCTGGGAGTAATTTAGAAATACTATTACTTTTGAAATGAGTAACTAGTAATGAGTAATATATTACATTTTTGGAGTAACTAGCCCAACACTGATTGTTTGGGACGCACCCTTTACAGAAGCATTCGTTTGCCAAAATAAAACCAAAACATTTCACGAGTTAAGTTTTACGAGTCAGTGTTACATTTGTTTTTGTATTTATTTTAATCAGAGACATTGCAACAATGTGAAACTTTTTATGTTGATATTTATATTTTGATACTGAACATAAATACACAAAGTAATAGCTGCACCTGATGGGAAAATTCTGTCATTGTTTTCCTACATTAAGTTTCAAACTGCTGCTGTTATCTGAAAGTAGAAATTCAAGAATCTTCTTCGTATTTCCATGAAAAACCCAAAACTGGATCTTGTCAATAAAACAGAAAACAGTGATGCATCTTCTTTGTGATCCACAGTAGAAACAAGTGACAGAATTTAGATTTTTGGGTGAATTATTTCCATCTCGAAAAACAGAAGGCGTCACGTTTTGAATGATTGATGTGTTTTTTTATTTCAACGTTCTGCTCTTGTGCTGCCATCAGCTCAGATAATCCAGGAAGAGAGCAGAACGTGCATGTTACCTAATGTACCGTCACTCCTGAATGATGTATGCAGATTCTGATGTAAAGGAATCGTAATAAAAATGAACTGCGCACACAGTTGTGAGTTTGACTTCATCTTTAGCTTCTACTGCACCGATGTCCAGTATGAAGCTCGAGCGATCTGTAGGCGATCTTGAAGCATCTGGATTACACAGCGGTCTGTTTCAGTCATTAACTGTAGTGTGGTGCTCTTACACAGAATGCATGGGTGTCCCGCAGTGTTTGTGCCAGAGGTCTATGGCTTTCGTAACTATAGCATCTGTATTCTCCTGTGGCATCTGTGAAGAAAAGGTGAGAAGTTTACAGGAGAAACAAGCATGTTTGGTAATGATTCATATCATATGAATCACATGTGTTGTTCTAAACTTGTATAAATTTCTTTTTTCTGATGAACACAAAAGAAGATATTTTGAAAAATGATGGAACACACAGCAGATAGTGACCATTGACTTCTATAGTAGAAATAAAAAATTGATGGAATTTAATTGGTACCGTCAACTATGTGCTTATCATCATTTATCAAAATATTTTTGTCTTAATTTTTTACAATACTTCCAAAATATTTTTTCCTACTATGAAGTCAATGGTCTCTATCTGCTGTGTGTTTACCATCATTTCTCAAAATATCTTCTTTTGTGTTTATCAGAAAAAAGAAATCCCTTTAAAACAATCAAATAGAGCAAAGGCAGATAAAAACTTTAAATTGAACAAAAAAGAGAATAATACAAATAAGTTGTTAACTCTTTCCATGCCAGCGTTTAAAAAAAGTTGACAGCACCAGCATTTTATTTTTATTTTTACAAAAGTTTAAGAAAATGTTCTTCTTTAAATATATAAACATACAATATATTAAATGCGCAGACCATCTGCTTTCAAACAAAAAACCTGTTTCATCCTATCTTTATTTGTTCTCTTTTTATCAACTCTCAAATATGGGCAGGTTTCTTTAAAAATACCAAATTTTGAGCAAAAAGCTTAAATTATTGCATTTTCTAAGCAATTTTATGAGATTTTACTGTTTTTGAATCAGTGAATGCTTCCGTGTTTTATATGTTGCGTAAGAGCGCTATCTAGTGGATAATAGCAGAAATATGGATTGCCATAAAAACTCATCATCGGTAGGGAAGCGTTTTCTCTTAATTGATGAGATTACTTGTGATAAATCGTTAGTTCTCAGACACGTAAATGCTACAACTCCCATCGTTCCACGCTTTTTCACAGGGTCATTAAGCTGCGGCCATTTTTGTTTAGTGACCTCTAATGGTGAAAATTGCATATTGTGCCTTTAAAACCGCTTTTTTTACTGCACACGACCGGTTGTGTCTCATAAGTCTTGAAAAGTGAAGCCTCTGGCTCTTTGATCACCCCCTGGTGGCTGGCTGCAGTACAAGTCATAAACCCCGCCCTCTACATTCAAACGAATGGGACTCTGCTCTAAATAAAAAAAATTTACACTTCCAATAAAAGTTTCAGAAAGATGGTTTTGGTCCTTTCAGGTAGTTGTTATCATGATATGAACATATATCTTGATATATGTTCAAGTGTTCATTTTTGTGCTAAGTTTCATTTTAGCTAGTAATTTAATGTTATAGAAATGGGGCGTGTCGTTATGATGGCGTGGTTGAATTAGGCGCGCAAGCATTTGGCGGAAGTTTGATACCGGGGCTCCGCCTCTGGGTCCACGAACGATTCCTTCTACGCATGTCTTGGCTCCAAACTGACGTTTTTACATAACATGGTGGCGACCATGGTTGGACATTTTTGGCTTCAATTCATTACAATGGAGGGAGGCAACTTCACGTCGTCCATCTTTTTTTACAGTCTATGCACACGACATTCTGACACGATTTCTGGAGTTTGCCCCCTAGTGGCAGTCGTAATGAAGTTTCAGTTTAATCGTACCATGGGAGAGAAGCTCATTTCAGCTTGCAAAAATGCGTCATTCAAGAGCCTTCATTGTAATATTTACCAAAGTGAAATAAATAAATGAATGCAAATGAATGAAACAATAAATAGCTATGCATATATGACAAAGACGTGTACATATTAAATGAATAATTTATTACTTAGCTATCAGTAATCAATACTTTTTTAAAAGATTCAAATATTATTGACACAGTTAAACAAAAAGGATTAAATAATTTTCACATCACACAGTGTTTTGATTGGAATTCACGGAAATTCATCACTTCCGGTCAGCGTATCGCATGCGATGTAGTCGCACGTTAAAAAAATTTTACGGATCCAACTTAAAAAAATGGATCTGAAAATTACGGATCCCAGACGGTCGGCACCTTACGCAGCCCCTGTGCGACTCTCTATAGGAAATGAATGACTTCCGGTTTATTGGCCGTCGTTTGCCGTGTGCAGTGGAAAGGCGGCTTTACAGATAAAATTTGTGTACTTACATTAGACAGAAAGTTGAAGACTCCATCAGGTTGACTCATTCCCATGAGCACGATCTTATAATTGAGCAGAATCTCCACGGCAACAAACACCAAGATCTTACAAGATCCACTGATCACTTTATCCCACACCCTGCCAACCAATCACATGACAGCAAAATCAATCAGCACATGCTTACCCCAAACTGTGAATGTATATAAGTACCTATGACTGCAGTGTGTACTGGGGACAGTATGTGAATTTTCATAATGTGCAATTTGTAGTACAGATGTTTGTCTTTTACTTCCATGATAGTGTGCATTGTGTGTACAGAACAATACTGTGTGTGTGTTTGTGTGATTGACCTCTGCAGACTGGACTCTGGTAAACAGCCCGCGAAACAGCGTCTGAACCACAGACAGTACGGTAATGAACCCAGACAGCCAGACGTCTTCAGATGAGCCAACAGACCGCTGTCCTCCTGAGACAAGAAGTGCTCCAAACTCTTTGGCTGAGAAAGAGAGAGGAACTAAATATTTCAAAACAAACCTAAACAAATAAATAAGTGGCTGTGCTGTAATGTAAACTAAAGGTCTAGTAATATAAATGCTAGTAAACAGCATTGTATATTTGCTGCAGAAACTTTTACATACATATAATACAAGTACATTTACCAGGTGAGGTATGGAGTCTCCAAACTTGTGATTAAACTGGTTAATAAAACATCGGATCAGCCAATAGCAGTCCACGGGATCATCAACGATCTCTTCCATCGCCTGAGCCACAGCCAGGAAATTTTCGTCCCCTGCGTCCTGAACAAAAACCATAAAACGCTCTTAATACATCAGTACATGGGAAATGATCCTCAAACACAAGAGAAAGTCCTCCTTACCGGAGGTTTAAGCTCAGATCTCCGGGGAAGCTGCAGGAATTCTAGCTGGTACATGCGGAGGTAGACTTCTGTAGGGGGCGTGGCTGAGCTGATGAAACGCATGCTTGTTAAAGCCGCACTGATGTCTTCAAACTGCTCGGTACGGTATCGAGATACCAATGCATGAGAATCAGTGTGAGGAGGTAAAATACCTGCAGACACAGAATCATCAGCCATTATATACAATGAGAGACGACTTACGGAGTTTATTTATGGTAAATAGATGGGTGGGTTAAAAGTGGGCATATAATATCATACACTGTGAGTTTGCAGATAAGTAACAATACTTGTTCATCTATAAATGAGATACTGGCGAAATCTCTTTTTAGATAGTATGGTTGCAAAATTCTGGGAATTTTCAAGACTGGAAACTTTCCATGAGAATTAACAGGAATATACCGTATTTTCCTGACTATAAGTCGCATCAGTCAAAAATGCGTTTACTTTTGAAGAAAAAAAAACATATATAAGGCGCACTGGACTATACGTTGCGTTTATTTAGAAAATTATTTCACAAAATCCAAGCCGAAGAAAAGACATTTAATCTGGAAAGGCAAGTTATTCAACTAAACAATAGCACAGAACAGCAGGCTGAATAGATGTCTGTACATGTTAAAGTAACATAAACAGTTATTTACAAGATACAAAACACAAGTTCAAAACGTTCCTGAAGTCATTCCACATCACAGAATCCATTGAATTACATAAATACAGAAGCAGCATATGGCAGACTCTCACTGCTGTAGACGGTAATGGTTTCACTCTGTTCATATAAAAAATATTGACGTATAAGTCGCACCTGACTAGAAGTTCCAGTACCCAAAAAACTATGAAAAAAGTGTGACTTATAGTTCGGAAAATACGGTATGGGAATAATTTTGGAATTCGAAAAAATTCGAGAGTTGCCTATAACAGGGAACTTAAATGTACGGCCCGCCGTCAATTTTTTCTTACGTGAAGACAAATACACTGACTGAGAAAACATTTAGGTGAGATCATTAAAGAAAGTACCCAAAAACACCCAAAACACATTACACATTACTATTTTTAATGTTTTTAACGGAGTCTCTTATGCTCATCAAGCCTGCATTTATACAATCAAATATATATCATCAAGAATAATTTCTAAAGAATTTTTGATCAAATTAATCACCAACTTAATGAGCGTAACTAAGTATCAGGAATCTTCAAAATTTGTATTACCTTGCATGCATGTCTGCATATGGTTAAACTAAATGTTTATTTATGTTTATTACACGGCTCTCTGGAATGCTTGATTCTGATTGGTCAGTGGAGACATTTGCAGGTTCGTTCTTTTCAAATAATAACCGCTCCAAATTAATAACGCATAGCCGGACTACTTGCACGAGTAAAATCGCTCCGCGCCAATAAAGATCAATAAAGATTACTGTCTGTTTGGCGCCATCTTGTGACAAACACTGGACAACCACGACAAGACACAGACAGCTTACTGAGACTGAACTTGACGAAATAGAGCATGACAGCTACGAAGCCAGCTCACACAAAAATACAGAATGGGGATTAAAACTTCTCAAAGACTGGTTAAAGAGAAAAAAATGGAGACAGACAAGTATGAAGCAGAGGATCTTAATAAGGTATTACGATCATTTTATGCATCTGTGAAAAGTTTCGCGGAAGGATAAAAATGTTAATTTAAAACAAATATGCCAATAAAATGTTTAAAATTCATATTCATGTCCAGTTTTTTTTCTTATGTGGCAAGTAGCAGTGTAATAAGCGGGATAATGTAGAGGCAGCCGGTAGTTATTGGGAAATAAGCCCCTTCAGTGTGATACAAGACCCTCCGCTTCGCGTCGGGTCCTGATCACACTGTCGGGGCTTATTTCCCAATAACTACCGGCTGCCTCTACATTATCCCTTACTTGTAATATATGATATAGTTTATATAAATGTCCCTAAACTTCCAAATAATTCCCATAAATTCCCATTATGTTTCCATTTTGGAATATTTCCAAAATTCCCCAGATAAAGTCCTCATGGAAATTTTCCACCCCTTTGTAACCCTACTAGTTAGTAGGGGTGGAAATTGGACAGTTTATGACGACGCGAAACAATATCAGTTTTCTTCGCCAGTTATGCGATATTATTTGCAGATACAGTGTGTGGTTCTTCAATGCAATTACAATTCAATTAATTTATTAATTTTTTAATGTTATGTGCCTAGTTAAGCAGTTACATTTTTAATAACTTACAAATGCAACTAATATATAACATTAACGTTTAATTAAACTCTTTAAAAATGGCACAATCTCTGTCTCAATTGGAACATTTAGAACAAAAAACTAACAAAAAAAGACACTTTTTGTGTTAAATAAAGAAAAATGAATAATGAGGGTCAAAGTCTTTCAGTATTTTATGCCAAAATGTGCAATAGTGACAATCACTGAGGTAGTTTCATAATAATGGGGTGGTGATAGCGCAGTGGATAAGACACTGACCTTTGGTGTGCCTTTGGTGAGACCCGGTTTTGAATCCACTGTCACACACCATTGTCTCCCTGAGCAAGACACTTAACCCATAGTTGCTCCAGAGGCGTGTGACCTCTGACATATATAGCAATTGTAAGTCGCTTTGGATAAAAGCGTCAGCTAAATGAATAAGTAAGTAAGTAGTTGTGGAAAAAAATAATTAAATAAAAAATAAATTAATATAAAAAGCTGTTAAACTTAAGCATTTGATTCGATTCAATTCCTCAGGTAGCTCATATCAATATTTTATGTGTGGGATCGATGCATCATATCGTCAGAAATATAATCGATGTATCAATCCATACCGATGTATCATTACACCCCTAGTAAGTAGACATGTTGTTAATTTGATCAGGACAATATGTTTATGCATTTCATAATAATTCAAATTCTCACCCAATAAGACTTTCCACACATGTATTCTGTACATAGAGGGCAGAGGAAACCTCTGACTAAAAGTGCTCAACTTCTCCACATCTGAAAGAGAGATTCAATTCATTCAACAAAGCTGATCACAGTAACTCTACAGTAAAGCTGGAAACACTGACGACTGGTGTTCACCAACATGATACTCAATACTTATACAGTTAACAAATGTATGAAATGATATATGTGATGATTGTTATTAATCACGGTTGGTTTTTTACCCAGTGGATTGTCCTTCAGCAGAATCTCCAAAGATCTTTTCTCCTCCACACCTCTGAAACCCACTTTCTCATAATACGCCGACCTGAAGTTTCTCTGGGGATCTTCGGCCATGATCACTGAAATCATAACACAAAATGTGGGACGGTATGACCAGATGGTATAACACATACACATGACCAGATAGTATTACTATGGTATTGCTACAAATTCTAATAAAAATTTTCTTTATTACTGTAAACTATAAGGTTACTATAGTAAAAACATGGTAATACCATAGCCCTACTGTATTATTGTCAGTGTTGGGTACAACTTTACTTTTAAATGATATTAAAGCAGACTTCCCACACCCATAATATATTATTTAATACGAATATAAAACAAGTCTGGCAAAATATCATAGTTAAACCATGGTAAATATTTGAAATAGCTACAACGGCTTCTACTGTAACCTGACTTTTGTAGCGTTCGGAACATTTACTCAATAAAAATAAAAATAAACTGACTTTAAATGACTAATGACTTAGATGCACATTTATCTATTTTTCTGGAAAAATAAATCCTTAAATGTTTGTTCACCTTCAATGTGATGCGATCGTGGGCCTCTGTCAGTCACATCTGCGGCTTCTCTTCACGCGAGTCTCCGCTTCGCTTTATTTAATTGAACAATAAAACATCAATCATATCGTAATATGAACTGAATTATTATCATATGATGTACAACAGACTGTAAACGTTATCTAACCTGTAGGTAAGCATGCATAGGTCTGTCAGCTCTGTACTCGGAAGTAATCCATGCCCTATATTTTTGTACTTCCGCTCGTGACCGGCAGGTGGCGGGAATGCCTTGATTTGCTGGCCGTTTCTTAATCCAAAGGATGCAGCCTGCGGAGGTCGCATTTGCAGGCTCCATACGTCATCAGCCTGTTTTTTAAAGTTAACTGAGCATTACATTTGCTAATTATAAGCATATTGCAATAATTCAAGATTAACTAACAATACTAGTTAACTTTATAATTGTCAATATTCTGAAATAAGACAGTCTTGATGATAGAATTGCGACCTCCGGAGGCTGCAACCTTCGAAATGAGAAACGGCTGTTGCTGCAGGGCGCGTGATCGGCGGATTGAATGCAAGTAGCCTTAGAATTCGTCTAATTTGAGGTAAGAACATAGTAAAATTATGGTGTTTTCCTTTAATCTGGGCTAAAAAAAAAAGATTATGTAAAGTACTGGTCTCGAACACACGTGGGGATGTTTGGCAACTGCTAGTGGGTTTTGCAAGCTCAGAAATGCGATCCAAAAAAAAAACAAATGACACAAGAATAGTGGTATGTACTTTATCAGGTAGCATCTTCTGGAAAATATGAAGAGTTTGCTTCCAAAACGCAATAAATCAATTTTGACAAATTTCGGTAATAACGTGTTTTCTATACCAAGAAAGTGACAAGATGAAAACCACTATTTTCTGTTACAAACTTTCACATAGCATCTTTGGGTTATAAAAACATAAAAAATTCAAATCCATAACTTGATTTTCAAAGATTTATTATAAAAACGAATAATTTTTTCCACAAAATGCAATAAATCCATGACAAGTTTTTATTCAAAAGTCTATAAATCTATTCAATCAATGTATAAATGTGCATTCATTTTTGCCATTTTATATTCATTTAGTTGAACAAACACTGATAAAAAAATTATTATTAATGGCATTAATCAAAACACTTTGTCATATTAGAAACACTGTCATTGCTGCGTGGTTTTACTTGATGTCGTCGCATAACATTTTTTAAAGCCATCAGCTGTGATTCTCGTTGACTTTGAGTAAAATTAAGGAAAGTTTTTCATAAGACCCCCTGGGGTCAATGTGTTATCACGGGTAGATGCTGTCAGGAGAACAAGCGATCGTCTACCGAGTGCCTCTCGCATAAATTATTAGATGTTGATGGCTTACGTTTCTTTCCCATCACAGAAAACCACAGGTTTATCAATGCTATTAAAGTATTATTTCGTGTTTGTTTGTTTGTTGATCACAAAGTACAAAGTAGATGAGGAAAACTAGGACTCTGTGTATTCAACGTGCCGCCATTGTTTGTTTACATTGCATGGAATGGTGCTCTGTAATAATTTGTGGAGCGGATTTATTGCATTCTGTAGAAAAGGAGGACTGGCGTTTATTGCGTTTTGGGAAAAAAGGGAGAAAAGATGAAAGATTAACACGGCGGATATTGGATTTTGCATAAAATTTAGAATTTCCTTTTAAATACTGACCTGATATAATACTGATTTTGGCAGTAACTCATTTTTTTTTTTCAAAAATGGCATTTATTGCGTTTTGGAACCAAACTCTTCATATATTATATAATCTATATTATTTAATATTTCCTTTTATTAAAACTTTTTGTTAACTTTTAATAAAAACAACTTTTCACTTCCTAGATTAATTTATGGCATTTTTTGGACGAACTAAAACTTCCCAAAGTGAAAGCATGCTGTCGCTGATGTACTCTAAAATTTCTAAAGCGATATTTAATTTACCTAATACAAACCAGCAGATTGCCTGCATTAACATCAACAGCAGCACACAGTTCTGAATGCCATATGTTAATTTTAATAGAAATGCATGAAGAAAGTGTTCCCCTATTAATACAAAAAGATACATAACATCTTTGGTGTCCCCAGAGTACATATGTGAAGTTTTAGCTCAAAAGACCCCACAGATAATTAAGTGTGCTTGCAAAAAGCACACTTTTTTATTATCTTCATAAGTTTTCTTATTATTATTCCGCCCTAATTTTTGGCCAGCTCCTGCGACTAGGCCATTTTACACAGAGACCCCGGCCCGTTCAAACTTTAAAACGTTCGGGCAGTGCCGGTCTAAGTTGCTTGAGGAGATGACATTACGGATCAATGTCGTTCTTTTCCGCCATATTGGATTGAACAGAAAAAAAAGATTCACAGGTCACAAATTTTGTCCAAACTTCACAAAACTGGATGTACATGATCCTTGGACCAAGCCTCACAAAAGTTACTAGAAGAAATTTTGATTTTTGGAAGAGTTTGCCAATCACAGCCCAAAGAAATCTGCAGCGTTGCATCCAAAACAGGAAGTCCTTCATATCTCAGGAATGCTTTCACTTATTGAAACCAAACTTTGTACATGAACTTGGGACTCCAATGTGCACAAGAAAAAAAAAACTAAATTGGTGGCACCAGAGCAAGCACACTTTCGCAGTTCCTCCAGAAATGCATTTTCTATTTTTTTTATAGCATGTTAAAATTGCCACTTTGTAGGTGTGAGCAAAAATGTGCTGTTTTTGTGTGTGACTAAATGCAAACACTGATCCCAATAACGGTGGTTTGTTGAAACTCAGCTGTGCTGTCAATTATTTTTTCTCTCTCACTTTCTCTGCACTGATTGGCAGTGCTGCGGTTGGATAGTGCAGATTAAGGGGCGGTATTATTATAATAAGATCTTCTTTCACAAAGAGAGCCAAATTTCAATGACCTTTTTTCATGCTCGCTGAGAAATGTTTACAAAAACAATGTTACTGGGTTGATCTTTTTCACATTTTCTAGGCATTTAAACCCAAAAGTCTGATTTCAGGACCATTCGGATACAAAAATCAAATATTTTCCAATGGCAAATCTTTAATCTTAAAGGGACATTTAACTTTTGTTGAAAATATTTTTCATTTTCCAGCTCCCCTAGACTTAAACATTTGATTCTTACCGTTTTGGTATCCATTCAGCTGATCTCCGGGTCTGTCGCTAGCACTTTTAGCATAGCTTAGCACAATCTATTGAATCTGATTAGACCATTAGCATCTCGCTAAAAAATAACCAAAGATTTTCGAAATTTTTCCTATTAAAACTTGACTCTTCTGTAGTTACATTGTGTACCAAGACCGACAGACAATTAAAAGTTTTGATTTTCTAGGCAGATATGACTAGGAACTATACATGGCTGCAGCAGGCGTAGTGATATTATGCACGGTCCGAAAATATATCTGAGGAAAATGTAAGGGGTGACCCTTCATGCAAGATGTTGAGTGGTTTTTAGCCCTTTGCTATGTTTTGGCATTGCTAAGTCTCTCTGTGAACATAAGTTCTTCTCTGTTTACCGCACATACATACCAGCAGAGTAAGACACTTTGACTCTTTCAGGAAAGATACGTTTTTCATTTGTTGTCAATTCTAACATGAACCCATATTCTTAAGTTCTGTCCTGTCCAATGAGGTCCCACAGAATAACACTGCATTCTTCTTGTGAAGAAACGTGCATTGCCAGTCCGTCCTTTCTCTCTACCTCTGGTGGGGCGAGGGGGAACTCTGGGCTGCCTTTAAACCAGATCTGTTTGGCATCGTATACTTTTCTTGCATTAGTAAATGCACACGTGATACGGGCACATCCTGCTCCAACAGTTATACGCTTCTGTTCCAGTTCCAATTCTATATCATCAGCTGCAACAGTTAGCATAACAAATGAGGAAACGCTTCACAGCTGTTTTGCGAATTATTGCTTTTCACCGAATCAATATTTAGTCTTACTTTCTTCATCAAATTACCAATTTGTTGATCCGATCCACATATGCATAACACAGATCAGAACCAAACCCACTGAAGACGTCATGCTAAAGTGTTTTTATAAAAACAGTATTTAGTTTTTCCAGCATTCTAAGGTTGATCATAAGCTTTGAAAACTTGCTTACCGTTGCATCTTTTTTTTTGTCGATTTGGATCTCCACGTTGCAATAAACACAGATATTCCTCTCTCCCCACTTCTGTGAGATGGAGTGCTAGAGAACTTTGGGTCCACTTGTTTTGTAAAGGAAGAACTCATAATTGGCTTGATCTGAAGCATACATCAATAAATCATGACTTACGTAAATCTGACTTTTCCCAGTTTTAGTTTTCACGCCCTTCTCAAGGACGGAGATTTAAAATCTTAAAGTTGCAATGAAATTAAAATGAAAAACATAAATGTAAATGTAGTTTACAGAAAATGAAAATGTCATCATTTGTTTTGAGGGTAAGTAAATGATGACATTTTCATTTTCTGTAAACTACATTTACATTTATGTTTTTCATTTTAATTTCATTGCAACTTTAAGATTTTAAATCTCCGTCCTTGAGAAGGGCGTGAAAACTAAAACTAATTTCTCAGTAAATACCTCTATTTACATACCTCATGTAGGAGAGGTCTGTCTAATGTAGAAGTTGCATAGTTATGTTTAGTGTTGGGGAAAGTTACTTTTAAAAGTAATGCATTACAATATTAAGTTACTCGCAAAAAAGTAACTAATTGCGTTACTTAGTTACTTTTCATGGAAAGTAATGCTTACATTACTTTTGCGTTAATTTTCGCACTTGGCTGAGGCTTGATCTCTTTCAGGCCTTGCAGGTGGCTTTTATGACTGAGAAGTTCTGCATTCAGAAATTGCACATTTTCATCGCAAAAATTACTGAAACGTACGCATATAGCGTGTACATTTATCAAGTAATGCGTTACTTTACTCGTTACTTCAGAAAAGTAATATTATTACGTAATGGACGTTACTTGTAATGCGTTATCCCCAACACTGGATATGTTTAAGGGCCAATAAAAATGTCCAATAATGAAGCATAACAGCCAAAACATCAATGAAATATTAAACACATTCTACATTTTAAAACATACTTTTTAAAATATTTTTTTACAAATATTTATTGTAAATATCATTCTTCTGACAGTTACGCCCCCTTTTTTGAAATCCCCACAATAACTACTCACTCTACAAATAAGTATTATTTTTTTTTAAATAAGTAGACAAATATATTTTATGTCATAATATCATGGTAGCCCAGTTTAAGAAAGTATTATAATACGGCAAAAAAATAGATTTTTTTGGCCAATAATATATTTTAAATATATGCTAAATACATTTTGTAGAAAGTAATGTTCAATTGAATATTTTTGTTTGAACCTTCATATATCAACATATATTTCAAAATATTTCAGAGGCAAGCAAATAGGCTACATTCCTAATTTTACATCCAATATGGCAAAAATGTATTTAAAAATTCTGCTAAATAGGTTATAAAGTATATAAATTAAAAATATATTTAATTTTAACATTTTTAAAACTGTTTACATGTTCGTAACAACGTTTTTCTTCCATTGTGACATGAATATATTTCCTTGGATTGAAATATATGGAGGGCTAAATATATTTTTTAAAGCTTTAAAATGTATTTATTGTTTTAAATATATTACAAAATATACAAAAAATGGTCAAAAAATATTTCAATTAAAAATATGTAAACATTTTTACATCAAATATATATTTCAGCAAATATATTTTTGGCCATATTTTGAAATATATTTAAAAAATACATTTAAAATATATGTTTTGCCGTATGGGTGAACTTGGATGTACTTCAAATGTACTGGAAAATGACACTTGTTCAAGTAAGCTAATAATTTTATTAAGTCTTTATTTAAGCAATAACACTTCAAAATAAAAATATCAGAAATTGTGTTAGATGTTCACTTCACAGAGTACATCAATTCAAAAAACAACAAAGGAAGTTAAATTCAGAAAAAAGATACAGCAGTTACTAAGTGGTGCAAAAAAGTTGTATCCTCACCCATCTAATGTTATAAACAACTTTGAAATCTATGTAATACATTTTAGAAGCTGCCTAACCCCCAGATTGTGAGTAAACAGATTAATAAAATATATTTTTTTCTAAACTAATACATTCAACTTAACTACATTTAGATTTAAGATACATTAAATGGTATTGTTTCCCAAAAGCAAAGCAGTAAAAAAGTACTGATTGGTTCAAAAACATTTCCAGTGTTTTCTGTATTTCAAATGTATGATACTGTTTTAAAATGATAAATCTGGGTGAATTTGATGTTCTTATGGTGCAATCTAAAAATACTTTCATGGATACTTATAAAGAAGCACAATATATGTTTAGGAGAGCGAACTTGTGCTGAAAGAAGTTTTGTTGTAGCTGAAGCTGCTAAATTTTGAAGAGGAAGATGAATCATAGTCTACGCTTCCCCTGCGTGATCCGCTTCGAGATCCAGATGCAGATCCGGGGTTAGAGAGATTATAGGGGCTGCTAATTCCACGTGATGAAACCGTAGCAGCAGGAAGCATGCGGACTTCCGTGTTCTCCTCATTCATGCAACCTTCCAGAGCCTCCTTGTAGGATATCCTTAGCTTTGTCTTAGGGCAGGTTAAGGTCTTGGGGTGGTGGCGTGTATCTTGAAGCTTTTGAGCCTGTCTCATGTCTATCCAGCCCAACTGCAAAGCCTCGTCAAGCGAACGTCTGGTTCCATGTTCTGGGTCAAAGAGTCCACCGGTTAAATACTGGAATTCAAGGAAACGCTGGCCAGCTTCATATGGCAGCCATTTTTCTTTCACTGCCTCAGCGGCCGACATCTTACGCTTGCTTTTTACATCCTCAAAACCAATATAAGCTTTCTGTGCAGGTTTTACCCTATTAGCCATGTCGTCATCAATCACACCAAGGCGGGTCGCTTCCTGAATGGACACGCGGCGACCGTTTTCAGGATTCACAATCCCACCAGTGCAGGCCTGTGCCTCAAGCAATCGCTGTGCAGTGATGGAGTCAATGATTCCTCGCTTCAAAGCGTCACACACAGTGATCTTCTCAAGCTTCTCAGTGTCAAAGATAGCTCCAACTGGATTTTGTTCCTCTACCGTTTCTAACAATGGGGCCAGTTTGATTGACATGCTGGAAACATGCTTGGAAGTGTTTATTGAGGATGGCTCTTGTTGAGTGGATACAGTTTCCACAGATTTTATGGTTTCAGTTTTAAATGTCTGGCTTTTAAATGACACCTGGGATGTGTATGACGATGAGGAGGCCAAAGGGCTGAGGGGTTTGCTAATGGTCTTTGTCTTACTGGTGATCAGGTCGGCGAGCTGTGTGAGTGTGAGATCTCCTGAACGATAGCTGTTAAATACATCTTGGTCAATCACACCTTTTTTAAGCAGTTCTTTCAGGTCATACTGAGTGCCTGTCTTCATGTCCATTATAGCTGTTATGGAAGAGCCGTCCGAGGCAGTGAGGACCGTTTCTTCCCACTCGCATTCTTGCTGGGACAATTCCAGAAACGTCTCGTAATCTATGAGTTGCCTATCGAAGGCTTCACGGCATGTCATCTCTTTATTTGTTTCTGGATCGATAATCAAGACCCTCCTCTTCCTCATCGAGTTATTTTGCTGTTTCTTTTTCTTATCGTGAAGAGGAAGAAGCACCAGTCCCGTCTTTTTATCTGTAGTGCAGCGGCTCTTTAGCTGTAAGTACGTTAGATTTTCCTCCGTGTTGGGCTCAAAGAAACCCTTTGTGTCATCTCCTTCATCTTTCAGAATCTGGTTCATCTCCTTACCAAAATAGCCTCTTTGATAGGCAACATCTACGTCAATTCTGTGACTGTGTTCAGGATCAATGATGCCACCGCTGGCAATCTGTGCCTCTAACAGGCGAATACCATGACCTTTCTCTATGATACCCTGCTCAATGGCCTCAAAAAGTGAGATGATCTTATTGGTGCCTGGGTGTTTGTACCCAGTGACTGCCCTCTCTGCAGAAAGAAGCTTGTCTTTGAACTCCACACCTACCAGCCCTTTCTTACAGGCCTCCTCCACAGTGTAGTATTCGTTATGGATAGGGTCAAGCATGAAGCCGGAGGCAGCCTGGGCCTCCAACAGCTCCAAGGTAGTTCCTGGGCGCAGAAGCCCATTCTTCATGGACTGGTAGATGGTCAAAGTGCAGTTGTTGGCCTCATCATAAACTCCAGCAATGCAGGTTGAATCGCGTAGATAAGCCCGAAGCCTCTGTTCTATGTCTTTGCTGGTAATCTTGCCCTCTCTCAACTGGTCCATGTCTGACGCATCCAGCAGTTTCGCATCCACAAGGTCTGTTACGTTAACTTCGGCACGCAGCCCCTGTACAGTTATGGGTTTTTCAGGGGCTGGAAGGAGGAGTAAGCCGGTGCTGAGGTCAGCTTTGCATCGCTTCTTCAAGGTAACATATGTGGCAGAAATATTTGTGTCTGGATCAATGTAACACTCTGGTCTAGCGTTTAGAGCTTGATAAAGATCCTCGTCAATGAGTTCACGGTCCATGGCAGCATCTTTAGAAAGATAAACGCTTAGGGTGGGATCAAGGATCCCACCGGCCGCCTCCTGTGCCTGCAGCAGACGAAGAGCTGTGTCCATGTCGATTATTCCCTTTCTCATGGCCTGGCTAGCTGACAACAACTTGCCAGTTTTTGGATCCCTGAACCCAATACAGGCAGCCTCTGCAGTCAACAGCAGCTTCTTGTCAGATTCATCCACCAGTCCATTCAGACAAGCTTCCTCAACAGTCATTCTCACATTAGCTCTGGGATCTATGATGTGTCCAGTGGCAGCTTGAGCCTCCAGCAACATGTTTCCGCTCTCATCTGAGAGCAACTTTTGTTTTTTGGCTTCCGTGAAGGTCAGTTTTCCTTTAGGGCCACCTGCCAGCCCTGCAATGGCTCCAGTGCCTTTAAGATTGAGCCTGATATCAACGGCTACATCTTGGATGGTCCGCTTACCGTTTAACAACTGTTCAATTGTCACTTTGTCAATCACACCACAGTCCTGCAATTGCTGTGCCGTGACCTTCTTGCGGACACCATCGAAGACCAAATTGGAAGAGTCGAGTTGGTCTGTTTGGGTGTATTTGTTAGCACCATCTGGTTTCTGTGGAACTGTCAGCATCTTATTTTGCTGTGACTCTTTAACCACTTGCAACTCAACTCTCTCTCGTTCCCATGTCTGTGATTGCACTCTGTAACGTTCCTCATCCTCTTTTAGTTGCGCCCTTAGCCTTTCCATCTCGCTTTTGACAGAGGTCAACTGGCTCTCCATGGCAGAGCGCTCCGAGCCAAGCTGCCGTATTTTGTTCTCATGAGTCTCACATTTGCTCTTCCATTGGGCAAAATCCTTCTTGATCTTCTCATTATCTTCCTGTAGCTGTAATTTTAGTCGCGTTTCTGACTCTGCCGAGAGTTTGAAGCGCAGTAGCTCCTCTTCTAGACCTTTCAAACGCTTCATATCTTGTTCCATGGTTTTCATTCTCGAGATGAGGTCATCCCTCTCTTTCTGCAGTTCAATACACTGATATTGGCTGGTCTGGATTATAGATGAAGTCTGTAAAAAAAAAACAAGAGAGAGAAAATGTATTTAGTTTCACTGTTAAGGAGAAACTGCACAAAACATTAGGAAATAATGAGTAAATTAAAATAAAGCAAAACCTGTATGATTTTCTTCAATGAAACACCTCAAAAGATATTTTAAAGAAACACTGACACAGATTTTTAACATACAGTGACAGTGAAGGCTTACTCTAGCTGTTCCACAAAAGAAAGTCATATTGGTGAGGAAAAGACAGAATTTAAATTTCCAGGTTCCCTTTTACAGAAAATGAGTGTACATGATGAACGCTGCAGCTGAAAACTCACAACACAGAAGCACACAATGATAAGAACCTCTATTAAGATGTTAATCTAATTATCTGATTGTGGTACAGAGATAGGCCAAACATGCAAATCATTAATACATGCAAATGCGTGGCACGTGATTAGTGCAGAATATTTTGCATCTCAGAGCATCAAGGTAGTAACCATTGACAGCAAGCAGGATGAGAGAGAGCCAAGCATGTATCTAGCTACATCCAAGTCTACCAACGGCGCTTTAGTTTCCTAAAGACTGTGCAGCAGCCTAGTACCTCACTGGCTTGTTTTTGCGTATTTTCTATCTCCAGCTGCAGTTTTTCTCTCTCTCGTGAGAGCTGCCGCATAAGCCTGTCATGCTCTGTGCTGGCGCGCTGGCTGGCTTCAAGCTGTTTCCGCAACAAAGCTATTTGCTCGGCCATTCCACGATCTTCATTCTTTTTGCTTTTAAGCAGTTCCTCGCCCTCCATACGCACACGCCGCAACTCCTCCTCGAGGCGTTTGAGGTCTTTGGTAAGAGTATCATTGAGCCTCTGCAGACGCTGGGTCTCGGACGTGCTTACGTTAAGTGCACTGGTCTTCTCTTCAGTACTACGACGAAGGGCCTCGTAGCGCTGGTTGCTGTCTTGGACACGACCCTGCTCCTGTGTCAACTGTAGTTTCAGAGTAGTCATCTCAGCTTTCAAGGCAGCCAGGCTCTGAGAAGTCGCTTTGTTCTCCTTTAAGCTACGGTCCAGGGCTTCCTGTAGCCTCTTGCGTTCATCGTCCGCCTGTTTGGCCTCAACATTGGTCTCTTCCTGGCTCTTACGCAGTGTGTTAATTGTAGTGGTGTACTCTCGCATAGTCTGGTTAGTCTTTTCAAGTTGCATCTCGATTTTCCTACGTTTGCCAGTCTCTTCTTCTCCCGCTCTACGTTGCTTCTCCAACTCGCTTTCCAGCCGCTTCAGCTCCTCCTGGAGTTCTTGAATTCGTGTTTGTAGCCGCACAATAGTCTGTTCAGACCGGCCCTTCTCAAGGGCGTGGGCCTCTAATTCCACCCTTATTAGGCTCAATTCTTGATGGGATGAGCGGAGCTTCACCAGTTCCTCACCAGAAGCTTCATTCTTGGATTTGAGGTCACCCATCTCTTTTTCTAGTCGGCTTTTCTCTGCCTCCAAAGCTCGTTTCAAGCGTCGCTCCTCCTCGAGACTGCGCGTGAGTTTATTAATCTCAGTATTCTTCTCTTGCAGTGTCCGATTGGAGCTCTGCTGTACCTCCTTCCATTTGTTCTCAGCTTCATGGTTCTGGTTAAGCATCAGCTGGACCTGAGATTCCAGTTCCTGCCTCTTCCGACCTTCCTCCATCCCAGCGGAACTAAGTTTCTGCACCTCTCCCTCCAAGTGCTTCCTCTGGACCTCCTCCTGGCTTAAAGAGAGACGAAGCCTCTGCAGCTGCTCCTTCAAATCCCTAGACTCACCCTCTAATCTTTCATATTCCAGACGCATGGCGTCCAATTCATTTTCCTGCTGCTGTGAAAGCTTCTGCATGTTGGTCTGTGTAACAAGGATTTGAGACTCGAAGGTCTGTTTCACCTCCTGCATCTCTGTGCTATGCAGCTGCCTTACCTTCGCAAGCTCCATCTGTGCCTCCTTCATCCTTTGAGCCTCCTCCTCTAACTCCTTGCGCAGACGCTCCACCTCTTTGATCCGCTCTGACACGCTCTTCTCCAGCTCCAGCTTGGCCCAACTGGCCTGCTCCAGTTCCTTAAGTTTCTTACTCATGTTTTCATCGTATTCCTTTTGCAAAAATGTGTACCGCTCATCCACAATTGTCTTCTTTCTCTCCACCTCCTCCAACTGAAGCTTAAGCCGACGAATTTCCTCCATAAGCTCTTGGAGACGACTCTTAGAGGAGTCCAGGCTCTCCTGTGTGGCCATGCACTTTAATGTCTCGCTCCTCTTCACCTCCTCCAATGAAAGCAGGTGGTCCTGAGAATCATTAAGCTCTTTTTGGTACTTCGAGACAGTCTTCTGCAAAGCGGCATTAGTCTCACTGTGGTCCCTGATGGCATCTCTCAGTTCTTGAAGTTCTTCTTCAAGTAGCTCAATCTTGGTGTTCCGAATCTGCAGAAATCACAACAAAAACAATCAGGGTTATCAGGTGTTAAGATAATGTGTGAAATTGCCAGGTCAGAACCCAGCTGTACCTTCATTTCTTCCATGTTCTTTAGGGCAAGCATGAGAAGTTTGTAGAAATCACTTGAACGTGTAAGCAACTCCAAATAGTGTGCATTAAGAGATGAGACCTAGGGTGCAAACACAAGCAACAGTATTACAAATCGCTGCAAAACATTGAATCTGTCTGTGTTGACTGAATAGGTAAGTGTTTGTTGCTGTACCTCTTTCGCAATGGCAGAAGATGGGGATTGCAGGACCGTTCTCTTAATGGGAATGTTGAGCAAGGTTTCCAGTCCAGCACTGTAAGATGCTAATTCTAGTTCATAGTTCTATAGATAGAAAACGTGTTTATTAATTATTTCAATGTTTAATCAAATATGCTTGCACCATCCATTATTGTGGGATGGGATAGTACATATTAGGTAGATATGTAAAACAATTCATAATTCCTATTTGGCTAATGGTTAACATTATCTATGATCACTCACAGTCTAGGTGACATTAACTTTGGTCAAGACTTCTTGCAATTTTGAAGGAACATTTAAACCAAGAAATACCTTGATGGCATTAATGCAGTCATTCCCATCTTTCTGGACAGTTTCCAGTAGTTCTCTTTTAGCTTTAATTTCAGAGTTTAATGCCTGTACACATTATAAAGCAGATAATGAGTTCAATGTCAAATGAATATCCAAGGTTTGAATGACTGGAATAACTTGTTCAGGTATAATAATGTTCTCCTGGACTTACTTTTTGTTGATTGAGGAGTTGGGTGTAAACTGTGCTGTCATCAGTCTTGATAGCCTGCTTAGTGTCAATATGCCGTTGGGTTTGATTGATCCAATCACTGAGTTGAGAGCTGGACAGCAGGTATTGCTTGAGCTTGGGCATGTATACATCCAGATCATGATCCCTGACAGAAGTCAAAATACAATGTCAGTAGTGGATAAGCCAACTGTAAACATTTATTTAGGTCAGGAGTTTATCTCACCTGTTGCTTATTTGTACTTGGATACGCTTCCATCGGTCTGATAACTGATTCACATGCTCGGCATACTGTTCAGTGTTCACAACACACCTGTAACGGCTCTGGTCTCCCTGTTCATTAAACTGATGAATTTTGTTCAACTCAACCATCTGTAAATCCAGTACGTCCTTTTTCTGTTCTATGTTGGTACGCATAATCTAGATATGGAGAAAATTGTTAGCGTAAAAGGTCAGATTAGACATTTAAATTTACTTAGGGGTGAATAGATATGCCACCATGAGTTCACAGGAATTCATACGTATTTTATGAGTTTCTCATTTTATTTGCAAATAATCTGTTCTTGTTTGTGAATAAACCTCACTTAAATAAAAACAGGATTTGCAAACACGTAGAGTGTTACCATCTCATGAAAATGTGCTTCTCATGTAAATTTAAGTATGTGTAAGCCGAGGTCGAAACTACAACAGACATTAATTACAAACAATGCCTACTGTATTCAAATGTACTTCATATAAATGTTAATATAACCTGAAGCTCATTCTGGTACTTCTTGATTTCTTCTGGATCGAGTGAGGCTGTTTCTTTCTCAGTCAGTCGAGCCTCATTAACTTTGACAATGTCGTCGACCTGCAGTAAACCCTTCAGCAGAGACCTCAGCGAATTTAACCTGACAATATAGAGATCTCAGGATTATTTTCCAATGTTGACATAGATTAAAGAGTGTTTTACAGTCTGTGTCTCATGTCTGTACCTCTGCAGATGTGTAGCATTGTACGTCTCCAGGTGAAGAAGTCTCTGATCGATGATGTCTAGCTGACCGCGCAGGTATTTGGCTTTATCTGTGTTATCTGCGTCCTTCAGTTCATCCTGCACGTCGTCTCTCAGCCTCACAAACTCTCCTCTCAGACTTGCCAAATCTTTCTGAAAGGCCTGAACGCAATATGGTCACATTAACATAACTCCGCCTTAAAGATGTTCAACTTTAAGAGAAGATTTTACATTGGACATAAGACAACAAAATGTCTTAACCTAAAATGAATTAATCCAAGCAAGCAATTTTGCATTTAAAAGATGTCTAATAGTTGTCTAAACACAGCCCAGATGTCTAGGGTAAAACAGTGAACAGGCTGTAAGTGAAGATATAATAGACGTCTAACCATATCCCAAAAATAAAATTAAGGGGGGGGGGGTTAATACCATTTTATGCATTCTGACTTCTTAACACAGTTAAAGAGTTGTAGTTCTAATGCTTAACAAGGCAAAGTGTCAAATAACCAGTTAAGCGTGTATTTCTGGGCCAAAATCACGCCTCCTCTTTTCTACAAGTTTCAGAAAGTTTTTTTTCGAACATGGGTACCCGTTACATGCCATTGACCCCATCTTCCTTTTATGGTAGTCTTCCCCTGGAAAAGCACGCCCACATGTCAATCAGAGTAAGAGCGAGAACAAGGACGCTCATTAACATTGTTTCTTCAAGTAAAAGTCACAGGCATCACTGCCAACGACAGCTTTGTTTTATATCAAGAATCAACAATGGCATGAAAGAAGAAGTGTGTTTTTGGATGTAAGGAGAAGAAAGCCTTGTCAGCCTTATGGAAACAATGAATATAGTTAGCAGCGGAAATGGGTGGTCCTAACCTGGTCATGAGTCACAGGCGGTAAGTAAAACTGAATCAAATGTCTGTGTTTCGTTGGCAATCGGCATGTAAGTGCATATAATGTAAATGTCTGCACAAGCCTAATAACCAAAACATAAACAGGACATTAACAACAAAAAAATTAACATGTATGTTTTTTTCTTGAATTTCAAAGGTTTTATGTTTTAAATAATTCCCTGCAGAACACTTTTTGCAAAATAACCTGTACTTAAAGCATCCATAATACTAGCCATTTCTGCGTATCTGATGTTAATCTGGAGTACCTATAGAGTAGTATTAATCCTTCATATCTCAGAAGAGTCTTGAGTTTAATCAGATTCATAAAAGACAAATCGGATTTACAGATTCCTTTCGATAACGTCCGAAAAAATTGGAAGGAGGAGTTACGAACTGCGAGAGGAGCAAGTCAACACTTTATACTGGATAACTTATGACTACGTATTTGTGTCATTTATATCATTGGTTTTCAATCTTGTCCTAGGGGACCCACTGCTCTGCACATTTTGCATGTCTCCCTTATCTAACACACCTAATTCAGATCATCAGCTCATTAAGGGAGACTGGGTGTGTCAGTTAAGGGAGACATACAAAATATACAGAAGTGATCCCTGTAACTTAGCATCCTCTCCCCGCTGATTGACGTGTGGGTGTGGTTTTCCAGGGGAAGTGCCCATATAAAGAAGTGATACGTATTACATACCCCTGAAACGTCAGCTGGACCCGTATTCGAAAAAAACTTTCTGAAACTTGTACGAACCCTGGCGAAGTGCATTCGGCACAGAAATACTCTGTAACAGTCCAACTGCATTTGACACTTTGCATTTGTTTCGCATGAGGAAACAACTCTTAAACAGTGTTAATAAGTCAGAATGCATGAAATACCATTGAACCCCCTCTTAAATATAGTTATGGTTGTAAATAAAGTTTTTTTATAATTGTATGAACCTGTGTGGCAATGATGTGGCGACTGCATTCCTCAGGTGCGTTCTCTCCTAACGGGATGTACAGGAATGTATTGAAGAAAGATTCGGTCCCGTCAAGCTTCAGCTGAAGAGCGTTGAGATCATTTAACATTTTCACGCTCACCGCCACTGTATATTCAGAGCCTTCTCCTCTAGCAGCTACAACACACACAAATCATTCAACAGTATTACTTTAAACAGCATCATTTATGTGTATTTCTGAGTGATGATGGCAGTCCAATGATCGCACCATCTGATCAAAATCACCAGGATTACAGACAATAACAAGTAGGTGTGTTTGATTCAGAGTGTTTGATGATGAAGTAACATTATCATACTACTATAGAAGAAAACATCACTGATCCGGATTCAGTTGTTAGTAGAGATGTACAGTACATGTGTGTGTGTGTATACTCACTGTATGTTGGCAGCTGTACAACCAGTTCATCGTAGTGCTCCGTGGCGACTGTGATTTGAGTCTCAATGACTTTTTGGTCTTCCGCCCCAAACAGCTCTGAACCCTTTGAGTGTTTTTTGAATTCCTGAAAGTGCATCTCCAAACTTTTGAGGATGTTGTTGTACTCGTCTGGGCCCATTTTAGACAACTAAACAAACAAACAAAAAAACAAACAGATTATTTGAAATGCTTCTTAGTGGCAGTACCTGGTAAATGCAAAAATTAAATTAAATTAAATTAAAAAATTGAAGATTAGATTACATTACATTACATTAATAACATTAGATTAAACATTAAAATTTAATTTAATTACATTATATTTAAAATTAAAATTACATTATATTTAAATGTTTTTAATAGATTTAATGTTTCTAAATTTAAATTAAATTGCATTACATTAAAAAATAAAATGTTTAAATTACATTACATTACATTACATTACATTAAATTTAATTACATTATATTTCAAATTAAAATTACATTATATTTAAATGTTTTTAATAGATTTAATGTTTGTAATGTAAATTAAATTGCATTACATTAAAAAAATAAAATGTTTAAATTAGAATAGATTACATTAAAAATAAAAATTTAATTAGATTACATCATCAGATTAATTAAAAAAATTATATTACGTTACATATTCATTTAAATAATTTAAAATAAAATGTCATATGTAGCCCTGCCTGTAAACCCAACCAAAGTCATTTTGTTTGTGATTTGCATGTTCAAAAAATTAAAGTAAAATAAATGAGCCAAATCAAACTTTGATGCTCTTAATCCCATCATAGGACTATGAGACTTTAGCGTGGATAATACAGGCAGTGTCACATATAATACATATAATAATATTTGACTTTAGTATTTTAACTTTCAATTTTTTGAAAACGACATGTGTCATTTATTTATTGACTTTAATGTGTAGAGTTTTTTTTATTCATATAAAATGACACTGATCATTGCCGTATTTTAGGATTTGTAATAAAATAACATTCCCATTTCCATAAAATAAAATGTAATGTGTTCAGCATTTCGTTAAAGTGCCGAGGTTTTGACGTGGTTGGTTTACCATAGTAAGGGTAAGCGAGTTGATCCGTTGAATGTCAAGCATACAGTACTGCCATGATATCATACTCTTGACATTAATATACAGCTGATTCCACACGGATAAAATAGCCTCATAATACTGAGAATTCCTGTTATTCAACACAGAAACAACAACATATAGTTAACATACATACACATTTATATGCATTATACGCATACTGCTATATATGCATGTTCAGAAATGAACACTAATGAGGTTTACGGTTTATTATTTTGTGTAGAAATGTCTTGTGTTGTTTGTGAAACAGTATCAAAGTACAAGAGCGGCCTATGCAGAAGTTGCTATAGATTTGGGTGCTTAATGGCCCAAATCAAAAATACCCAATATCTTCTGAGAAACAAATCTGGTTATTTGTAATCAAAAAATTACTGCATTGTACAGTGGCAAGAAAATACCCCCTTTTTTACAGTGATATGCCATAAAATGAAATCCGATCCTCATCTAGGTCACAACAATAGACAAACACAATGTGCATAAGCTGACAACACACAAACAATTTAAGTTTCTTGTGGTTTTTTGAAAACACCCATTAAACATTCACAGTGCTGGAGGAAAATGTAAGTGAACTCTTGGATTTAATCGCTTGTTGAACCTCTTTTTGCAGCAATGACTTTAAGCAAGTGCTTTCAGTAATTCTGAATCAGACCTGCACATCGTTCGGAAGGAATTTTTTTTCCCATTCCCCTTTACAAAACCACTTCAACTCCGACAAATTTATAGGATGTCTGGTGTGACTGATTTATTTCAATGCATATAAAAAATTACCCCACTGTAAAATAATTAGCAAATATGCAAGAAAAGGTTTGTACTCTTAAATACTTTATTTGTTACAAACAAGAGATAAAGAATTTACAAACGTGCGGAGAGCCATTTCAGCACCCGGACAGCGCCATGTTTTTTTTTTTAAAGCATTACCTTAAAATGTTTCTCATCTCATCATATCCACAGGTACATCAGATACAATACATCCGTGGGGTAGCATTTAAAAAACATTTAAAAATAGATGCATTTGTTTAAAGCAAAGCATTTATTTACTTACCTGGCTAAAGGTGAAGCAGCTATTTACGCCTTCTAACGTCTCATAATCGGTCCTCGTTTATGTCCAAGAGACTCAATAATATTATTTTACATTTTTATTATTAAAAGGGTTGTGTGCTGCTGTGCATCCAGCAAATGCGCATTGTCGTCCCGTTTGTAGGCGCATATTGCGCTCATTAAATAATGAAAGCAATATTGCGCCATTAACTTTAGACCAGGTTTTTGTCGGTCAATGAAATAGTCTATTTAAGTTGCCTCAAAATAGCAACACGCCAACAATGCACCTGAACACACCTCATTTTCAGACCAGAACGCCCATGGGCAAAAAATTGGGTGCAAATGAAAATGATAATTGCGCTGGGTCGAAACTAGCAGAAGACACTTGCGCCGCGCATTGGCGCCGGTTGCATAATAGAGCCCTGAATGTCTAATGGATGTTTTCAAAAATGACACAAGAAACTATAATTATTTGTGTGTTGTGAACTCATGCACATTGTGTTTGTCTATTGTTGTGACCTAAATGACGATCAGATCACATTTTATGGCAAATCACTGTAGAAAACCAGTTCATTTATAGGGGATCACACATACTTTCTTTTGAAAATGTATTTATGTATATGTGTAATATGTAAAAAAAAAAAAACAAAGAGTGTGGGGTGTAAACTGTGAATCTGTGGACATGTATGTGAGTTTCTATGTATGTGTGGTAGGGTTGCAAGAAGATATCGATACATGCGAGTACTGTGATATTTTGTTTGGCAATACTGTATGGTATAGATATTTTTAAAATAAAAATCATACAAGATTCATGACAGTCATTTGGAGTTTACATCCTGACCACAAAATAGCATCCTTCTTATCTCTGAACTTAAACAGTGACAGGAAGTACAAGCATAGGGGCGTGACACCATTTTTTTTCCCCAGGGCTTGCATATGGTTTACTAAAATTATATCCTTGAAATAGGAAATATCTGAATATACCAACTCATTTTACAGTATTGCAACATATTGCACCGCAACCCCTGTACTGTGATACGTATCGTAACGCAAGATACTTGCCAATACACAGCCCTAATGTGTGGGTAGGTTTTGCATGGCAAAGGAGTTTAGTGGCGACGTCCCCACAAGGGAAGAAATTCTGAAGTTAGTTTCGTTCATAACAAATGTGTATTTCATAAAGATGTGACAAAAAGTGTCCAAACTCACAGCCGCTTACATGATCGTGTGTGTTATTCTTACTTGTTGGCCAGACTAACAGCCAGTGGATTTGGTGGTGGGACTATCAGACAAACCGATGGCACCTGCATGTCCATCCCTCCAGGTCCTGTCACTTGCCATGTGGTTCGCTCAGAGTTGTCCTTCAATATACCTTCATCTCCTTTATAGATGGTTTTCTGCTCAGACGCACAAAAAATTTGTTGAATGAAATTTGTTGAACGAAAGACGACTAGCATATGATAATTGTGCGTGTTTGTGCCTCACCTCGTCTTGTCTGAAGTCACATAGCGCACGCACGAGGATCCGCTGGCCTGCGACTTTCTCCTCAGGGTTTCTGGGTTTGAGCCTGATAATGTTCTTAGACTTGACCACCAACTGCTGGACCTTCTCCTTCTGTTCGATAAATCGCTCACGTTCTCTCTGACAAACAAAGACGCATGAAAAAATCCTCATCTCTCGGTGAATGTGCTGCGGTAATAAACGACTGAATGTTTGTTACCTCCAGGCCTTGTAAAAGCTCCAGTAAGGAATGCAGAGGAGTGGATTTATCACAGGTGAAGCTCTTGCGGATGTTGTCGTGCTCTTTCTGGAGTTTACGGTTCATTTCGCTTGTCTCTTTGAAAAACTGTTGAATAATGTCAAGTACTGTGGTTATTAAAATGAATCTCCCAAAAACAAATTCTTGTCAAATCCTGGTTGTACAGTATATGAAGAGATGTGATGCAAAACCATATAGGTGCATTTGACATGTTATCTTGTGAATGAGCATTTTTATCAGACTCTTATGTGTTAGTCATTTCACTTTAATGGCAATGAAAAAGTTATTTGTGAGTAATTGAAATGCATTATTTTATTACTTATTTCACGTTTATTATGTCATTTCATTGGTATTTAACAAATTTGACTGCATTTTGCTGCAAAACGCTCTAAGTGCATGCAAGCTTTTGGGGCAAAAAATCCTCTTCTTTGGACAAGTCATAGTAATCAAAAAGATGCAACTAGAAACATCGCAACTGATCAAAGTCAGAATTTGAAATGTAAAAAAAACTGAAGCACCCATTAGGGGGCGTTGTGATGCTTGTGACTGCCGCATTTGGGTTGTATTCTGGTCCAAGTACTCACAAGGGACCAAGTTATAATGTGATCTACGGCGTTTCATATTAGTCTTCGGTGCACTTAGAGAACTAAAAAAAAAAAAAAGGCGTGGCGTTTAACCAATATTGCCAACAAAGCAATATTTCTGAATGGCCTGATGCCAGGATTAAGGATTAAGCAGCTTTTGCATCTGAGTTCTTCATTTATTTTTATATACAGCTGCGGAAAAAATGTAAAAAGACCACTTTGAGATCATTTTCAGTTTTTGTAAATGTACTATTAGAGTAAAATTATAATAACAAAATGCTAATTTTTTTGCATGTATTTTAGGAAAATTTCAGAAATATACATTTTATGGAAACTGGGGTGGTCATGGTTTCTTGATTTTTTCTGCGGCTGTTTATTGTAGGTGAGATATTTTCATGACAATTAAACATATTTTGTAACCAAATTTACGGGTTTATCTGTATTAAAACGTGCTTATGATAGTACTCAAGTAAAACCTGTAACCTCAGTGTCTGCAAACACACATCTGTGTTTGCACATATATAAATGTTACCTGACTATATTGAGCATTTTCCTTCAGATGCACATGAATGCATTTGGTGATCTGTAGTAGCCAACTCCACTGGGTCTGTAATGTCTCCATATACGCCTTTAAAACACAAATGAGTTGTCTGAGCAAAAAACACAAGAGTAATGTGACACAAATCAAACAGAAAGACGTATTTACTTGGATCTTATCAGACGCTGGATGTTTGTTTTTAAGCAGGACGTCCACTTTCCCTCGCAGAACGTTCAGTTGAATGTCCTTTTGCTCCAATTCACTCATTAACTTCTGCAGGAGCAACCAAAACAATAATAGACTTAGAAAATGTATTGCATTTTAAATTAATCACAAAAAAATTATATCAGCAAGTATTATTACAGTAGTTTTTGTAAATATTATAACAACATTTACCTGACAAGTGAGATGGCTTAAAATCTAAAAGTTTATGTATCTTATATGTAATGTATTTTGTTTTATTATTATCCATATTAATAAATACATTTGAAGGTGTTTTGGTGCATGTGCATGTGCGTGGACTCACAGAAAAGCTCTCCTCTTTTTTGGGAATGTATTGATCGATGTTTTTATCGCCCCAGTCAAACACCAGCTCTTCTTCTTCTCTTTCATTCACCCACATAATCTGATTGGATATTTCCTCGATGATGTTTCTCAGGTCATTTAAGTTCACACCCCGCTGATACGCTACTTTCTAAAGAGATACATATAAAACTTATTGACACTTTAAGTGATACATTTGCAACATAATCTCCATACTATTACATTTAACCTTTAGCTTTATTGTATGATTTGAACTCTCACCTGCAGACTGTCCCATTCTTGCTCCAGTTTATTCAGGAAGGGTTTGTTTATATCTGGGTTTTGGTTGTTGGATTGCATCTAAATCAATAACACAGTAAATTCACTTAAATATCTTTGTATCACCTCTCACTTGATCTCTTCAAACGCTTTATCTTGTTAAAACTAGTGGCTGAACCAGGTCACATATTTAATAATAAGACATTATAATGTGCATAAACAATAATGAAGCATGTAAATACAATCTAAATATAATAATGTACAGTACTTTAGCAGTTTTGTACTATCTGCTTGATACTATCTGCTTTTGAGCATCAGATCAGACTATTGACAATTAATTATTATTATTATACAAATATTGAACAACAGCAGTATATTGTGCATGTCATGCAATTGATCATCATGCACATGTGTGAACTCACCAGTTCAGCCCGAGCCCGATCCACTTCAACGCTTCTCTTGATGGAGCTTTGAAACGAGCTGTGATTGGTTATCTGCTGCCCGATGGCCTCCAAATCATCACCCCATAGAGACGTCTCTATCAGACGCTATACACACAAAAACTGAGATGTCATTTCTCCACAGAAGAGTAACCGGCATTATTTCAACAAACCTTTCACTACTTGCTTTCTGAAAACCCTTTTTTAACTCTTTCCCCGCCAGCGGTTCTTAAAAAACGTTGCCAGCCAGCGACAGCATTTTCACAAAATTTTAATGCCTTCCAGAAAATGTTCTTCTTTAAAGGAACAGTATGTAGGATTGTGGCAAAAACTGGTACTGCAATCACAAAACTGGTGGCCAATACACAACATGACAACATAAACATCAGTTGAGGGCTGCAACTCCACTTTAAAAAAAAAAATATCCTGGCCAGACCACTGTTGTAGGTGATATAAGTATTTGGTATACTTTTGGGCGCTTTTCCATTGGGTGCAGTACGTAGTACCCGATACTTTTTTTCGTACCACCTTGGTGGTTCCAAGCGACCCGAGCTGATACCAAACGTGACGCGAAAACACTGTAGATCACTGATTGGTCTGAGAGAAGCGTCATCGCTATAATGTAAATATTAGCTTTAGCTTACTGCTAGCTTGCGCTGTCTCAAGCAAACATGTTGTTATCTGTGTTCTGCTATAAGTTTCCAAACACCCTTTTAGCGATAAAAAACATCCACAGGTTGAGAATCCAGGACACCATAACAGTTTTTTCCAGACTTGCAGTTTGTGGTCGGCACATTCGCGACGTGCACGTCCGCATTATTATGCTTAAATGCAACTTGAATGAGGCTCAGCGGAGCGCCGTCGACTGACGCCACGGGTCGGGTGTTTGAACAGAAACTGTCATGTGAGACAGAGGTAGTTATAAACGCGATGTGCAAACATTAATTTTGTGGCAGACTGAGAAATAAATGAATGTATGGGAATGTACAACAACGCTCTCACTAGTATGATGTCACAGCAGTAGGCAGCGTAAATATAACGACACGCCTATAATCCCTCCCACTCCGAAGTGATACTAAACTCGATGGAAAAGCTAACCACGCCAAAGTGAGGTGAGCTGACCCGACCCAAACTAAACTAAACCGTGGGGTACTATGCAATGGAAAAGCGCCATAAGTTGGGTAATGCTACGTACACACCAAATGCGGGGCATCGCGTTACTCGCTCTAGATTACTCGCGGGATTTAACTGCGTGTCATGCAAAGTTTTTGCACGAGTTGAATATTTTCAACTTGGGCGAAGACGCGTTTGAGTCGAATAGCGCGTGTTTTCACGGCAAACGCGCCGCCCATATCTTGTCATTCGCATCACCCCACGCGAGGACGCTTCTGATCGCATCTTTGCATTGATTTTGTATGTAATCTATTCGCGCAAATCGTTGAACTCGCTTCTGGTGTAAACCCACAATAAGAGTGCCACCTGGTGGATAATAGCAGAAATATGGACGAACGTAAAAACTTGTCATTGGCAGGGAAGCGTTGTCTCTTAATTGACAAGTGTAAGCGGTCTTAAATACTTAAATTGCCAAAGAATGTATTGAGAATGTTGGATTGCGTCTAAAATATGTGAAGTTGTTAACTGATATCTACATAGAAGGTTTCTGATTTAATTAAGTGCAAAAGTTATCCAGAAACTTTTTAAAAACTCTAGGATTTGCCTTTATAGTGAAATGATCTATTATAACCTTATTTGGAAGGGTCATGAATAATAATGCTCTGTGTGTGTGTAAACAGATCTCATGTTTGAGTCTGTATCAGATGAAGATACACATTTTGAGGAATAATCAATTGTTTGGAGATTGTTAATGGACGTTTCTGAGGTGTAAGTTTGTGTTTTATTCAGTATGGACCTGCAAAACGTAACTGTTACGCCAATAGTACAACTGCAGCCTAAACGCAAACATATAGCATTAACTAGCATAATTTAATTTTGGGGCGCACATCTCGACTGTTACATCACAGTTGGTGTTATGTTGGTATTGGCCTGTTTTCCAGCGGTCTTTTGCATGCACAAGATTTACAGGGGTTTTACATTCTATGGCACCTTTAATACTCCGGGAAATAATAAAAACATCTGGATTAATCGTGCATATCCATTATATTTAGGCACCAAAACGTGGGCCAATATTTATGGAAGAGCTACACCCAAAATTTGTTTACTAAAATTTAGTTAGTAAAAGTGAAAAACTTAATTTGATAGCAATTAGAAATTAATTTTAAATAACGTGGTGCATCGCAACACATAAGCATGCCGAGTTATAAACAGTGCCGTGAACCTAATACATGAAGCAGAATCTGCACAACATCATGTTTGCCAGTTTCACAAGTGTCAGTCTGTTGTTCATTAACCCACTGACAGATGAGGCGTGTGAATGACCCCTGCACGAATATAAACATGACAACAAGTGTGAGAGACACCAGGACACTGAGGAATGATGTGTGGAGTCTGGTGTGTTGTGTAGTAGGGCTGCTCGGTTATGGGCAAAATCCTAATCATGATTATTTAACACGATTACTCGGTGACTTTGAAAACATGCATTTATTTTATCTTTGTATTGCAGCACGCAATTTATAATTGCACAATAATTGTCGCACAATATTTGTTTTACCTCGATTATCTGAATTTTGTAATTGTTTGAATCTAAAATTTAAAATCAAAAATGATAAATTGCACAGCACTATTGTGAAGATGTTGTGTTTACCTTCTGTTGTGTAATCCAGGCCATAGCCTCGCTAAAATACTTGGGTTCATCGCGGCTCGAACTGCGACGAAGGGTTCTGCTGCTCCACTTCTGTTGTGGAGGCCCAGTCAGAATCACACTCAACTCCCTGATCTGCTCTGAAAACACATTTATACTGGAGAGAGAGAGAGAGAGAGAGAGAGAGAGAGAGAGAGAGAGAGAGAGAGAGAGAGAGAGAGAGAGAGAGAGAGAGAGAATTACAGTAAAAGTATGTACTTTATGTAGTATGCAAATGACTGCCAGACCAATGCATTATAAAGTGTGTGGTCACTGTACAGGTGTTTACTTGTGTTAAGAAGTTCCTTCAAACGTCTGTTACTCAAATTCTCCTCCATCATAGAAAAACAAACATGTGCACCTGCAAAGGTGTGTGTTTGTGTCTAACCTGTGCACGAGACCGTCTGTGGGCAGATTCTGATGATTGAGATCTAAAGCGAAACCTTGGAGCTGTTCTGTGATGTCACTCGCTGCCGCCAAACAGTTTTCAGCTTCAGCTAAAGCTCGTGGATCTCCACCCTGCAGAGAGCCAACACAAACACAATGAAATGACCATCTGGAAAACCACAGGATTAACATTTCTAAACATTCATTTACGTCACTGCCGCCCAGTTAGTTTGAACTGCAGTACAAAATCTAACAAATTCTGCAATGCGTGCACTTCTTTTATTTACGTTACATCAAATACAAAAAATGTGATGCAACAAAGTAGCAATGCTTGTGCAACTTAGCTACATGTGTTGGTAGAGCATCACGTTTGCTGTGCAAAATTCCCAGTGAACTTGCATACTGACACTGAAAAAAATATATAGCTTGAATGCTTTGCATAAAAGCGGTCAAATGCATACATGTAAATGCATGTAGGAGTGTAAACGCCATTTTATCTTATTTTTACAAAGAAGAATTGAAAACTGCATTGAATGTCAAACAGGCATTAATGCTCTTCTTCATCAACACAAATATTAAAAGTCAAACAATTCTGTCATGATGTTTTTATTGTGCTTTTACTTGAAAGCATCAGTAGTATTGACACAGTAAACACTTGCTGGGCTGCACTTTCGTTTCTTTAGAGGTGGAGTGAATATTTTCTTACATAAGAATTATGTTTTTATGTTTGTGTGTTTAAATTATTGAGCTTTAAAAGCATCAATCAGATGCACATTCCAGTCATACATGAACTTTAAAAACACTTGAGCTGTAAAAGCACGTGTGACACACTCGAACATCAACAAACACGTATGGGGCTGGGTTCCCGGACAGGGTTTAAGTCAAGTCTTCCAATGCTTGTTTGAGCTGTACTACCTAAACACAGCTTGCACTGACATATATCAGTGTAATTGTTTTGCACTAAAATAACTAAGGCCTAGTCCTGGATTAATCTAAACCTTGCATGCAGGGTTCCCACACCTTAGTTAACTTCAAATTCAAGGACCTTTCAAGGACTTTCAAGGTCCAATAACCTCAAATTCAAGGACTAAATTTGTGGACACAATTTAAGTGAGAGCAAGGTTACATCGTGTTATCTTTTAAGATACATTGTTACAGTTCCCTTTCGAGGGAACTCGCGCTGCGTCACTGTGGTGACACTTTGTGGACGCCTCCAGTGGTAAGTGCGTCTGAATGTGTATATCAAATTCCACCAATGGTGAGGCTTAATGACAAAGACAGGGTGACGCGGGAGCCAGGAAGTATATCGCTATCTGAAATATTGCCAAAGACGACGTTACAGAGATGCAGGAAGTATGGCAAGGGAGACGCAGCGTCTCGTTCCCTTCTCAGAGAACAACAGTTACATACGTAACCCAAGACGTTTTCATGTGTCAAACACAACTATGCAAAAAAGCATTTTGGTACATTTGCATACAGAAGTGAATTTAAAGCAAACAGTTTAGCACGTGTCCTTAAAAAGTCTAGAATTTTATGATTTTATCCTACACTACACAGGGAATATGGATTTTTTTTTTTTGAAAACCTCTTGCATAAAATAGATTCAAGCACTTTCAATGACCTGTATCTAAGTATGTATATTTTCAAAAACTTCCCAATTATTTTTTCCCCAAGATTCACAAACCTTCAAGGACCCATGGGAATCCTGTGCCTGGGAAACTGCCCCATAAAATGTTTCAAATAATATTTAAGTGTTATGTTTAAAATTGCAAAACAAACAACAGCATATTTGAAATGCAATGTTTACTTAATGTTGTTTACTAAACCACATATATGATAAACAGTAACAAAAATGAAACTAACAAAACTAGAAAGTTTGTATCCCTTACGGCAAAAACAAAACTTTCTAAGGCCATATATATTATGCTAATTACATTTTATACATGGCAGTCATAGCCTAGTGGTTAGAGAGTTGGGCTTGTAACCCAAGAGTTGCCGGTTCGACCTTAATTAAATATTTTTGAATTTGAAAATATATTTAGTTTTAACCCTTATTTATTAACATGCAATGCATATTTCAGGGGTGAGCAAATACATTTTTTAAATCTCACAATAGCCATATATTTAGGCTATTAAAAGCAAATGTGTTACATAACACACAATGATTTTTTATATAGTTTAATGTTACCACTTTGTGTTTATTTAAAATGTTGTGTTCCTAGCTGATGGATGTTTTCTTATAACAAATTCTGTTGAAACCTGTTAGGCGTGGCGGTGTTATAGACAACAATAATGTTTTACTTCAAATGTGACATGTGAATGTATTTCCTTGTAGGCCTACTGATATATTTGAAGGCCAAAATCTATTTTTAAATTTGCTCATTTGTTTTAATGAAAAATATTAGGTGGTTTCCAGGCATGTCACATGTGTTTTAAATCAACCTATGTGAAATTGACTCATTTAAGTCGGGACGACATGAATAATTTGTGTTGTGTTAAAGCAATATTGCTAAAACTTCCAGTTCCCAACATGCCATGCATGAGACTGAATTATTACTCAGATAAACTTAATTTAATTGTGCTAAGTTAACTAAAAACAATTGAGTAAATTTAACTAAATGCATATATTTAAATTTAGATAATTTAATTCCATGCAACCACTTACCATAAAAAAATTGGATGAAGTGTAGGCCTACATTCTTAAATATATTTCTGAACGGTATGTATATTTTTAAATATATTTAAAGATATGTTTAAAACTATATCTTTTTTGCCATATTGGGACAATGCAAACTGAAATGTATGACCTTTAATATAACAGAAAATGTGTTTATACTCACAGACTGTAAAAGTATTGCTGCCTTGTCCAGGTAATCCTGACACTGGGTCTGAAGAAATGGGATCCTCTGTTGGATTGAGGCAATGGGGGGGCTAATGATAAAAAAAAATGTATAAAGTCAATGATGTCTTCTTTAACACACAAAGATCATGTGAGCAATGCATCATAATTACACCAATCATCTAATGAATCAAATCGCTCATGGTTTGACTGGTTGACATGACCCAGTTAGTGCATTGTTTTGCTTTTGTACTCATCCACAGGTATTTTCCAAATGCTTTTTATGCTAATAAAATATATTTTTGCTAGCAACATAAAAATGCAAATATTTCATTTTGTAGTAGCCGTTTTAAAAATGTCTGACTGTTTTATTTATAGTCAATATGGTGCCTTTGATGTCACAACATTCCCCTCTTCTGAAACAGATGCATGCTCAACCTGAGGCTTTTAAACTGTAAATTTTATGACAAGTCTATTGGAAAGTTGTCAGAAGATGCATTCCTCAATCTTCCTACAAACTTTCACAGACCAAAGTCCCAACCTGAAAGCTCCTCATAAAACCTAAACTAATCCTCATATATTTAACTAATCCTTACGTATTTCTACATAAAATCATTCTACATAATGTGAAGGACATTGTGTAAATATAATCTGATCTCTTTAATATTGACTATAGGGCTGCATAGCGATTAATCGCAACTAATCGTTTGCAGAATAAAAGTTTTTGTTTACATCATATGTGTGTGCACTGTATAATAATTATGTACAAATAAATACACACACTCTTAAAATGTATGTTTGTTTTTTACCCATAATGGGTAAATATTGGACAGAACACACCTCTGGGTTAAAATAACCCAGCATTGGGTCAATTTTAACCCAGCGGTGTGTTCTGTCCAATATTTACCCAACTGCTGGGTTATTATACTCCATGATTGCATAACAACAACCCAACATTGGGTCATTTTTAACCCAGTAGGCATGGGCCGGTATGATAACCTTAAGCTAAAATACCACGATTTCACTGTGTTGCAGTATTACCATTGCAACACTAAAATGTGTTATTTTCAAATGTCTGCATACAAACAACAACTTTTCATCTGGACACAATACATTTTATTTTTAAGCAACATACAACATGTATGCCTGGTAAAAATAAGGTCTAAATTATAATATTCTTTCAAAAAACTATAAAAATTATTAAAAAATATCAAATAAAATGTATTAATAATAATAATAAATAATACATGTAAACATCAAATCGATTACATTACTTTATTATTTAACTTAATTTTGTGTAAACACAGCTTATACCTTCAAAATGGTTAAATAAAATTTGAGTGGTTTTGAAACCTTGACTCTTTAAAACCTCGGTATACATTGAAACTGTAACCGGCACATGCCATGCATGTGTTCTGTCCAATATTTACCCATTATGGGTCAAACATAACCCAGACATTTTTAGAGAGCACACATGCATGTATATATTAGGGAGGGATGCATAACGATTAATTGCGATTAATCGATAGCAGAATAAAAGTTTTTGTTTACATCATATAAGTGTGTGAACTGTGTATAAAAACTTTGTATAAATAAATGCACACACATGCATGTATATATTTAAGAAATGCTTACATGTGTATATACATTTGTACATTAATGTATAATTTATTTTATATATAAATATAAAAACTAAATATATAAATATATATTTTTCTTAAAATTATACATGCAGGTGTGCATATTTATATATAAAAATTAATTATACACAGTTCACACACATATGACGTAAACAAAAACGTTTATTCTGCTATAGATTAATCGCGATTAATTGTTATGCATCCCTAGTATATATTTAAGAAAAAAGTTATATATAAATATAAAAATGTATATACACATGCAAATATTTCTTAAAATGATACATGCATGTGTGTGTATTTAAATATATACAGAATTATTATACACAATACACACACAGATATGATGTAAACAAAAACTTTTATTCTGCTAATGATTAGTCACGATTAATCGTGATGCAGCCCTGAGTAAGATCGTGTCAAAGGTTAAAAATTAATGTGAAATCAAACTTTGATGCTCCTTATCTCAGATTGTATAAAACTTTAGCCTGAATTTCACAGACAGGGTTACATGTGGGCTTTACTCATATCAAAAGTTTAGAATTGATAAAGAAGTCGATATAAAAATAGTTATGTGGAAATGGAGTTCTTGATGAAGTCATATATGGGTCATAGTCTGTATACGAGAGTACATGAAAAAATGAAAAACCAGATGATTATCTGTAATGTGTCTCAATGATATAATCTGCATGTGAATGAAGCAGGCAGTCGTATTTCAGTTTTATTGCCGGTTGTTTCAGATGACTCGTGAAGCGCCACAGGGCGCTCGGATACCGGAGGCGTCTCCTTTCCCACGGGCCCCGTCTTCATTTAATCTCAATAGATTTACTCAAAGCTCATAAGATATTTCACCAATGTACAATACAGTACGTGTGAATGTGAAAGTGCACTGTAAGCTCTCACAGAAATGAAAACAAAGTAGCTTCACACAGTGTCGATATGGATTGGGTTACACATCTAACACAAGAGTCTTTATTCACTGACTGATCCACTGATCCTGAACACAATTCAACTTCAAAGCATAAATGACTCATTTTAGTATACCATTAAGTCATTTCTATTCAAAATAATGTTTCATTTTAAACCTCATGTCAAAACTTGAGTTCATAGAAACACCAATAATACCAACTTGACATATTTAACTTTACACTATGTATGGAAAGTAATGCGTAAAAGTCATATAAAGCCTATTCTTCACAGGCCAGGAAGAAATGATCTCAACAGCTAAGCCAAGAAAAATATAAATGCACTAAAGCATCTGATCTGTTACATTTGCACATGCACCTATACACGAGTGCCAAAAATAAAATGAAGTGCACAGGTTACTAATAAACAATTTGAACTTATCCTTCTGCAAACTTATAAATGATAAATATTAATTAGATTTATTTATACTACTTATACAAACGTGTTTGTCTTTCATGGACACATCAAAGTAAAACTTTAAAAAAAGCTTTTAACACCTCTTGATAAATATTAATTAGATTTATTAATACTACTTATACAAACGTGTTTGTCTTTCATCGACACATCAAAGTAAAACTTTTTAAAACAAACAAAAGCTTTAAACAATGCTGTAACAGGTGTTTACTTACACCTGGCCTGCGGTCATTGATCCTCGAGAGAAACTCTGGCTGTATCCTTCCATAAACTCCTGACTGTATCCATTATTACCCCGCTGAGGCACCACCTCACTGCGCGCATACGGATACGCGGGCGGCTGGTTCAGATCGCTCCGGGACCCGGCGCGTCGACTCGGGTTGAATCCGCGTTGCGAGCTGTACAAACTCATGACTGCGCTCGGCTTACACGAATAAAATGGCGAAGTTTGAAAAGCGGCGGCAGGTTGAGATGAAACCGGGCGCGCGACGACGCAAATGTCCCCTCCTCGCGACCTGCGTCCAGCGCGATACAGTCAGTGAAACTGAACAAGGAAGAGCTCGAGTTTTTGGGATCAGGAGGCCACGCCCACAGACCACCGACCCCAGGCTGCACTAATGTGTTTTTTTTGGTGTAAACACACCTCTTGATGCCTGGAGGCATTCATCTCTCCTTTCATTTGTGTGGCCAAAACAGTAGAACAGAAGTAAAATAATTAAAAATGCACACTTGCAGTGCAAATGCAATGAAAGGCTATGGGTCAAATACAGGACGCTGTATTAAATTAAAAGATAATCAGCAAATGTGTACAATGAAAAAAATATGTCCTATGAAATATAATACAATATTGTTATGAAAACACATAGGTCTGTGTCAACGTCACACTTAAGTCAGAGTCAGACTTAAAACATTAAGGAATTGAAAAGATAAAAAAATCTAAATTACAAATCAGCGTAATGAAAAAATATCTTGTTCTTGTGACTGTGATGCAAATTCAAAATGGTGTATTAAAATGATAACCAAAATAAAATCATACTTGTAAAATGTCTATTAAAGGGATAGTTCACCCAAAAATGAAAATTCTGTCATCATTTACTCACTCTCATGTTGTTACAAACCTGTATAAATTTCTTTGTTCTGATAAAGATGAAGGAAGATATTTAGAGAAATGTTTGTAACCAAACCGTTCGTGGACCCCATTCACTTCCATAGTAGGAAAAAATAATACTATGGAAGTAAATGGGGTCCACGAACTGTTTGGTTACAAACATTTCTCAAAATATCTTCGTTTGTGTTCATCAGAACAAAGAAATAAATACAGGTTTGTAACAACATGAGAGTGAGTAAATGATGACAGAATTTTCATTTTTGGGTGAACTATCCCTTTAAGTACTATATACAGAAATATTTATTATTGTATTTAAAAAAAATAAAAGTAATATGTTTTACTCGAATAAAGCAAAAATGTGCCATATTATGTCATCTGCAAATTAGGAAAAGCTCATTGTGCTAACAAGATTTTTTTTGTTGTTGCTCCTTAGGCTTTATTATTTTTATTATACAAAAATATTATATCTTGTTCCTGTAATTCAATTGGTAGAGCATTGACCAAAGATTACAAATATTGAATAAACCATAAGGTTTGGATAAAAGTGTCTGCCTAATGAACAACTGATACCGCAGAAATATGACTCATAGAGCTCAAGCTTTTTGGGATTAGGAGGTCACGCCCACAGACCACCAAGCCCAGTTTTTTCGTGTAAAATCACCTTTTGATCCCTGGAGGCGTTCAGCTCTCCTTTCAGTAGTGTGGCCAAAACAGTAGAACACAAGTAAAACAATCACACTTTAACACTTATATTGCAAATGCAGTGGAAAGTATGAGTCAAATATAACGAAACTGTATTAAATGTGAACAAAGAAAAATAAGACTAAATATTATAGTTTGAATGCACTGTAAGTCGGTTTGGATAAAAGTGCCTAATGCATTACTGATACGGCAGAAATGTGACCCAAACTTGTTCTTGACATTTTTTATTAAATTCTATCAGGTATGTGCATGTCCAAAGCTGGATGTGCATTCATAAGATTTACTCCAGTGAAATATACATTAATCAGATTTGTGCATAATGTTTCAACACGCTTTTCATTACCCTGAAAATGTTTCGGGCCATCTCTGCACACTTTACAACTCTGCACACAAGATTTCGAAGCACTTTCCATTACTGTTGGTTCAGGGTTTACAGGAAAGTCGAGTCTGTCTTGTAAATACCCTGCAGTCAGTTTCTGATTAACTTGAAATGCCCTTGGCAAGAATAGACAGATATTTCAGAATCTAAACATGTTAACACATGACATGGCTCATGCATGCACATCAAACTCCAAATATCAAATTGCATCCAGATCTGTGATCTTACTGAATAAACTGGCTTGCACTTTAGTTTTCTGAATTGATTTGAGTGCAGTTTTTGTTGCGTGCTTGTGTGTTTTTATTTGCTCTGAATCTTTGGGGTCATGCATGGCATTCTGCTTGCAGTAAATACTTTAGGGACAGAGTAAATATTTCGGGACAGTTCATTTCTGAATACAACTAAAGTTTAAAGGCGGGGTGCATGATTTAAAAAAAAAAATTGGAAAAGGGAGTCGGGCCGAGTACCAAAACTCACTTGTAGCCAATCAGCAGTAAGGGGCGTCTCTACTATCCGACATCGTTGCCTAGGTTGTGTATGTGTGGGGCGGATCATTCAAAAGAAGGTCCAGATTTTATTGGGGTAGGGGCGTGTTTGTTAAGGTGATCAACATTGGTATTCAGAGATCATGCACCCCGCCTTTAAAGCAGCATGCAATTCTGTTGACTCTCTGATGACAATAAAAGTTTCAGTATTTATTTCGAACAGTTAAGTTGTAGTCATCTTTCATCAACATGTGACTTAATCTGACTCTTTGCTGTTTGGCGGTTGTCACTCACCATCCAATCCTTATCGTGGATAAGTCCCACCTACAATCTTGTTTTATTTAGAAATACATCAGCATACAAAAATAAAATTGTCATGTGACTTTAAAAATACTTTCAGGATTGTAGCACGTCTATGGCTGTGGGTGCAACACACCCACAGTTGTGATATTTCACACGCAGATGTGCACATTTGACCGATCATACCGGCCAGAGAGTTAGACAGGAGAGAGACAGACAGTTCAGTCTCACACATTCAATGCTTTGGGCACATTTTTAAATGCATGCACTGCATGTCCCGACCTGAGGAGCATTAATATACACAGAAATATAACCATGTGTTTGTGGTGACCTTACAGATGCATGTCATTACTGCATAAATAAACCCGTAAGAAAGAGAAATCACAAATGAGATCTTTTAATGTCCCATTATATGTTAATCTGAGACTGATAAAATAGATTAAATGAAGAGCAAATGCTAGTTTGAATTATTTTTCCCCCGGTAAGGTCACAGGTGTCTCCTCTGGAGTATAAAGAAATGTCAGCAATGACTTTTAACTCTGATGTATTTAAAACGCTAAAGTCTGAGAACTCAATATGAACGCTGTCATTTCTCATCAAACTCTTACTACTTGCAGGAAAAATTTTAAGGAGATTCATATGAGATAAAGTTAATACTTATAAGAGTTGATACATTGCAGATTCACATTCAGATATTGATTTGCTTTTTGCTGTTGTATGTTTCCCAGTACATTTGAAGGAAAGCATCATTCACACACTTAGACATGCAAACGTGTTCTGTCATTTTCATGTCGCCTGTGGCGAGGGTGGAAATGTTTGAGCGTAGCCTAACAGTCAGATGCATTTTTTAGCTTCAGAATGTACAAACATGCATGAAATATGGGCCATATACAGGTGAATCTCACAAAAACTGTCAAGAAGGTGTCAAGTTAACACAGTCAAAAGAATTGAAAAATGCTTTAAATAATAAAGAAATTAAATCTGATTATTGCATTGTGGCATTATGTTCATTATGGATGCATATTTTTCCTCCAAAAACATCCAATTACCATAATGCAAAAAAACGTAATCTCATTGCTATAATGACACAAATTAAAAGTACTTATAAAATACCTTTTGTTGCATCTGTAATTTATGTTGATTTGCAATGCATTTTCGATAAATTTAGTTAAAAGTTGCACACTGTAAAAAATACTTTAAAAAGATACTTTGGCGCATTACATTTTTTTTGTTGAATCAACTTAGATTTACAAGTCATTTCAACTTATGCCTACTACTATATATCTTGACTAAAGATGAGTTGTTATAACTATGAGTTGTTATAACTTATAAAATATAGTTGAAAAAAGTCAACTTCAAGTTGATTTAACACAAAAATTTTAAGCAGGCACATTATCATAATTTGGAAGGCACAGCGTGCAATTTTGCATTTGCAGCCCAAATTTTGCATTGCAGCCCAAAAATAAATGAAATTAAATAACTAAACAAATGAATGAATGAACAAAACAAGTTGTTATCACTGTTGACTTTGCTTACATGATGGAAAATCATCTCACAAGTTGCTTTGGCAAAAATGATATGTAATGGTTATTGTTTGCTTCAATGTATAAAAATAACTTCATGATGTGAAAGAAAAGAAATCTTACCCCACTCCCAAAAGTGGTTTGTTGTATTAAAACATTTTCAATGATATAATCTTAGTCTAATTACAGTAACACAAGTGGATATCAAGTGTCTATCAAATGCATTTTTTATGTGAGAGTGAAATGCAGTGTGTAGTTTAACATGTTTGCAATAGAGGTCATCATCTTATATTTCTCTGCGGCTTTATATAGGCTATGCTGTATTAAGAGACGCTGTCATACGTGATCTAATATGCAAATGAACCCGGCCTGTTCAGCAACTTTCCAGAAGGCCACACCCTCAGTCTGGTTCAACTTCACACTAACCAAATGAGCCAAATGGAAACTCACCACTGCTCCTTACTGAATAACAAATAGCTGAATGGGTTTCAGTGTCTTTTCTACATCTTTCCCATACAGACCATAATCTAAATGAAACTTTACTTTTGATTTGCTTCAGTCTTATTCATTTAAATGCAGAGGAGGATATTATTCATCCATTACACAATATATATCATTTATTTAACAGATGACAGCACAGGGTTGATCCTCGACAGCTCACAGACAGGAAGTGACTAAAACAACAGATGCTTAAGTCATTCATCTGCTCAAGTCATTCATCTGCTCAGTGGCTCCTCTCCCAAATCCCATCTGATTCACCTGAGTGCCTCCTCACCTGGGACTTCTGATAGAAACTACTTTCACCTGAATGCATGAACGAAACACCCAATTATGTTTTAGGCTTACATAGGCAAAAACTGGGATTATTATTCGTGTCATTGTAAAAAGTTGCACTAAAGTCAAAAGAAAAACTAAATTTTTATTCTCTCACACTTTTAAAGGGCAGAATAATAAACTGTTTCTTATTTCTATTCCTCAAACAACATAAACATTTGGTCACACAAGCGTCTCTCATATAGACTGTGCCTAATGCAGTTTAAATGAGGGATATCCTCCAGAAGGCCATTGTGTTATCACCATAGCCTACTGTTATTCTTTAGGAAGGGAATCCTGAGAAATCCTCTCTGATAATACCTGCTAACAGTTATTTCAGGAAACATACAGAGAGAGAGAGAGAGAAAGACGCTGTGTTTGTGGTTTGCTCCTGAGAGTTTAAACCGATCGTGTTACAAATAACCTGATACTCTTAGTAAACCAGGCCTTTCTCTCTCTCTCTCTGTGTGTCACCTCATTGTCTTCTTCTCAGGATTCAGGAAGTATTATCAGCATAGTACAATTACATACATGCAAAGTCCTACCAACATTACAGCATGGCTAACCACAAAGCGTTCAGAAGACACTTTTTAGTCTAGATCTAGTCTAATCCCTGTCTGGGAAACTGTCCCATAAACTTTAAAGTTGCAATATTAGTGTACTCCAAATAATAAATGATTACAAATGATATTAAATTATTCTAATGCGTGCATAAAAACAAACACAATCTCACGAGAATTCTTACAAGATGGCTAATTTGTATTCATTTGTGCAATGTCATTTGTGCATTTTAGTAAGATTTGCATTAACCCCCATGACGTTGGAGTTAAGGGTTGGTCTTTGTCGTTGCTTTTTTAGTAATCGTACAACTTTGGTGATTCACACCTTATGAATTTATATGAATTGGCCAACTTGTAAAATATGTTCATGAGATCAGGTTGAAAAAACAGCTATACAAAGAAGGGTGTGCATTGTTTTTTTAATAATTCATCGGACTAATTATGCAACTTATACCACATTGTTCAGGTTTTTGTCCTTAAAATACTTTTGTGAGTAGGATTTCTCATGCAGCTCATCTAAAGCAATCACTGTTATTCATTTTCTTATATTTTTGCTCATTTTATTTATTCTTTTCAATTGATTTATTTCGCTACCACCCAGGTAAAAAAGTAGTACACTTCCATAGTGTACTTAAAGTGCTTTATTTTCACACACTAATTTTGTACCTACTATACTAAAAATTAATCTTTAGTACTTTTTAAGATGTTCTTAAGATTATCTAAGTGTACTTCACTGTGCTATTTTGAGACACCATGAATATGAACTAAAATAGTATACAAAGATGGGTTCAAGTTTACTACAAGTGGTGCCTAAATACATTTTTTAAATACATTTTAGTTTGCATTTATGGTGTCTCAAAATAGCACAGTGAAGTACACTTAGATGATCTTAAGAAGTACTAAAGATGATTTTTTAGTATAGTAAGTACAAAATTAGTGTGTGAAAATAAAGCACTTTAAGTACACTATGGTAGTGTACTACTTTTTCACCTGGGCACACATATATTTATGTTTTATTTGTTGAAATTAAACAAATCCACTATTGTAGTTAAACTTGGCATAGTGATAAGAAACTGTGGTCCTGGAACTACTTCATATGTGTGTTTACTAAAAAATAATGCACACCCTTACAACACTTGTCAACCAATCAGAATGAAGCATTCAGTAACCCTGCGGTATAACAGAATGTATGAAACTGTAGTAGTTTGAGAGGAAGATACTTGTTGACTCTGTTTGACTCTCATAGTCATGATAGTAGTAAATAAAAACAACAGGAACTATAAGATTTATGTTGTGAATCAAAATAAAACAATTTTATTAAATGTGAGTACTGCTCAAAGTAGCCAGCTAACTCTCATTGTTCCATTGGCTTTGAACTCTACATTATCAGATTAATTTAGGGAAGTACACAGACCACTCAGCATACAGTACATTTTTCTGTAGGCTATAATCGTTTAGAAATTATTTATACTGACAGATACCCTGGAGCAATCCCAAACACATCCACACGTGTACAAACACTCACACACAGATGTTGCATAAGCCTGGTGAGAACAGGTTTGTGTGTATATGGTGGGATGGAGGTTTACCTTCAGTCCAATGAGATAAAACAAACATTTCATCCTGCAACAGTTTTACTGCAAGACATAACTGTGCATGCAGAAATAACAGAAGGAGGTGGAGTTATTGCACATTTGTGTGAAGTGTATAAGCTCTGACAGCATGCACTCATCTCAATGTGAAAAAATACATCACACTACTTTAACCCCAAACAATCTTTCCAGCACATTCAATTTACACACAACAATACATAATAAACGCTTCCCTTTTGAATGCATGATGTCACAGCAGGCAGCCGTACGCCCACTGTCATCAATTATAAATGACACTGTTAAACAGTGGAAAAACAAACAAATGAAATTGATTTTTAAAAATAGTACAGTGGTAATACCACCCTATAATTTGAAGAGAGAGTCAGATTAGATTTATTATCATTTTAACCACCAGATACATCTTGTTTCACACAACATTTCTCCAGGGCCATTGTGCTACACAAGACACATATTTAACATTACACGTCTATGGAGTAACATGTCGACTATATTATAATGTCACAAATACTTACAAAACAGCTACCCCGCACATTAATTCATTTTTATTAACAATGCCATCTACTGGTGAATATTAAAAATCAGAATCTGGAAAATGCAATTACCAACACGCGCCTGTAGGTGGAGACAAACAGCAGCATTTGTGGCTGGCAGCTGAACCCTAAATATATGTAAAACTTTTTTAATGCATGTAAATGTTTTTATTTTATTTTATTATTAACCATTGGCACGTCATTATTGATATTATCATGGATAAAACCTCTCAAATCAGTATTCTTCTAAAAAAATAATATATTTTATAATATGTAAGATAAAAAAACGTTACTAGTTAATATAACCCTTTTTTTCCTATAAAACAAAAACGTTATCTTAATTTGTCCTGCAGAGGGCGCCCGACGGATCGTGTGCCGCATTCAAATGTACATTTTTTTTTTTTAGACATTTTTACACTTTGAAGTACAATCGTTACAATCGTCAAAAACCATTGATCTTTAAGATTTGCTGCAGACATATATAATAGTAATTTGCCTGAAAATCATTGTAAAAAATTACTCATTCATTAAAGCTCATTGCGACAACGCTAAGAAAAGTAACAGATATCACGTGACAACTACGTCACCACGCCACTTGCGGCGCAGCTAGAACTGACAGGCAGATGACGCTAAAGTACCGCGAGAGCGAGACGAAATTAGACTTCTTATGATTTCTTGAATCGCTCTCGCGGTACTTTGACGTCTTCCGCCTGTGCGGGACTGCAGGAAGTCGAACAAGCCTATTCTTATCAAGTTTTTTTTTGAACATCTAATTATTTTTATTTTTAATACTAGAATCAAAAGTAAATAAAACATCAAAGCCCTCAAAAAAAAAAAAAAACATTTAAATAGGGCGAACAACTTTTAATGTTTACTTCATACAACTGGATGACTTAATTTAACTAACTTAATAACTTAACAAAATATACATTTATATAAAAGTTTTACTTCAAATTAACATTTAGGACGCAGTTTGTGTTAAATACTTTGCAAACATGAACAGAGAAAAACATCTATAAAATATGTTTTAGTAAGCCGACTGGTTGACGGTGACTTCATTTTAGCGTCATTAAATAAGATTAATTACTTTGTCCATAAAAAAAAGCGAGATCTATCATTTAAAATGACACTATGGTAAGACATATGTATTAGTTAATAAATGCTCTGGCAATAATAATGTATCTGGCAAATCTCTTCAATTTTTAAAAAATAAAAATATAAGTGATGAATATAAAGCAAAGTTCATCCAAAACATAAACACATCTCGTCCACTAATAGTTAAATCCCATTGAAGTGTTTTCTCTGAGCTCGTGGGGGCAGATGTCACACAAAGGGTCTTTGTTGTGTTTGTCCAATCACACACAGTGGAGGACACACAACCCGTGTGTGGGTCTGCCAATGAACGCGCTCGATCTCTATGAAGAGGGAGGATCTTACATTTGGATGCTGTAAGCGTGCAATGCTTTGCTCTGCCCTGTACGGTTTGTATGTATCGGTCACCGGTGCGAACGGGCGGACGGAGTGCGGGCTACTTTGCGTCGAGGGTGTAATACAAAGATTAACCCTAAACTAATACGCAAGGCTGCGTTTAAAGGCAACTTGGTACCCGCGAGGATGCGCTCAGCATCATCCAGTGATGTAATGTGATGGGAATAACGCAGGATACAGTGATGGATACACGGGCCACACCTGTGCTGCGGATGGACAGGTGCGTTACCTGTGGACCTGTTGGAGACCACCGGGCACAAATGCGCAGCACTGGGCATCACACGACCCAATGATGGCGTTGTGACACACCATTGGATCGAACAAAGACCTAATGGGTCCTATTCGTGGCACTCGTTTTATATCGATGATTAGATTCAAAGCACTGGATTCAGTTCACACTGGCCTTATATTAACTGGACGGAGCCGTCTGCGTTTCATCTGCGTGCGTAAAAGCTTGAATTCGAGACAAAGACCGTGTGGATGTAACGCGCACCGGTGAAAAAACGCGCTATGGATGCGGTTCGGCTGGACGCGCTCAATCCGCCGGCCGAGAACGGCAATGTGTCGCAGTCCGAACCGCGCAAGCGGCTCTCGCAGGTGGACACGGTGGTTCTGCCGTTTCTCGGGGGGTTCGGGAGATATCAGCGGCGTCTGGTGGCCCTGACGTGGATCCCGGCGGTGCTGATCTCGTTCAGCCAGTTCTCCGATTACTTTCTGCTCGGGGAGCCGGACAAGAAGTGCGTCCGCCCGGTTCATGGCAACGGGACAGGATCGGCCCGTGTTTTACTTTCGGAACTGATTGCTAACGGGACAGAAAGCGACACCGGTTACGGTTCGGCGTGCATGTGCTCGGAGTGGAGGTTTGAACTGCAGTCGGGACTGCAGCAGAATGTGGTCACCAAGGTAAGAGACTCTGCTCTCAATGTCCTTGGATGGGATTCCCCTCTGGGCTGATGGAAATAAACGTTCATCCCAAAAATAACAAACTGACATCATTTACGCAACCTGTCCTTGCAAATCTGGACGACTCACCAAAGAGATGCTTAGCAGAATATTATGCTGTGAAGTGCAATGTTATTCTCACAGTGAAACTGAAATAAAGAGTGGGGCTGTCAGTCATTACAATGATATAAAAACATAGCTGAGATTAAGTTTCTCATCTTGAATCTTCAATTATTCCTGACACAAACTTTAAAGGATTTAGTGTACACTTAATAGGGACTACTTTTATCACTTTCTTGCTATTTTTGAGATCAGTAACCAATAGGGCTGCAAGATATATCAAAATAACAGAAATATTTCAGTATGCACATTTTGCAAAAACGGAATGATTTTAATCATTCAGAAAGTTATGTTTAGTGGGCAAAGTTTTTGAGTTGATGCAGATAGCAGAAAGATTTATTTTCTAAGAAAAATGCGAAACATATTGGTTTTAAGTTTTTAACTTTACAAACTTCAAGCATTATTAAGTCACATACAGTCTTAAAAATAAAGGTGCTTTAAAGGTTTTTCACAGCGATGACATAGAAGAACCATATTTGGTCTTTCAATGAACCATTCAGTCAAAGGCTCTTAGAGGAACCATTTCTTTTTAATAACCTTTTATGAAAAGGTTATTTACGGAACCATTCAGCCCCAAAATGGTTCTTTTATGGCATCATTTATTTTAAGAGTTTACTGGAAGGTGCTTTCATGTCTATGTGTTTGAATCCTTTTATCATCAGACCTGAAGTGAAATGGCTAATGGAAATGTGTGTTAGTTCAAAATCTCCACTGGGATTGGTAAAATGGGCAATGAAGTCACATTTCAGATTTGAGTTTAATTCGTGAGGTCTCATCTAACATGCACTGTAAACATTTAACCTTAAACGAGCACACATCAATAACCGTATGCTATTTTGTCCAGTTTCGAATCATTACACGTTAATAATAACATTCATGATAAAATGCCACAGTTAAGGGAGGAACTACAATGGAAAAGAGAAATGTCATGCAGTTCATCAGCCTATCAGGTCTCCTACAGACTGATCATTCAGTGTCACACCCAGAGTCGACCCGAGCAGATAACCTGGTAAAATCCTCCCCCGACAGATAACTGAGGCCCTTCCTGAAGCACAGTTCATAAACACTAACCAGTTGAGACCCCTAAAACTCAAATGTTTACTACAGTCATCTCTAAACTATTCTTTCTTTTCCAGTAGCAGCAGTGTTCTGGTTTAACTGTTGTTAGCCGAGTAGAGCGACTGACTGATGTTTTCATGACCTGCTGTGAGGGTTTGCGTGACCTTTCTCACACTGATTGCCTCGTGTCTTTTCTGACCGTGTTAAAAGAAGCTCATTCATACCGGCAGTGGTGCTAACAAATGTTAATGAAGCGCTTTGGCCTGTTCAATGTTTGAGGATGTGAGAATACTGCAGGACCGAGATCTTTATTGGTCATTATAAACCCCGCAGTGCTATTTTTGATCACATTTGTCACTGGGATTGTCAGGTTCATTTAAACAGTTTTGGAAAAAACTAAAAAGTTTTTATATTCTCAATCCTACTTTTGAGGTCTAAACCATATCGTTTTTTTTAAGTAACAGGTTTAAATTGATTGCGTACCAATATGGAAATTGATTTTTGTATCAGTTTAATGAAAAATTAACCAATTTTCATACAGATCTCTATAAATAATATCGGTAACACAATTAAGTTGTATTTGTTAACATTAGTAAATGCATAAGCTAACATGAACTAACAATGAACAATGAGTTTTGCAGGATTGATTAATATTTAAAGAGCTCAGATTCAAAAGCCGCTAAACACCACCTCTGTCAATAATGGGATATTGGCCAAATGCTCTTGGCACATATGATTATATGATCATCAAACACTTTCACTTCAAATCTGCTGAATCAAGCCATTCAGAAATACCGTTTTTGTTGGCAGAATCCTCTAACGCTACGTTTTGTAAGCGCACAGAAGACAACTTGGAAAAACGTTGGCGTGCGTATCCCACATTTCAGTTGTCGAGCTGCAAGAGTTTTTTACCCGGTTAAAGGTGGTTTACTATATGTAGTAGGATATTGACGGAATTGTGTAGCCTTTTACATTTATTCAGAAAGAAATGTGAAGAATAACGAGACTTTTTTTAAGAAGCGGATACTTTCGCTGAAAAAGCTTGCATGCACTTAGAGGGTTTTGCAGATAATGATTTAGTGATTTTCATTGGTATTAAAGTGACTCATGTGACTCAAAATGACTCAAACTAAACACAAGAGCTTGATAACAATGCCCATTTACAAGAAACACATGTCAGGGTTTTGCATCTGAACTCTTTATTTGTCAAAGTTAGTTAAAGTCAATGCAGTTGTTCAGGTTTGTTTATTGTGCATATATTTGTACACTCAGGTTTTTTATTGTTGGCTGGATATTTTTGGGGGAGCAGAGCCAAAATCTGGGGTGGCAATGCCCCCCCTAGACCCCAGCCAGTGCTATTTTATGTTAGCTAATGCATTAAGTAAGCAATAATTGACGACGGGCCATTGAATTATAAGAAAATAATGCACACCCAAGGTGGTAATACGTTACACCGCAGATGTGCATTATTTTCAAATAATTCAAAGGACCGGAGTCAATTATTCCGCTTATATCACGGTTACCACAAACATTGCTCTTGTGTATATTTTTAAGACATTTGACAAGTTAGGTGTGCAGTTTACAGAAAAACAATTAACACCCATGAAACATTTCTCAGCCAATCAGAATAAAGCATTCAACAGCCCCGTGGTATAACAAATGTTAACAAATACAACCTTATTGTAAAGTGTATAACATGAGAAATGGATGGATGGTAAATGAAATGCATGCTTTAAGGGCCGTTCACATTATAACAATAACGTTAACTATATTAGCGTCCACACCACCGGACGAACTTTATGCGAATTTGCTTCACGAGGCACAGTACTCGCGCAAATCATTTACCTTCAATGGCATTAACTAATATTACATATTTCTTTTAATAAAAATGCTTGTAATCGCTCATGTCATTAAATGTATAAATATGCTGTTCTTGTTGCATTTACACAGCACTGCAGGTATAACCAGCAGATGTCCTTAAAGGGGCAATAAGTAGGATTTACCCCCATCTAGTGGTGAAATTGTATTTTGCATTCAAACGAACAGTGCTCTCTAGCGCCTCGCCTTTTCAAGTGCATGTTGCAACTGCGTTAGCCGTGATGCACTCACTGATCTCCTTTCAGCTGGTTGACGTGTTCTGACGCATTGGTAGGCTAGTGCTTTTTGTCCCTCTCTGCTATTATAGTTTATCAGTATGGCGGAACGATATGGATGCGTCATTGGAGAAATTCTAAGCTTACAAAGAAAAGTCAGATCACTGGCAGAGGTCATATTCATGAATAAAGACATTGATTTTGATTAATAAAACACTTAAAATCCTACTTACTGTCCCTTTAAACCCTGCGTTTCACGTATCTTTAAACCGTGAATCTACTTTGTGTAATCAAAAATCTTACCTTTTGGTATAGTCAGTGTTAAGTTACTAGAATAAAAACATTATGAAGTCAATTTCACTGCAACAGTGGTGAACACCTGAGGTGATTTTATGTAATGGACCTCAGGAATGAGCTTCTCCACAGTGCCTGTCATGTCAATGCACATGCACTTTAGATTCAAATAGATTTGATTGGCTGTCAACGGTTATCGTTCATCAGTTAGAAAAAAATGCTCAGCAAGTGATCCCAACGATATCTTTCATTGTATCTTTATCGTTATAGTTCTTGGGTGAACGTTAAAATAAAATGATTTTTAAAACAACATTTTTACATAGTTATAATGTGAACGGCCCTTTACCCTCATAATATGTTTCTGTTTGGATTCATGAGCAATGAGACAAAATCTTTAAATAATCTGAATTATCCACCTATATTTCTATGTATCAACTTGAATGTCCTGTATATTATGTTTTATAGTGATATATCTAAATCCTCTAATATTACTTTGTGTGTTTCTCTTGTTTTTCCTTTAAAAGTGGACGCTGGTGTGTGATGGAGAGTGGAAGGTTCATATTGCAAAGTTCTCTCTGTTGGTCGGGTCGATATTTGGTTACTTGCTGATGGGAGCGATGGCAGACTGGTGAGTTACGCGCAGTAAGTGTGTTTGACAGATACCTGGCAGGATTCTCCTCACAGTAAAGTGTTTTTCTCTCTCTTAGGTTGGGTCGTATCCCCGTGCTGCTGGTGTCTGTGCTCTCTTTGCTGGTGTTCGGGTTAGCCATGGCGTTTTCTGTGGATATGGCCATGTTCAGCACACTGCGCTTCTTTGAAGGCTTTTGTCTAGCCGCTATCAGGTTATCTCTTTACGTCCTGAGTAAGTTCTGGTTTTGTCCTCTGTCCTTTTTGGATTTGTTCGTATTGCGGCTAAGTTCCACAAAAACATTCATTTTCATCAGACTTTTTAACTATACACTATGTATGTGTTTTTGTAGCTCAGTTGGTAGATCACTGTGTTAGCAGCACAAAAGGTCATGGGGTCAATCCCAGGGAAAACACATAGTGATAAATTGAATAAGTTGTAATGCAGGGGTCTTCAAGTACTCTTTGTTCGAGGGCCAGATTTAAAAAATGTAAATATGATGCGGGCCAAACTTTTACTTTATTTTTAGCTTTTATACATTTCTACTTTTACCTATTATATATATATATATATATATATATATATATATATATATATATATATATATATATATATATATATATATATATATAATTATTATTAAATATGTTAATTATGTTGTTTTTGTTATTTTTTGTTATATATTTAAAAAAAACATGCATTCTTAAAACAAGATGCACACATCCAGTATTTTGCCTTTTAATGACTGAAAACTCATATTTAATTTTTTTATGTTTTAAAAACAATTTCAACATTGCAAGAGCCAAATGTTAATAGTTCAACTATGAACATTGCACAAACAACTTCTTTTGTTTATAACTGTTTAACTTTCAAAATTGTTACATTTCAAGTATTAACAACATATAGCCAGTGTTCTCCTAATGACTAAAATTGCACTTCATGTTTTCTTTATTAATATTTTTAAAGTATATAGGCCAAACCACCTTTCAATTGTACACTACATTCAGACACGACTGTCGGAGTTCTCCCCCTAGTGGCAGTCGTAATGAAATTTCAGTTTAATCATAAATTTGTGTCAACATGAGAGATAAGCTCATTTCAACGCAAGAGCCTTTAATCTACGAATATATTTATACTTAATAACTTACTTATATCAGTAATCAATAGTTTTTAACTCTTTCACCGCCATTGACGAGATATCTCGTCAATTAAGAGAAAACGCTTCCCCGCCAATGACGAGATTTTCCGTCTTTCCGCAATACCGCTATTATCCACCAGGTGGCGCCCTTCCGCAACTTTTTAAACCCGGAAGTATTGCCCTATGGCAAGCGGCTGCATGTCCGTGTCTGTTTTAAAGATCGCTCTGAATGGGATCTCTATGAAAAGTCCGTCACAAAAATTGAATTATCTCTGCTTTTTGCTCAAATGTGGTGTTTTTGCAGAAACCTACCCATATTCAAAAGCTGATTACAAAAGAACCACTAAAGGTAGGAAGAAACGTTTTTTTTTGTTTGAAAGCAGAGGGTCTGTTCTTTCATTTGGTCTATTGTATGTTTATATATTTAAAGAAGAACATTTTCTAGAAGGCATTCAACTTTGGTGAAAATCATGAAAAACGCTGGCTGGCAACTTTTTTTAAAAACTCTGGCGGTGAAAGAGTTAAATGATTCAAGTGTTACTAATAAAGTTTTCCGACTCTCCTTCCGGTTTATCGGCCATAATTTGTCATGTACAGTGAAAAGGCGGCTTTAAAGGAAAACACCACCGTTTTTCAATATTTTACTATGTTCTTACCTCAACTTAGACTAATTAATCCATCTCTATCTTTTTTCAATGCGTGCACTTTTAATCTTTGTACAGCGCATTGTGAATGTGTTAGCATTTAGCCTAGCCCCATTCTTTCCTTAGGATCCAAAAAGGGATGAATTTAGAAGCCACCAAACACTTCCATGTGTTCCCTATTTAAAGACTGTTACATGAGTAGTTACACGAGTAAGTATGGTGGCACAAAATAAAACTTTTGTTTGGAGCCATAGGAATGAATGGGGCTAGGCTAAATGCTAACACATTCAAGAAGTGCTGTACAAAGATTAAAAGTGCACGCATTGAAAAAAGATAGCCATTTATTAATTCATCTAAGTTGAGGTAAAAACAAAGGAAAATATTGAAAAACGGTGGTGTTTTCCTTTAAAGTAACCACGCTGATTTTAAATGATCCGGTGCGACAGATAAAGATGATTGGAGGGCCACCACTTGACTAGCCCTGTTGTAATGAATTGTAAATGGTTTGGATTAAACAGTCTGCCAAATGCATAGGTGTAAAGGAAGTACATAGACTTTTAATAACTTGATGTGGCTCTTTGAAACCTGCAAGAATATTTACCTGTACTGTATTTGTATCGCCTTTATGCTGATTTAAATAATAAATACATCATTGTAATATAGTAATAAGAATCTAATCAGAATAATGACAATGACAGATTTCAGGATACATGAATGGTTGAAATGTGTTTAATTGGCTTAAACCTAATGTCACACATAAATATAAAGGGTAAGCGTTTTTCTTTTGATTTTAGGGTCAAATGTGAGCAGTTCTCCAAAGATTTACTCAAAGCACTGTCACTGGTTTTAAGCACAAGGTTTTTTATTGATGGTAGATTTAATGCTCAGTGTGCGGTTTTCTGATGAACACACACACACACACACACACACACACACACACACACACACACACACACACACACACACACACACACACACACGCACACACACTCCTGTAAGTGCTGCTGATGAAGTTACTTTCAGACGTCTCTGTGTTTGTGTTTAATTGTGTAAGCACCTTAGAAGTTCATTAATTTTCTCTAATGGAGGCACTTTCTGCTTTGTTCAGACTCAAATAATGATTCTGCTCTTTTACAGAAAACATCTCCTCTACAGCCTTTGGGCTTTAATCATTTACAGTGAAAATAAAATAACATTTACAAGCCTTTTATTGTCAGAGAGATTGAAATGTTGTACAGATGTTTGCTAAGTCAAGCATGACTGTAAATATTGCTCACAGGGTTAGAGGTTTGTTTACATTATTAACCCTCATAACTCAATTCTGTACACACATACAATATGAATAAATCCTCAAATCATACAGCTTGTGCTTTAAGCATTTTATAAACATGCATGTTTGAGCTGCCTTAATTTAAAAACATTTTGCATTAAGTACACTCACCTAAAGGATTATTAGGAACACCACACTAATTCTGTGTTTGACCCCCTTTCGCCTTCAGAACTGCCTTAATTCTACATGCCATTGATTCAACTGAAAGCATTCTTTAGAAAAGTTGGCCCATATTGATAGGATAGCATCTTGCAATTGATGGAGATTTGTGGGATGCACATCCAGGGCACGAAGCTCCCGTTCCACCACATCCCAAAGATGCTCTATTGGGCTGAGATCTGGTGACATTGGGGGCCATTTTAGTACAGTGAACTCATTGTCATGTTCAAGAAACCAATTTGAAATGATTCGAGCTTTGTGACATGGTACATTATCCTGCTGGAAGTAGTCATCAGAGGATGGGAACATGGTGGTCATAAAGGGATGGACATGGCCAGAAACAATGCTCAGGTAGGCCGTGGCATTTAAATGATGCCCAATTGGCACTAAGGGGCCTAAAGTGTGCCAAGAAAACATCCCCCACCCCATTACACCACCACCACCAGCCTGCACAATGGTAACAAGGCATGATGGATCCATGTTCTCATTCTGTTTACGCCAAATTCTGACTCTACCATCTGAATGTCTCAACAGAAATCGAGACTCATCAGACCAGGAAACATTTTTCCAGTCTTCAACTGTCCAATTTTGGTGAGCTCGTGCAAATTGTAACCTCTTTTTCCTTTAGTGGAGATGAGTGGTACCCGGTGGGGTCTTCTGCTGTTGTAGCCCATCCGCCTCAAGGTTGTGCGTGTTGTGGCTTCACAAATGCTTTGCTGCATACCTCGGTTGTAACGAGTGATTTTTTCAGTCAAAGTTGCTCTTCTATCATCTTGAATCAGTCGGCCCATTCTTCTCTGACCTTTAGCATCAACAAGGCATTTTCACCCACAGGACTGCCGCATACTGGATGTTTTTCCCTTTTCACACCATTCTTTGTAAACCCTAGAAATGGTTGTGCATGAAAATCCCAGTAACTGCAGATTGTGAAATACTCAGACCGGCCCATCTGACACCAACAACCATGCCACGCTCAAAATTGCTTAAATCACCTTTCTTTCCCATTCTGACACTCAGTTTGGAGTTCAGGAGATTGTCTTGACCAGGACCACACCCCTAAATGCATTGAAGCAACTGCCATGTGATTGGTTGATTAGATAATTGCATTAATGAGAAATTGAACAGGTGTTCCTAATAATCCTTTAGGGGAATGTATATCAGTGCCATTGTGTTGTTTTGCACGCCAGTATTGTTTTTTTAAGGTATTTTTTTAAAAAAAACTACTTAAATGTCCTAATATACCTAAGGCCTAGTCCTGGATTATTCTAAACCCTGTTCGGGAAACCGCCCCAATGAGTAAAAATTCCCATAGACTGACCCATATACAGATCAGAATATCATAGAGATTTGAACCAGTAACCATTTAGCAACACTATAGCAACCACACAGCAATTCCTTGTGATGTCAGTAAGGGCTGATAATATTGCCTTCTGTAAAATAAAAATCTAGCTGAAAGTAGTATGTCATCCAGGCACTTTTTGCATACTGTTTTTCAAATACTATGAATTCAGACGTACTACTCGCCCCGCATACTGATTTTCGCATGCTATATAGTTTGAAAGTAGGTGATTTCAGTTGTCCTAAATAAACTTTTATTTGTACAGATAGTTGTGATCAGAACGATTGCCATTGTTATATTTGTTATAGCTTGCATGCTGCGAGACTTACATTTTAATAGATTTTGTTTGGCTGTCAGTTTTTATCATTTATCAGCTTGCAAAATACTGCTCTGATGGTAATTCCAGCGATATCAGTCCTCTTTTTCATTCTCATTATAATGTAGTTGTGGCGACTCTCTTAAATTTATAATGATTTTTTAAAAACTTTACCGTCCTTAACCCATCAATGTTGTTGTTTAACACACAGAACACAAAAGCATCTCATCTTTCCTTAATATCTGCTTAAGGTTTGATAAATTGATCTGTTGGGAGTAAGTATATTAGGAGCGTAACAGCAGGGAAATGAATGAGATGCTTAGATGTTCAGATGTACACAAAAAGCATGTGAGGCGAGTTATAGTATTATGTGACGCTCTTGTCTGTCTGTCTGACCCCTCCTGCTCTCATCCACCTACATGTGCTGTATGTAACCGGGTAAGACAGAGAGATTTGGTGGAGTTTTGAGGGATTGAGGGTTAATGTCTATCTAGATTGGATCCGTTTCTTTTTAAGGGTCCTGTCATCGGCTTCAGAGACCCTCGACTCTGATGAGCTGAGATTATAAGTGGGCTCTTAGGAAAGAGTCACATTGCTAGTAAACTAAAAACCTGCATATATTTGCATATTTTACTGCACACTAAAATGTATACAATTTGCAGATGATGTACTTTTGCAGTAGTATTAATTTATACTGTATTGTAGTGTTGAAACATAGTGCATGAACCTAAAGTCCGCGTAAAAATACATTCACAAGTCTTTTGATTTCTGTAAAATAAGTTCGGTTTGAGATGATTAACCAAAAAATATAGATGACAAAACTTATTCCCATTTACTATACATTACATTTACATTTCGCGCTTCACACAGATCTTCTCTAGATCAGTCAGGTTTCTGGCCTGATGCTGAGAAACACAGAGTTTGAGGTCCCTCCAAAGATTCTCGATTGGGTTTAGGTCTGGAGACTGGCTAGGCCACGCCAGAACCTTGATATGCTTCTTACAGAGCCACTCCTTGGTTATCCTAGCTGTGTGCTTCAGGTCATTGTCATGTCGGAAGACCCAGCCTCGACCCATCTTCAATGCTCTAGCTGAGGGAGGGAGGTTGTTCCCCAAAATCTCGCAATACATGGCCCGGTCATCCTCTCCTTAATACAGTGCAGTCGCCCTGTCTCATGTGCAGAAAAACACCCCCAAAGGATGATGCTACCACCCCCATGCTGGGATGGTGCTCATCATTCTTCTTCCTCCAAACACGTTTAGTGGAATTACTTTGTGGAATTACATGACTTTCTCCCATGACTCCTCTGGATCATCCAAATGGTCATTGGCAAACTTAAGACGGGCCTGGACATGTGCTGGTTTAAGCAGGGGAACCTTCCGTGCCATGCATGATTTCAAACCATGACGTCTTAAGGCCGTTTCACATGGTTCGCGGCAACCGCGAGTGTTTAGTTCTTTTTCAATAGGAGACGTGCAGAAAGCGGCAAAAAGGGGGGCGGAGTTGGTCCACACGCCATGCTCGTGCACCCAAAATCCTATTCCTTCTCCGGACATGGTACTACATGACAGGCGCCGTTGAAGATAAACATATTTGCACTAAATGCTGCACAAAATGCTTCCAATACAAGAGAAAAGCTGAAGCCGCGCGGCGATTTTACCGCGTACCATGTGAAACGGCCATTAGTGTATTACCAACAGTAACCTTGGAAACGGTGGTTCCTATATATCATATTAATTGATCGGTGCTTGCTATATATCATATTAATTGATCACATGTTTGATACACGTTTGAAAAAGTATATACAATTTTATTTGAATATAATCAATTTATAAGAACAATACTATTTGCAACAATACCATATATACTACTTATTTAATAATTGACCCATTTTTTCTCCGTCTTTCTTGTAAAGCTGCTTTGAAGCAAAGAAACGTTGTAAAAAACTGCTATACAAACAAATGTTTTTTCTGCCTATCAGGGATTGAGTTATGTCTGCCAAAGTGGCGTTTCTCCATGACCATGATCGCCAGTCTGATTGTGGTTGGTGGGCAGCTCTTGATGCCCGGTTTGGCAGCGTTATGCCGCGATTGGCAGATTCTTCAGATTACAATCATCGCTCCATTTGTGCTTATGCTCCCATACGTATGGTAAGATCTACGCCCTGAACCCTAACTTAAGCTTATAAATAAACAAGCTGCAAGCAATAACAATCAGATGTCAAGTTCACCACACATCAGTCATAGCAACATTTGCTGCTTCAGACTCTAAACTTCTTGTTTAGTTTATCACCTATAAAATTAACAACCTCCTTTATTTTCTGCCTTTACTTCAGGATGTTTCCTGAATCTCTACGCTGGTTGTTGGTCACTCAACACTACCAAAGAGCCAAACGACAAATGTACAGAATCGCCCAGAGCAACAACGTAGACACGACGACCGATCCGAGCGGCATCCTCTCAGGTGAACACTGACGTGTGCTAGATACTGATGAATACAGTACAGATGCCAATAGTGACAGTGCTTTACCTTAATGATGATGATGAGGATGATGAAGGTGTTTTTTTTAGAGTTGGAGGCAGAACTGCAGCAGACGCCTGAGACCTGTTGTGTAACGCAGCTGAGGAGCACCAGAAACCTGTGGAAGAACACAGTTGTGCTTTGTGTTAACTCGTAAGTGTATCAAAAAATAGTGAGCTCACTTGCTGTCTACATAGGCAAGTAGCATCACAAATACATAGTACACATACAGGTCTTGTATAAAGTAATACATTTCCAGAGCTCTTTTCCAAATAATAGACTGTACTACCTATATATTCAGCTCTCAAGGATTTGAGACACAACTAGGTCTTGATGCAAGTTAATTTTTAGATGTTCAGTTTTATGTTAACATGAAATCAATCTTTCCCATCTGTCAGGTTGACCGGCTACGGCATCCATCACTGTTTCGCTCGTAGCGTCTCCGAGGGCAGCGCGACTCATCTGCATTATTATGCATTAGCTGCGATAGCAACAGCGTCTTGTTTGGTGGTATTTCCCGTAGTAGGAGGTTTTGGCAGGAGAGGAGGTTTGCTTACCTTCATGATCATTACAGCCCTGGCATCTCTGCTGCAGCTTGGCTTGCTAAACCGTAAGAACACAAACACTTACAGTAATTGTACTCACTTGCAGTCTTGCCATTTATCCATCATAATTAAAAATGTAAACATTGTTTATGTCCCAGTGTTGTGAGCTATAATTGTGTATTAATAGCAGTCTTCTTTTCTCCAAACACAGTCATTGGAAAGTACAGTCTTCGGCATGATGAAGGTAAAAGCTTCCTGCGTTTTGTTTTGTATGACATATTGTATGTAAAGGTGTGTTGTGTATTTACAGTATGTTATTTTTGTATTAATAAGTTATATGTGTACCGTTTTCTCTTCTGATGCAGTTCTCAGAGACACTCTGAATCGGCGGTTCTCATACGCGTTCTCCATCATTGGAATGTTCTCATCTCATGCCGTCAGCACGCTCAGCATCTTTTACTGCGCAGAGATCACGCCAACTGTTATCAGGTCAGTGCCAATCTCTCCCTCCCTCTCTCTCTCTCTCGATGGAGATCCTGTTTGTCCTCCTGTATAAAATATTTACATCAATATTAGTGACAGTGATCTACTGTATCAGTAGTGTCTGCAAAAAGCATTTAATGCATTAAAATGATTTATTTTGTTCTTAAGCACAACAAAAACTGCAACAAAGTTGCTGTGGATAACACTGTCTATCAAATGTAAATAAAAGGATTATGTTGTTTTTAGCAAATAAAATTTAAAGGTGCAGTGTGTAATTAGAAAAAAAAAAATCTCTTGACAGAAATGCTAAATCATAAACAAAACTATATTATTAGGGGTGTATAAAGACCTTTTTATAACGAATTGTTATGTTTTTATTACCTTAGAATAAGATGTTTTTATCTATATACACAGAGGGTCCCCTTACGTGGAAGTCGCCATTTTGTGCCACCATGTTTCTATTGAAGCCCTTAACGGACAAACTTTTTTTACTAAGTTGTCTCGACGATGACATGTTTTTCCTGTGGCGGCTAGTGTAGCTTCTCTATGCGTTTCTAAAGCGAGGGGTGAGCAGTGGACTGAGTCGTTGGTTGCAATTCCCCACCTTACCACTAGATGCCGCTAAAATTTCCACACTGCACCTTTAAAAACAGTTGATTCATGAATACTGTCCAATGTCAGAAAGGATAAGGTAAAAGGGACAATGACAAAACATTTTTTTTAAAGTATAGTTTCAAATAAAACCAATACAATTCCAATTATGGCAAAAAAGATATCAGTTTTAAATTCTATTGTTTGTTTTTCAGCAGGTGATAATAACATATCAGGGATTTCTGATGATGGGTTATATTTGTTCTTTGTGTGTCACAGAGGTGGAGGTGTGGGTTTGGTGTTGGCCAGCGCAGGTTTCGGTATGTTAACGGCACCGTTGATGGAGCTTCACAATCAGAAGGGCTTCTTCCTCCATCACATCATCCTCACGTGCTGCACGCTGCTCTGCATCATCTGCATACCGTTATTACCGGAGACCGCCGGACAGCCGCTACCCGAGACCATCGCGGAGGGAGAAGGGATGATGCGGAGACCGATCATCCCCGCTGAGCAGCATCATCTCCTGTCCCGGACGGAAGTCAGGGAGTACTCACGCGTCCAGGACACGCCCCTTCACCAGGTCTTCAACTCTGGCAACGGGTCGATGCCCAGCAACAGCACAGCCAATGGTGTGAGGACTTCATGACGTTTACGCCCATACTCAAAGCCGCCAAACGGAGAACCGCGATGGCGAGCTGATTGAACTACCGCAGTGACGTTACAATTTGCCAAGATTTACGTTTTTATAAGCGTGGAAAGTGACTGATAAACGCCTCATTAACCAGCATCGGTGAAGATTACCATTGTAGAAAGCGAAAATATTATTTTAACTTTCATTCCGTGAAAGGAAGTCTATTTTTTCGAATAGCCACTAAGTTAGCTAATTTAACTTCGGCCGAACAAGAAAGGAATTTCGGAATTGAATGTGAATTTTGTATGTTTGGTAAATCGTGTATTTATTATGAACAGAACGATGCTAAAAGGTAAAAGACAAACATCGGCTTCCATAATGAAATAAACGTGTGTTCGATGAGCTGCGCAGATCGATGTGCGTATGACGTCAAAGTACCGCGAAAGCGACATACGAGCGTGTGGAGTAGTCTGCTCTCGCGATACTTCGACGTCGATCTGCGTACACGCTCAATGAAGACGAAAACGCTTATAAACACAACAAATTTGTGTACTTTTGTTGTTTAAACCAATTCTTCAAAAACATGAGCACAACAATTATTGTGCATTTAACATAAATGCATGCAACAGTACTTACATGAACTCAAAACACTGATGTGACAATTTACCTAAATGTAGTTTTGCAGAAAATTGCTCTACTTGGGTTTCATGTTGCACTGAACTGAACGCAACATTAAACATGAGAAAGGTCTAATTTACACACAAATTGGCTCTGATGGTTTTCATTATTGATGCCCAAGTATGTGTGCACCAATTCATTTTTTTTAGTCTTGTTTGTTTTGCACGAAATCTGGAAAAGCAATCATGAAGCGGCCAAATGAATCTGTAATGAGTGTATATGAAACCATGACAAGACAGATGATGGCTGTTGACAAGAAAAACAGCATAACTTAATAGTATGCTATAAAGATGCAAAAATAAACAAACCCACCTGTTACAGGTTACTGCAGCACAAGGCGTTAATTCAACAGCACCTGTCAAAGCACGTTTCATTGCAAATCATTTTCTCATAACATGAAGTCTAAATACGGTAATAAAGTCTATTTTAAACCATTAAGATTTTTTGCATTCCTACAATTTCTCTTTTTGTCCAAAACAAATATACAGTATTACAGTAAAAGGAAACACTGCTGGGGGATTGATTTCACAATGAAAAAATCTTAATGGTTGAAAAAGACTTAATTTATGCAAAATATAATTTTCCAGTCCCTGGTTTCCTTCTGGACCTATAAATGTGAACTGGAAGTTAATGCAGAGAGCGATCACTTGAAGGGCTGCTGAGTGTTTTCATGTATATTAATCCATTATCAATCTGTAGAATAGCAGTGCAGTAACTTAATCATCAGCATCTATCCTCAAACTATTCAGAAAAAACATTTCACTTCTTCATTACAAGTTGCATTTGTCACATTGTGTGAGTAATAGTGAGTATTAAGTAATATACACATTTCGCATTCGGCTAGTGTCCTGCATATGCTAGTAAACTCGAGCAACATCTTGACTGTTCATTAAGAAAAAAGCACATATGAATCTCAGAGAAAAATGTCCAGCTCATATTTAAGCCCAAATCATAAGTGAGAAAAAAACATGACCTAAGAAATGTATAAATTTAAATTTGTGCAGAAGACAAACGTTTTGAAGCATCAGTGTATTTTTCTGTATTTGCAGACTCCTGTGTGTCATTTTTAAGACTAGGATTAAATAGAAATTTCATACATTTTAATGATCCATTTAAAGACATTGCACTTGTAAATAAATACCTTTTTTAATACAGTATTTTTGTGATTACTGCATTTAATTATATAGAGAATATCTGGACAATGACTACACATATACCTGTAAAACCTTTGTTTAGTAAAGTATTTTAGTATTATACTAATTTAATGATTTTTCAGGCCTGGAAATCACAAATATTTTGTTTATCATCATCACATGAACCCTGTAATACACATTTATAAATATACATGAATGCCCCTTGAATATAAGTTATCCAAGAACAACAGTTTGCTATAATTCAGATATTTTACTCGAAACTGAAAAATGACCACACAATTATTAAAGTTTTATAACAAGACAGCTTTCTTTTACATTTATTGAGCTATATACAAAACAACCATACAAAAAGTGCAAAACAGTGAATGTTTAAAACTTGTGAGGATGAAGTTCCATCTCCTTTTTGATTCTGTTCTCCACCAACAGCAGGAGATTTGAGTCTGTCATGGGTAAATTGTAACTTACAAATACCTGTTTCTTTGTCTTCTTTGCTGAAAACAAAGCCAAAAGACAGATTATGCTATAGAAAAACCAATAATAGCTCTGCTCATTTAATCAGCTGATATTACACCAATCTCGATCTTGGCTCAAAGAAATGTCTCAGCGCATGGCCTTTGCACCTGCTGATCTTCATCTGTGAGATCGTCTAGCAAATGTAATACTTTTTAGGGTGATGCTATTAAACAGGGATGCAAGTCTCAAGTAAATAAAAGAAGCACAAAAATACCCTATCTGAGAAATTTGGTGTTTTAATTCATTTTAACACTCAAAGCTCAACAAAACCAGTTAATGATCCCAGTCAAGAGTTACCATTATTATACACAGTACAGATTTATGTCTGCTGTTTTGTTGAACAGTGTTTGTCTGCAGTCTGCCTAAATCTATACAACATTTCAGAAAAGTTATGTTCTCACTGATGCACATTACACCTGGGCAAATAATGCAAACAATTGATGAATCTGTTGGTTTATGTTTAAAGAATTGTTCTTACTTAGTCTCTGTGCAAGAGAGCTTGGTGTTGTGTCTGATGTGTCACCCAGAACAAGTGTCGACAGAGGCATTGAATCCTGGAGGAAAACAAACAACAAGACATATATGACGTCATTGATATGATATATGACATCACTTGTCAGCATAAACACATGACCTGCAAAAATCTGTGCCCATATACAGCAGCTTTTAGTTTGAGAACATTACATGATTTAACACACACACACACACGCACACACAAAATTATCTTTTAGTGTTTCTGCAGTACTTACAATAGTCAATTGTACAGTACGTATACTATAATACAATTATATTATATTATTATTAAAAAACACTGTATTGTCTAGGAATTTAACTACAGTTTAGTATATTAAATATTTTTCATGTGAGCTGTGTGATGCATTAGACATTTAACAGTAACGTTACTTAAAAAGTTTCATAGTAAAACGTTTTCTTAATAACTATCTGGTACCAATACCAAAGTAGGATGACTGACATAGCAGAACTCACATATTTACTGTTGATGGATACGGCCAGGTTGGACAGAACCGCATTAGATCCGACCCAGAGGAAGAAACCACCGTCGAACTTCATGACGTGAAAATGTACGTGCTGCTCCAGAATCTTCTCAGAGAAATCATGAACAGTCATGGAGTCAACAGCTTCGTGAGCACCACACTCTCCGTTCTCCATTGTTTTTATCTTGATCAAGCTTCACCTGAGAATTAATACATGCAGAAATCTAACGACTCATGCTGGGGATGGATAGTGAAAGCAAGCAGAGACACGTGACACCTGCGCCACTGCTCGCGTTCAGTGGCGCACAGACCACTGAGGGGTGAGTGGTGCCACCTACAGGACCGGAGGACGAGAAGCCTTTTACGAAAGATTTTCCAGAATATATCCATTTCTCTTTATATAAAAGGAATTAACTTTAAGCCCGTCACCGGTGTTAATGTAGTTGCTATGCACACAAAATGTTTCATTTAAAAAATAACCCTTAAATAATAGTAATAATGATAAAAATATCAAAAGAAAATATTTATTGTATTTAAATATCTACTTAATGTCGATTACAAGTGTGCAGAATAAATCTGATAGACCCCAAACTTTTAAAGAGCGATTGCTTAAGGAAATATACATTTTTATATGGAAAACTATACACACAATTACTTAACTAGGCCATAAATTGGCTCATGAAAAAAAATATTTCTTTAAATAAATCACTTAAATGTCGATCTTAATTAAATCTAAATTGTTTGTGGACATTGCTCTATGTGTTAGGGATAGAATACTGACATCTGCTGTTTTGTGGAAAAACTTTAGAAATTATAATGAAAGTGCAATGAACACATAAATCCAACAGAGGTAGGGACTCATTTCATTTTCACTTTTTTTGTTGACGCTTCAACTTCTCACAACGATATATATTTTGTGAATATATATTTAAACATTCTGAAATACATAAAAATTCTGTATTTTGTGACTGTGTATGAGATGGAAAGTTAATTCCACTTTTTATTTATGCTCCAGGACCAGACCTTAGTTTATATGTAGAAATTTTCAGATTTATAATAGATTTACTTTTTTTTTATTTACTTTTTTTTCATTTTCCAATTCATTCAAAATGAAATTGTTTTTATTTTCCCATTCATTTTCAACATGGGGTCAATTTGACCCCAAACACCTTAAACGGTAATTTTTTTTACACACCTTTAAAACAAAAAAATCAAGCCTAGTTATTTTGTGCATGTTTAGATAGATTATTTAGGAATAGTCACAGAGTTTCATGCCTCAGAGATGAAGGTAACAGTTTTAAAAAATGAATGAAAAGTCTGATTAAGGATTAAGAAAGCATTTTGTCTTAAGAGCCAACAATGAACACGGTATACATTATGCATTTGGCAGATGCTTTTATCCAAAGCAACTTCATGCATCACAATATAAATATATATTTAATCCATGTATGTATCGAACCAATGACCTTTTGCACTGCTATAGAGCTACAAAGCAATACAATACAAAGCTATGTTCACAAGTAGGGCGTTGCAGTCTGTAGATCACCGAGTGTTTGAGTCTTTATTTATCCACTCAATCAGTCATTCAGAAACTCCTCCACCAGTGTGTTAAATTCACTGGTATAACGCAAGTGCAAATTATGTTTCCCATCTGGTATGACATGCAACCTAAAAAACAGAAACAATTAGCAAAGCACTTAATAAACAGAAAATTTAGCAATGACTTTCTAATTTTGTTGTATAATTAATATTAATGGAGCAGACATGCTGTAAAAATTATTTTAAAAATCCACAAAATTTATATAAATTTGAAGGAGTTGCAGGGATGACGTATTTATGTATAGGCAAAACCCATGATTTAGCATTTTAACACTTTCAGTTCTCTCATCCTAAAGTCAGTGAGGTTTTTTTTAATGGAGTTTGGTTACATCTTGGGTTAATGCAAGCTTATAAAATTTTCACATTTTAGTCTACGACATAAAACACTTCAATAATAACCCCACCTTTAAATTTTTATGTGGGTTTAAAACTGTGGATGCTAACAAGTTGCTGCATGGGGCTACAGATGTTGTCTGGAACTTTAAACGTTATCACACACGGAAAACTCAAAAATACAACAAGGGCATAATTACCCAAAATAATATTTTCTCGTTTACATGTTTAATATGTTTTAAAGATATTTAGTAACGTTTTTAAAGAGTTGTCTGAGATTTGGTGATGATGACTTTGAAGTTGAGAATCCATGGTGTAGTTCACTTATAAGGTTAGCTTTTTATTTCTATAGAAAATGCCTTTAAACTTTCATGAAAGTTGTGTCGTTATGTGAACATTATACCGATTGATAAAACGTGTAAATTTCATAACCTTTTAGTGATCTCAAAGATAAATCCCATGGTAAGCCTACAAAAATATATGTCATCCCTGCAGCTCTCCATTGATAATTTGCATAAATGTGAACATAACATTAGTATACTATAAAAATATTATATTGTTTTTTAGCTTTGGCTAACTCACCTTGAATCTTTGATGTTTTTCAGAAGGTATTGTGGGTGAAAATAGGGAACGACAGGATCTTTAGCCCCATGTACAATCAGTGTAGGACAGTGAATTAAGTGCAACAGCTCTGTGCATATGTTACCTAGACCATAAAATGACATTAGTAAGATTTGTATGGTGGTATGAGAGATCATAGGACAATCTAAAAACGTTCATACATCTATAAATCTCACCCTGTGGATTATATGCAAACTGTCTCATGGCATCGACCCATTTCTCCCAGGTCTCACGAAAGTACTGAGCACCGTACATCTCCTCCATCGGCCGTCTCATTCGTTCACTCCATAATGACACGTCACGAATTGCTAAAACACAGATGTGCCGTTAAGTGTCTTTGATGTTCCCTAAATGAATTTTAAGGTACTATTACCTTACATTGATAAATCTGAATGTCTTCCTCTGAGACGTAGGCGTTGGAGCCCCAAACCACTAATTTATTAATGAGGCCATGATTTAACGCAGCCATTATCAAAGCAGTTATACCACCATCACTCCATCCTAACAGAGAGAAACGAGTAAAACCCAGAGCCTAGAAAACAAATGAAGACATAGAATTACACCAACAAAACACAAAACCATTGTACAAAATACTACAAATATAGAGGGGGGATAATCCCCCTAGCAAATTGCACCGTGAATACACCCAAATGCACTTACATTTTTACTCTGTAACTTCATTCTTAAAAATAAAGGTAATAAAGATAAAATGTATTAATAAAGGGTTCTTTAGATTATAAAAAGGTAAGAAAGAAAAACCACTGGTTGATATTAAACTCCTTCCTCTCATACTTGCATTAAATCCACTGCATCTTTGGCATCTCTGTGGAAGAAATCAGCAGGAAAGTCTCTGTCAGGAGGACGTGAGCGCCCGTATCCCCTCGGGTCCCATGCCACCACCGTAAATCGACTCTTGTTTAGTTTCTCAAGCTGAGGGCCAAAATCAGTCGGTCCACTTCCTGAAAACACACACAATCCCTAGAAGAAAATAACATGATCCCACCTGTTGTATATAAATGTTATAATGTTTATCTTCCATTGACCTTTACAGTAATTGAACCATGAATGAATTATGAGTAAGATAAAGACCTAAAGCTCCGGGCATCAGCAGTAGAGCGTGAGAGCCCTGTCCTGTGAACTGATAGAAGAGATTCACTCCATTTACTGACTTCTTCCCAGAGATACACATACTGTGAGACATGAAGTATAAATGTTACTTATGTTTCAGCTGTACAAAACAAAATCAATACATTATTGCTTGCATATAGAGAATGAAGATATCTACTCTGAAAAGTTTTTGTGAGATTCAGCCCATGAAAAGAGAGAACTAAAACTTTCTGCAATGCCACCCCACCTCCCATGTATGCACATGCATGCATATGCATTAACGTACATGCACGCGCACGCATATGCACATACTAGTAAGATTGCATGTTCGCATATTGATTTAAAAGAGCGAATGGTTTAACAATTAAAACAAGTTATGTTTACTGTGAAATCAATCAATGCCAAAATAAAGCCAAAACACATGCACGTGTATAATAAACGCATAGATTGATTTATCTGCACTCTTTAAACTGACACGTATTTAAAATCATGATCTAAAGTTTTACCAATAAAATCTTCGCTGTATTAAACATCTGAACACGCGCTGTCGAGCTAAGTAATACGTAAAAGTCGCCATTGCGCGAAAGTGCGAATGTGAAATCTGCGATGTGCTTTTGGGATGAATTACGAATCTTTTATTTCCCCTTGCCAGATTCCACACGTAGGGACGATTTTCTTTAATTCTGAAATGTGTTTGATTTGATTTTACGGATTTTCTTTGCCTGTTTTATATATTTTGCCTGTTATATATATTTTGCATTCACATCAAATCACAACATTATTGCTTCTTCCGTATTGTAGAAAAATGTAAATCATTATTAGATTGCATTTATTTGATGTGGCTGCATTTGAAGCTCTGGAGAAGATGATAAGCGTGTTTCACTTCCTAGTGGCTCAAACCCTGAAAGTCACTCATGGGGTTTCAATAACACTCATCTGTTTGTTCAAATGCAATAATGCCCACAGGTGCAGTAATATGTGGGGGTGTCCCCTATCAACCCCCTGAGGTTGATCATTCAGGGACAGGGCAGTGGAATGTTTACATATAAGTGCATGTACACTAGTGAGGGCACGGGGAACTTAAGGGGATTTTTTATGTCATTCTCATAGTTTTCAACAGTATGACAAAGTTTGACCCCGGAATGCGTCAGCAAAGTGGATGTGATGGGTTCAAAAGTCTAAGGCCAATGCTCATTTCAAAATTTGCTAGGCCTATACGTCCCCTTTTGCTTCAAGCTGGCATTTATGATCAATGTTTTCCAGAAGGATCTGAGAATGTTGAACACTTAGAGAACATCTCATGTAGGCCTACTTATAAATAAATAAGTAATAAAATATGGTTAATGACCTATAGGGCAAATGTCTTATAATCCATATAATAACTTTTTTCTTTTGTTTTTAATTACATTACAAAAGATTTTCAGATGGATTCAAACTGGTTATGTACACCTCAGTGGTAGAGCATTGTGTTAGCATCGCAAAAGATCATAGAACCTATAGGTAACACACATCATAAAAATAGTAGGCTACCTACTTTGTAAAGTCACTTGGATAAAAGTGTCTGCCAAATGCATAAATTAATGTATTAAATAAATATGAAATATTGAAATGTCTTATATGCATATAATAATTTTGGCGGGAAAGTGGTGAGTAGATTTAAATCTATTAACATTTAATCTAAACCATCCCTCCTACACATTGATCAGGTTCTACTAGTATGTTTTAAACCAATATATAAACTTTTAATCCCTAAATGACAAGTAATCATTCTTGTATTTACTGTATTAAATCTGATCTGAAGTCAGTTTATAGGCCCAAAGCCCAAACTTAACCCTGAGAACATCTGTCCAAGTAAAACAGGCTTTGGCTTCCTCTTGCAAACCCTATTTGATTAGGACATTTACTGTTTCTTGCTTTTGGGACAAGATGTTCAACTCTTTTAGCAACATTGGTTTTCCGGTTTGTCTTTCAGTTCAAATGAGAAAAGCCTGTGTGTGTTTTTTTTGGTATATGTGAAAGAATTGGCAGCAGATGTTGCAGGAATTTAGGAGAGAGGGGGGTAAAGAGGTCTGTTACCGGGCAAAAATGTTTGAATTTAGCAACATGACCTGATGCTGCGATTGGTTGAAGATGTATACAGTATAGCCTATGTGATGATGGACTGCAGTAATGATCAGGTGTCTGATCTGGATCTGTCAGGAGATTTATCATTAGATTTATCAGATCACTACTGTGCACTTGTTCATCTTGAAATGCAATGCAACCTGGCAAAGTTTGGTTCAATAAAATAAAATAAGTCAGCTGGCTCCTAAAATGCTCATTACCATCTGTGATTTGTTTTGTGTGCATTTATATGCTCTGTACATGCATAATGCATAATAAACATACAGAATTGTAATAATATCTTTATTTTTCTGTATTTTAAATCCCAATACTCATGCATCTGATTCTGTTAAAAGCATCACAGCTCGTGTTATTTAAGCAAACCCCGAGCATTAAACTTCAGTGAGAAACTTGTTAACTGTGCTATGAATATGAATGAGATCTCAATTCACACAAATGTGAGTTGTGGTGAGCTGTGGTATTATTTTTTTAAGCAATCAGAGTTAAAAGTTTCCTAAAACTTTTTCAGACATACACTGAAGGATGCTTTGAAAAATTTACCTTACCTTTTATTTATTGCGATTATGATGGAGAGGAATTTAAATGGTTGCAAGCACGCCATTGACAAAAAGAGCTGAGTTAGCCAAATGAAAACTAACTTAACAACAAACTGAATCCAGTCAGTAAACCGAGAATACTGATGACAAAATACATTCTGAAACAAACGCAGTGAAAGGTTTGAGTGTTTCACAAGAGAAATCCAAACTGAAAAACAAACTTTCCCTGTTTTCAGCGAGGAAAAAATATTACATCATTGAGGAGTGTTGAGCCTGTGTGAATACTGAAACACAATGAAGATATTACCATCCATTCACTGTCTAGGTTAACCCAATAGTCCATCTATAAGTAACCCACTTCTAGCCAAAATAAAACTGAATTTGGTTACATGTCGTTTTTGCCATAATACCTTGTGGGATGTCTGATATTCCATCATGTAAGCAAAGTTAAGAGTGATTACAAGCTGTTTGCTGTCATTTATTTTATTTCATTTATTTTTAATGTCTATTAAATTTTCACTGACAGCCCAAATTTTGCCTTGTTTTAGCCGAGATAATTTGATGTGACAAGGTTATGATCTTGCAGTAGTTGCACAAAAACAAATATTACATTAAAATTAAAGTTATATTTACACAAACCATGCAAGTTTCATGCAGTGTTTAACATCTATCACATGAAAGTCATTCACATGTGTTTGATGCTGGAACACATGAACTGTTTAAATGTGTAAGGTCATGGGTGGAAATACACGTATGAACATATTGTGTCATCTACACTTTAAAAATTCACATTTTTTGTCAAAATCAACACATATTTTTAAGTTACTTTAACTTAAAAAAATAAGTTAAACAATTTCAACTTGAACTTATAAGTTATGTCAACTTTTTTAAGCCAAAACTTAAAATAGTAGGTTGAATTGACTTTGATTGAAAAACCGAGTTGTTTTAACTTCGTTCTGGATTTTTTTTTACAGTGATATGTGTGTGTGCCAAAAGTTTGTTGAAACACAATGGTTGGGTGTATGATGGTTGGTGTTAGTCTCTGAATGAAAACAATCTTTCGTAACTTTCATCTTTTCTCACTAGGAACCCAAAATCTTTCAGTTTCCTAAATCAATCAAATCTATTTCAGATGAAAACAAACTGAACAACAACAACAAAACAGTTTGCATATAAAGAAACTAAAAAGATCAAAGTTATTGTCTGTGAATGAATCATAAGTTACACAAATGTTTCAATGTGACATGTCAGGAGAGTTTCTAATCATCTGATAATTGTATGAGCTGCACTAATAAAAAAAAAATGCAGCATGAAGTTGAAACAACTTGCTATTTTAAGTTTTGACTAAGTTGACATAACTTCTAAAATTAAGTTGAAATTGTTTAACTTAATTTGTTAAGTTAAAGTAACATAAAAATATATGTTGATTTGACAAAAATGCCTCATTTTTTACATAGTGTAAAAAATAACCATATGAATATTCATAGTGCCTAAATGCACACAACATTCTTGATTATCATATAAATAAATGCATTCATTTTTCCATTAATAATTCAATAAAACACTTCAAAAGTTAAATTTTTACACGCCATTCGTCAAGTTGGTCCCTTGTATCTTTTAAGGGACGCATTATATATATATTTTTATGACTTTTGATTAAACTAGAATTGCGATGTCATGACTCAACAGTTTTTTAAGTTTCATCCTGTACAGATGAGTTCAGATTTAGTTAACAGGTGGTGAGTTTGCAGACAACAGGATTCATTTGAATATCCGACCGTCAACCACAACTGTGACAGATTTCTGGGAAAATGCGTATGCATGCTTAAGTCTGTGCACATAATGTTATAAAACTGACTTCGGTTAGGAACCGTAGATGAAATAAAGAGCTGCTAAAGTCAAGTGCATATGAAAATTCAATGCACTTAATGATCACAACGTAAACTTCATTGCATCAAACTAGAATTATTAAGAAATTATATTAGCTTCAAAAGAAAGATTAGAGAGGTGAAAAGCTGTGTGTGTGCGTGTGCGTGTGTGTTGCTGAGTAATCTTCTGGTCCCAGAGGACTCAACTTGAAGTCCAGTCATATCATGAGGATCTTGCACATTCACAGGTGCACAACAGCACTAAATCTGCTCGGTCATTTCTATTCAGATGAGGGGAATTTGTGAGTTTAACTGTTGCATTGAGGTTCTCATCATGCCTGAACAATTAGAGAAATGACTCCTTAGTTTACCTCTCAACTAATAATAAAATCAAATACAGTAGTGGTTATAAGCACCTTCTAAATTTTTGTTTTTAACTTTATTTTTGCAGCGCTTTTCACAATTTTGTCATCGTTGCAAAGCTTTACAGCAAATGAATACAGGCCGCAGAGTAATAATAAAGAATAATTGTCAATATTTATGACAAATCATAAACTAAAATAAACTTTATGAAATTTATAGACTTGCCAATTATTAAACCTAACTAACTGTGAAAATGTAGGTTTATAAAACTCACACCAGAACTAAATCACTCATTTAACTTGCACACATACTAGAAATGCTTTAATATGGTCTGCATTTATTAAGTTTGTTGAATTAATAAGGACTCTTTATAAAAACAGTACATGATTAATCATCTTTTAATACATAAATTAATAATCACTTTAATATGAACTAATGATGAGTTAAGCCATGTAATAATCAGAAACCAACCATAATTATGTTATGAGTCATATGAATTCATGCATAAATAACAGCAATGTTAACTGCACGTTTGTTAAGTGATGAATTAATTAACACTTTGGGTAACGCAAATCAAACATGCTTTAGAAAAAACAAAAATAACTTTACAGTCAACATCATCGAATGTACAGTGATGCATTCATAAATAAAATGAGTAATTATCTCTCAATTTCTTTTGAGTGATCCCATTGTTGCAATTAAAGGGACAGTTCACCCCAAAAAAATGAACATTTTGTCATCATTTAATCATCCTCAAGTTGATAATTTTTTTGTTCTGCTAAACACAAGGGAAGAAATTTTGGGCAACCTATTTGGTGACTTCCATAATGTTTGCTTTTTTCTACTTTTGAAGTCAATGGTGCTCCTGTTTTCTACTTTCTCACAAATATCTTCCTTTCTGTTGAGCAGAACAAAGAAATTTGAGGATGATTTTATTTTTGGGTGAACTGTCCCTTTAATTGCAGCAGTGGAATCGCTTAATAAAAATGAGAGAAAATTATAATTTTTTATTCTGAATGCATCACAGTACATTTGATGAGATTGACTGTAAACATTGAGGCTTTTAACACAGAAATGTGTGTAAACCTAAACATTGTGCATATAAACAAGTTGTTTTTTCTAGAGCATGTTTGGGTTACCCAAAGTGTTCATTAATGCAACAACTAACTATTGTTATTCATGCATGAATTCACATGACTCATGAAATAAAGTAATTATTAGTTTAGGTATTGGTACATGATTATTCATAGTGTTACTGGATATTTTTAAAATTGCGCTCTTGCAAACAATAAAACTGCATTATGTGTTTTATGAGAGCATTTGAAGTACTTTATATAATGTGTTTTATGCTATATATACACATAGAAATTAGTCAAAGTCATGTTTTGCTTTAAATCTAATCATGTCAACAAAGTTGTGAAGGGTTTGAGGATATGAAATATTAACCAAGTCAATATGAAAGCTGCTGCGTCTTCTTACAATATAGCTTCTTGTGTATGTGTGTTTGTGTGTGTGTGTGTGTGTTGAACTTTCAAGGCTTTCAATCCAACATCTGTTTATAAGCTCCTCCCCCAAAAAGGCAAATAATTAGGAAAAAATGTGTCTCAAAGTGAACTACATGAGTTATCAAAACCAAATTAACAGCAACCTTCTCTTGGGTGAGACTGCAATAATCCCCATCACCTTACCTAAAATTAACTTTTAGGCACAACATTTTTTTTGAACATCAGGATTGCAGGAAAAATGTCTGTGGGATCAGGCAATGGGAAATTGCGGCAGTGGCTGATCGAGCAGGTGGATACTGGGAAATATCCCGGGTTGGTCTGGGAAGATAGAGAGCGGACAACCTTCCGAATCCCATGGAAACATGCAGGAAAACAAGACTATAACAGAGACCAGGATGCAGCACTTTTCAAGGTGATTCACATACAGATTAAATACATTTATACATTTGAAGACGCTTTCCCTTGGTTCAAACCCATGACCTTTTGCATTGCTAACACAATGCATTTGATCTATACAGAGGCACACAAAATTTACATTAATAAATGTTGCACATTGTATTTACACAAGTTTATGTAAACCATGACCCACTTCATAATAACTTCAGTAATACATTAGATTCATTAGACATATTTTGGTTGGACAAACCCAACAAGTTCATGCATTTAGATGAAAAGCTTATTTATTGCTTTATGTCAAATGCTTTGCTTTATAAATGATCTATGTGCTAATGTAAATGCAACTTAAAGGATTGTGATGCATTCATGCTTCTTATAGTTTGTCTGAAAAATTGAAAATCTTTTGGAAGCACTGCATTGCTATATTTAAATGTATTTTCTGGAGCAGGCCTGGGCTCTGTTTAAAGGAAAGTATCGTGAGGGTATCGATAAACCCGACCCACCAACCTGGAAGACTCGTCTCAGGTGCGCCCTGAACAAAAGCTGTGACTTCGAAGAGGTCGTGGGTCAGAGTCAGCTGGACATATCCGAACCATTTAAAGTCTACCGGGTTATTCCAGAAGGAACCAAAAGAGGTACGAGCACGCACATGCATTTCTATCTAACATCCAAAGGCCCTTTTTTACTCATTATATTTTTACATATTCATATCTCAGGACCAAAATCGTATGGGAACGTTTCTGCACCCTCAGGTCATCCTAACTACTCATCATACCCCTCATATGAACCTGTGCAGGGTCAGGTAAGTGATTCATTTCATGTACTGCACCAGAAGAAAGAGATGAGAGAGATTTCTGAGGGTTTTCTCCCTGCAGGTTTGTAACTTCATGTCTGTCACCGATCGGACCTGGAGAGACTTCATGTCTGAACCGAATTCACTTTCAGAGTATCACGGTTCATTCAGTCAAAGCTCACGCTGGGATGCTGGTACTGACTTTGTGTGTTTGTGTGTACATGTTAATATTTTTAATAATGTTTGGTCATTTAATCTGTATTTGTTATGTTCAGGGTATCAAATCAATGGATCGTTCTACAGCAATGATTCATTTGATTCACCACCTATGTTCACCGTGGACACCAGCATGAGATCAATGGAGACCATGACAATGTCAGGTACACACATCCAATCGATCAATAAATCAATCAAACTGTCTAGCAACAGCCATTCCAAAGACCTTAGCAACCACTAAGGACATTTTTCTGCATGCACACTAAATCCTCACCCATGCATGGTTCAGATCCTCGTCTGCAGGTGAGCGTGTTCAGCGGTGATGCTCTTGTTGCTGATGTGACGGTCACGAGCGTCGACGGCTGTCTGCTGGTTCCTTACGATGACAGCTGGACCTACATCAGTCCGAGCGGTCCGGAGCCCGTTCCTCTTCCACAGTCTGAGCAAGGAGAGCTGGAGGGTGGCGTTTTACTCTGGATGTCACCCGATGGCCTGTACGCCCGACGCTTCTGTGAAAGCAGAATCTACTGCAACGGCACTCACACAAACTTCACCACTAAACTCTACAAACTGGAGAGAGATCAAACCAGTAAACTACTGGACACGCAGCTGTTTCTAACAGGTTACAATAAATTTACAGAAAAATTCATTTTAACACCCAGCATTTTTGTCAAACCAACATATATTTTTGTTACTTTAAAGCAACACCAAAGAGTTTTTTTTACCTTAAAATAAAGTTTCCAAAAAAGTTTCGGTCATTCATCCACTCAAAACAGGGTGAACGGCACTTTCACATTCGCTTTGCAGCCCTCTATCGGCCAAAATCGCACTAAAGAAGTTTCCAACCGTCGGGTCGCGGTCCTGTAGTTCGAGTAAAAACTACAAAAACTTGCTTTATGGCAGACCTACAATCCAATCACAGCCAGCTTTGCTGCAGTATTTACGACAGTGCTAATGGACAATTCCGCTTCCAACCTGTAGGGGGAGCAAAGAGCAAAAACTCTTTAGTGTTGCTTTAACTTAAAAAAAAGAAGTTAAACAATTTCAACTTGTTTTTATCAGTTATGTCAACTTATTGGTTGAATTGACTTGCAAAACCAAGTTGTTTTAACTTGCTTTTATACAGTGCGACAAAAAAGACATTTCTTTGGCCAAAAATGTGTGTTATATATATATATATATGCTAAATACATTTTGTAAAAAAGTAGAGCTTAATTAAATATATATTTTGAATTTGAAAATATATTAAGTTTTAATTTCTTATATGTAAAGAATAATTGATGACGTTGAATTTAAAAAATAATGCATACCAAAGGTGGTAATGCGGCACTACAAGAATTCAAATAATTCAATTATTCTGCTTATACTATGGTTAGCAAAAACATCACTCTGGTTATTTTAAGACATTTGAATATATTTAAAATTATAATTTAAAATGTATATAATTTATACGCTTTTTGCATACTCAAAACCAGACGTTCTTAAAAGGTTGTGCTGAATGGTTTAAGATCTGAAAAACCTTTCTGTTTCACAAAATTTTCTTTATAGTAAAAAAGTTGCATTAGATTATAAAAAAGTATAAAACGGTTCTTCCAAAAACTTTTGACTCAATGGTTCTTTGAGGAACCAAAAATGGTTCGGCCAAAAATATACTGAAATATATTTTAAAATATGTTTACAAACATGTTTTTTTCCCCAATATTTTTTTGGCCATTTTTTGTATATTTTGAAATATTTTATATTGAAATATTTTATATTAACATTGCATTGGAAAAAAATCCTAGATAAATTTAAGAGTTTTTCAAACCGAAAACAACTTGCACTGACAAATCTTAATGCCGTTTGTTTTGCCTCAAAATGCACACAAGTAATATTTTTAATAAAGCATGTTTGTTAAAACTAGTAATATTTCATAATTAAACTGAGGCCTAGTCCTGGTTTAAGCTAATCTCTGTCCGGGAAACCAGCTCTTTATGTTTACAAACTTGTAAACATAATAGGCTTGAAAAGGTTAAAATTAAAATACTTAACTTTAAAAATATACTTATAATTTTTTTTGTTGTTGTTGTAGTATGGGTGTGAAAACCTTTAAAGCACAGTTATTTCTAAGAGTGTAAAACTTTCAACAAAAATGACATGCAAAAGCAGATTGTGTTTTATCTTTCTGTGTTTGTCTAATTCAGAGCTTCAGGGTTGTTTCTTGCAAGCTCGTCCTCCTCCACGGTTTCACGTGCAGCTGTATTTTGAGTCCTGTGACCCCACTGCAGACACGAGACCCCTGACAGTACAGGTAATGATCTCTTTACCTGTAATGTACAGTGTGCATCATTGTTCTAATTACAGTAAAGCTCACGTGAAACATGAAAGTTGATGCGGTTCACGTTGAGTTGTTTAACCAATGGTTGTCTCAAATATGAACAAACCCAAGCCTATGGATAAACCTATGCTGAGACCCAACCATAGATTGAGCAACACGGCTCTTCTGATTTTGCCATGTGATTGATGTTCTCAGAATCATGGCACATGGGAAACCCAGTCTAGTGAATGTGGGTGAAGGCATTTGGGACAGAGCCATAATCAAACTAAATGCATTGTCTAATCTGTTGTCCTGCAGGTGGAGCCACTTTTTGCTCGTCAGTTGCTGTTGCTCAGCCAGCAGGGGTCGGTAAATTACATCAGAAACGCCAATGACCTTTCACCTGTGACCCCAGATCAGATATTTCCAATCAGACAAGATTATCCTGCAGCCGTCGGACCGCAGACCCACGACAGTTTCTTACAGGAGTGATGTTGGATAAGATTTTGTGAAGAGATTAATGTAAATGTATCTATCAAACTGGCAATGAAATGTGCGGTATTAAAGATGTTCTGACTTGAATTCAACCTAAACTCTGTTAAAAGCATTAATGATTTAAATAACTGGAAAACAAGAAAACTAAACTTTCTACTCTCAGTTTGTAAAAGCAAATTATAAAAAATAGGGCTGCAAGACTATAAATCGCAACTAATCGTTTGCAGAAAAGTTTTTGTTTACATCATATGTGTGTATTGTTTATAATAAATTTGTATAAATACACACAAATGCATGCATTTAAAATATTTACATATGTATTTAATTTTTTATATTGTTATACAATTAATATTATATATAAATATAATTTAATATATACATCTCTTTTTTTTCCCTTAAGATTATGTATGTATGTGTGTGTATTTATATATACACAAATGTATTATACACAATACACACACGATGTAAACAAAAACTTTTATTTATTCTTAAACTTTTATTAGTTGCGATTAATTGTTATGCAGCCCTAATTAACTATTTCTCCGCCATTGACGAGTTACCTCGTCAATTAAGAGAACACATTTCCCTGCCAATGACGCTTTCCTGACGAGTTTTTACGGTGATCTGTAATTCCGCTATTATCTACTAGATGGCGCTCTTACCCAATTTATAAAAAACTGAATTCAACATTTTAAACTGTGTGTTTTGATAATCGTTCTGAATCTTCAAAAATGCAATTATTTAACTTTTTGCTCAAAATTTGGTATTTTTTTTAAACCTACTCAAATTTGAGAAGTGATAAAAGAGAACAAATGAAATAGATAGAATGAAACTTTTTTTAATCCATTTGTTTGTTTGTTTGTTTGTTTGTAAGCAGAGGGTCTTGTTTCATTTGATGTATTTGTATTTTATATATATTTAAAGAAGAACATTTTCCTGGATGGCATTTTGTGAAACTTGTGAAAATCACAAAAAATGCTGGCGGGCTTTTTTTTGTCTTGTTGGTAATGAGGCAAGTGGGTAATGTCTCTGGAAAGACATTTCAGGGTACAGCTTGTATATTAATGCTTATAATAATTTTTGCAGCTCAACCATTTATTTTCGTGTACGTTCCAGAAGATTGCTATATTTGTATGCTTTGTACTTTCCTTTTCCTCATTGCTTTATGTTTAAAAACTGTGATTCAGTAACATCTCAGGACTACTGCTTGTTATTGTGTTTTAAATTAAAGAATAAAGGCCTTTTCATGGCCGTTCAGTAACTAGTGATGAAACTTGTGTCTCTTTCATAAGTTGCATTTATTTGGTTTACTTTGAAACACAGAAAATACACAAATACATACATTGGCTACCACAGCACAGTGTTCGAGTTTGAAATCAAAGACAAAATACTTAAGAGTGAAAACATTCGTAAGCAACGTTTTCCTACAGGGACACAAAAAATGCTTTTGAAATGCCCACAATGCGGTCTTGTAGTGATATTAATGGACACTTTGTAAAATCTCCAACAACTTTTCCTTAAAAAACCCTTAAAATAAAGTACAACTAAAATAAAGCTTTGCATCGTGCATGTGCTCACATCAATCCTCAAACATGAAGTGTCATTTTTTGCAGTGAAGTGTTTTGTGTGTGTGTGTGTAGTGATATCAGTCGTGCTATTAACACAGATAATACTGGCATCTCTTCATTTCAAGTGCTTCCCTTTCAAATGAACTCTCAATTAGAAATGGTCCCCAAAATATCACAAAACAGTAAAACTATCGCCGAGTACGCATTTCACATTCAATACAAATTTATAAAAAAATCAGTTTAAATAGACAAAAATAAAAAACTGAATATAAAACTATGTCACGTGTGAACAAAGCAAATAAAATGCTTTGGTCGAAACAAAAATTTATTCCAGGAATACATCATTACTCGCAAACTAACGTGAAAAATACGGCCCACACGGTTTACAGACGAACTTCTGCACTATTGCAATTGACACAATGAATTTGGTCTACAAACAGCAGAAATAATTGTCGTCATCGTATTAAATTCTCCAGCAGAATGAATATCTCCCCGGTATCATTTACATCCTTCACCCTTTCGTCATTTAAACAAACATGACAATACGGCAGCCAAATGCATTAAATATCCACGTTGTAAACCATTAAGCACTTTCTATTCATACGACTGGCCCACAGTCGGCTCCTAAATAGTGGTTATCAGGTTTTTATTGTCTTAAAAGATACAAGTTTTCACTTTTTAAGTTTTCAGGCATAACACACTGTTCCTCATTCCAGTCCACATATACATGTGTTTATATACTGGGAACATTTTTTAGAAATATATTGCATGCTGGGAAAGCTGTAGGTGACATTCAATATTCAGGTTGCCACAGATATCCGTCTTGGCATTCAAGTCTAAAGCTCAGATCAGGCTGAACAGAGTAAAACCACGTCAAGTATGAGCGAATACTTCGTACGGTGCGGTAAAAAGCAACACCCGAGATCAAATAGATGGGGTGGGTCTTTTCGTACGTCATGCCGTGCTGGCCGTAGCGCGTCACAGTGCACATGGTAAAGCGTGTCTATGCGTGTTTCTGGTGTAGCAGCTCATTCAAACACCCAAACCTCGAGGTTCTGGACAATGAAGTCTTGTTTGGAGGACAGCAGTAGGTTATGAAAGGTGGAGCATCTGGACGTCGTGCCGTGATACAGGTCAGCGTCCAGCCACAGACCCAAACGACCCCTGGAAAGTAAATAGTCGAGTGTTAGGTCAACAGGAGTGAAGGACAGACGCATATATACAGCTTATGAAGAGGATGTCAGCGTGCTCACCCTCCACCTCCGATCTGAAGGGAATCTAAGTTTCCCTTCACAAAATATGAGTTCTCTCCAGACCAGCGGAAAACCTATGACACAGAGATTGGTTAAGTTAAATGCTGTCTCGAGAAAGCATTGCATGCAAGTTTCGGAGAGTATGCGCAACCAAAGCAATGTATTCAAACCTTAATCTCAGGGCAGAAGGTGTAGAGGAACGTCTCTCCTGTCCCATAATAATGCTCACTCACTCGGAAAGGATGAGTGGAAAACGCTCCAAAAATCTGCATGAGAAAACACAATAACACTCATGAGACGACGAGAACCACGCACTCCGAAGCACGCACTCCGAAGCACGCACTCCGAAGCACGCACTCCGAAGCACGCACTCCGAAGCACGCACTCCGAAGCACGCACTCCGAAGCACGCACTCCGAAGCACGCACTCCGAAGCACGCACTCCGAAGCACGCACTCCGAAGCACGCACTCCGAAGCACGCACTCCGAAGCACGCACTCCGAAGCACGCACTCCGAAGCACGCACTCCGAAGCACGCACTCCAGCTGAGGTGTGTGCGTGTGTACCTGATTGTCCATATCTCTGATGACCAGCAGTACAGGACTGTCTATCTCCAACAGGTTCCTATACATGGTCTTTAAACTGGTTCCATGTACCTCGGTACTGTAGACCAGACGCCATGGATATCCCTGAACACGGGCGGGCAAACGCGTGGCCAACTGAGGAAGTCACACAAAAGACAGATGTTTGATAATCTTGCATCAGACTTCAGCTTAAAGGTGCAGTGTGTAAATGTTAGCACCATCTACTGGTGAGGTTGCGATTTGCAACCAACGGCTCAGTCCACTGCTCACCCATCGAAATTCATAAAGAAGCTACAATAGCCGCCATCTGAAAAATGTCATTGTCGGAGAAAACTAAAAAAGTTTGTCTGTTAAACGCTTCCGTAGAAACATGGCGACACAAAATGGCAACTTCCACATAAGAGGAACCTCGGTGTATGTTAAAAGCTTTATAAATAAAAACATTTTAAAGATAAAAATTCTAAAAAAAAAACATTACTTTATACACCCCTGAAAATATAGCTTTGTATATTATTTTTCATTTTTGTCAAGAGATCCTTTTAAAAATTACACACTGCACCTTTAAGTATTTTGAGTTGAAAAAAAACGACCCATGTCGTAGGGCTGCGACTAAAGGCCGCGGTATACTTTTTTTCCGCGTCCGCGTCCGGCTCGCGCACGCGTCCGCGCAGCTTTTCGAGTATACTCCCCGCGGCTACATGCGGATGGCCGCGTTTGACACTATACGCAATACAAATGATTTCTTATTCAAATTATTAGTCTAACAGGCTGTCAGGGCAGCACTGATTTGGCGACATTTACAGTACATTAAAACATTAGGATAGGAGAAGAAAAGTAACTCATCCACCATTGCAAACACAGTTTAGAACAAACAACAAGACAACAAAGAACAGGAATCAAACAAACATGCTCCAGAGCTTTCTGTTCTTGGAAGAAGTAAAAGTTAAAGAAGAAAAACGATAGTGTGTGTGCAAATGCTGTCTATTTCCTTTGTATAATTGTTTATAGTGGAGTGCACGGTCTAAATATTTTCACGCGCATGCGCTGTTGTACGCGGACTGTACGCGCACTGTCCGCGCGGTCTCAAATTTTGGGCTGCACGCGGACGGTGCACGCGGACGGTCCGCACGGCCGGCCGCGGACCCTCTTGATGACGAAAATGACGTCATGCGGACGGCGCGCATACGCGGACGTCCCTAGTATACTTTCGGCTTAACTATTTTGTCAATTGATTAATCGGGCGATTCTTTTTCGATTAATCGACTAATCGGATAAAAACATTTTACTTAAAGGTCCAGTGTGTAATTTTTAGAAGGATCTCTTGACAGAAATGCTAAATAATATATAAAACTATATTATCAGGGGTGTATAAAGACATTCTTATAATGAACAGTTATGTTTTTATTACCTTTGAATGAGACTTTTTTTAGCCATTTTGTGCCACCAAGTTTCTACAGAAGCCCTTAAAGGACAAACTTTTTTACCAAGTTGACTCGGACGATGACATGTTTGTCTGGTGGCGGCTTCCGTAGCTTCTCTACGCGTTTGGTGGACTGAGCCGTTGGTTGCAATTCCCACCTCACCACTAGATGCTGCTAAAATTTACACACTGCACCTTTAAATAGAATTTTCATTTATTAAAGGTAAATAAGGCAATAAATTAGTGTATTCAGTCACAGGAAGAAGTGTACTTTTAAAAGTGCAAAAGCCACACACTACTACAGAGTTTTATTAATATAATCTTTTTGCTTTTGATTTTTTAAGCCTTAAAAAAAAGTTTGTGCAGCCTTTAAAAAAACATAAATGTCAAATAAATAAACAAAACGAATTGAGTCTATAGAGATGTGCTGGTGTAAAAATGTAGACACAGATTAATAAACTCACATTAGACCTTGAGGAGTATTTTTCGTTATAAACAGAATAAATAAGTCATATGATATGAAAGTGATATATCCTACATTGTTGTGTGGATTTCCCCTTTACTGTACAACAGATGCTTAGTTTCTTTCATTACTATTTTTATGAAAACCCAACAACAATTTAACTAATGCAAACTCAATTATATTAAAGGATGAAATTAAACCTTTATTAACCAACATTCTTTTATGCTTTTGCTTTCATCATTTCCCTTCAGGGTTGCCAAATCCACGTAACAAAACCAGCCATGGCCAACAAAAGCATCCCAGGACTATTCACGGCCCAAATATAAAAAAACTAATGAATCAAATCCTTTCATCTCAGTTTCTGCAGGTTGATGTTTTTCTGCAGGTTAGTTTAAAAGAAGCTCAATTCGGAACTCCGACGAAAGGCAAGGGACCTGGCAATGCAGGTTGTGCAGTGAGTAAAAGCGCCTGATAAACGTGCAACTAGTGCTGTATGAAGAAACAGCACTTGACTTTAATTATAAATTGACAAAAAATTTAATAATCGATTTTATGGATTTGTTGTTGCAGCCCTACTATGTTGTTACAGTTTCTGAACAATGTAAGGTGAAATGTCTGTTCAGGGTGTTGATTTGCCTATGTGTTTACTAAAGGTTTGCTTGCCAGCATAAACCAAACCAGGTTGTGTTTGTAAGATCTTCAGACATTGATTTCTGGTTTACAGATGAGACACTGACTCCTATGCTTAAGAGATTTTTTTACTTATTTTAACCATTTCGTATACACACTATGAGTCACAATTTCGTTTACCATCTTTAAATATGAAGTGCAGCTGAAATTACTAATGAAGCTTGTGAGTGTGTGAGACCTTCTCAATGTGGGTGTCCTCCAGAAGCACACTGGGATCCATCAGCACCGGAAGAAGATCTAAAGGTTCCTCCTCCTCAAAAATAAAACTCTGCCGTCGCTTGGCCTCATTAATGGTGATGATCTAAAGAAAAAAAAAAAACATAGCGGTGGATGGTTTGGTCACCTACATTTACGCCATTCACTTGACATCTTTCAAACGAAACAAAAATTGACTCAAAAAAAAAAAAAATTGATGTAATTATAGATGAACACCAAACTGTGCCAATCTTCACATTTTGTGGGTGCGACAGCTAAAAAGATCAGCAATTCATTATATAAGTCGTTGTTTTTATCCTGTGTTTACACCAGCCACTGTGGAAGTGACAAAAATGCGCTATTTGCTCATAGTTGGACGCTTAAACGCTTGGACGCTTTTGAGTTTACTCGCTTCATTTGCACGTGAAATTCTAGTTCGAGACATTCACGAGGAAAAAGTTTTTTGTGCAATAAATGCAGCTCCATCTGAAAGCAGGTGATGGCGATTTACTACAAATCAAGGAACCGCCTTCACTGACGAGATGCACAATGACTATCGCATGCAAATTATTGCGCATCCCTATTAAACTTAAAGAGAAATGTGCGCAACCACAAAGTGTTTCTTTCCAAGGTAACATCGCCATCTATTGGCCGTGCACCCGTAATAAGGAGTTTTTAGTCATTTTCGTGAACACGTATAAACGTGGATCATTTTAACAAACTTTTTCGGTTTTACTACATCACCATCGCATAAAAGTAGCCTCGGACTCACCTCCCAGCTGCGAGGAACAGGATCACTAAAGAAGTTATCAATCATATTAAGCTCGTCTTTCTCCACCACCACAAAGCCCTGCTCCTGAGCCTCTTTACCGTATGCGTCTGGAGACCACTGAATGAAGAACGAATACAATTGGTCCACTCTGATGATCAAAAACAGAAAGGTTTGGTTATGAACACACACTCATATCAAACACACACACCCTTTAAAAACCCATCCGTACCTTTCTTGTGGCACAGCAAACCAGTATTCAGGCTGTCTTCCCCTGCCAACAAAATTATGGGTGGGGCTGGAAGTCAGACCAATAGTAAAGGACTTCCTCATTGGCTTTCCCACTTTAAAGCACAGGAACATAGGCGGAGTTTTGCTCTTTTCTTCATGGCATAGCAGCATGTCTGTATGTCAGGTAGAGATCAGTGAAAACACTTTTAAAAACTTGATCAAACTATTTAGGAGTGCAGTCATTAAACTTAGTAAAGACATGTTAACTTGGCTAAAGTTACTGATGATGGTCTTATTTAAGCTTTCTTAAGTTTTTCTGTTGTACGGTGATAATCATTATGTATATGTATATGTATATGTATGTGTGTATATTCTGTTAATCATTATGCAGCACTACAACATTATGCTACCTTTCACTATCCATCAATTGATCAATGTGGATATGGCAATCCCAGAATGCAATGCAAGTTCTATCTACACCCAGAGATGTTGCATCCCAATTCAGGTTCTGCGTCCTTCGAAGGCCATATTTAAAGGCCAATGATGTCACCGGTTTGCGACCAAGGCTGTGCCAATTTGAAGGCTCCTTCACATGCAGCCTCCAAATGCGGCCTTCATTTCCTCTGAAACCAAAGATCCACGGATGGATCATTCACGGCCTCGGCTATCCCAAGATTCAGTGCGTGCATGTAACGTCTGGGTATTTTAAAATAAACACTGGTAACTGTAGTTAAATAAACAGTGACAAGGACATTAAATTAGCTACATATACACTTTTAAGTATTATAAATAATAATGTTGTAAACTAAAGTCACACTCCATTTTTTTTGAAAATAGGCTCATTTTCCAGCTCCCCTAGAGTTAAACATTTGATTTTTACCGTTTTGGAATCCATTTAGCCGATCTCTGGGTCTGGTGTTACCACTTTTAGCATAATCCATTGAATCTGATTAGACCATAAGCATTGTGATAAAGAATAACCAAAGAGTTTTAATAGTTTTACTTTTTAATCTTGACTCATCTGTAGTTACACCGTGTACTAAGACCAACAGATAATTAAAAGTCGCAATTTTCTAGGCTGATATGGCTAGGAACTATACTCTCATTCTGGCGTAATAATCAAGGACTTTGCTGCCGTACCATGGCTGAAGGAGCCGCAATGATATTTCGCAGTGCCCAAAAATAGTTCTCTGCTATTGAAAGTCACCAAGGGGACTATTTTCGGGCGCTGCGAAATATCATTGCGCCTCCTTCAGCCATGGTACGGCAGCAAAGTCCTTGATTATTACGCCAGAATGAGAGGATAGTTCCTCGCCATATCAGCCTAGAAAATCGCGACTTTTAATTTTCTGTTGGTCTTAGTACACAATGTAACTACAGAAGAGTCAAGTTTTAAATATGAAAATTATTAAAACACTTTAGTTATTTTTAGCGCGATACTAATGGTCTAATCAGATTCAATGGATTATGCTAAGCTATGCTAAAAGTGCAAGCGCCAGACCTGGAGATCAGCTGAATGGATTCCAAAATAGTAAAAAGCAAACGTTTAACTCCATGGGAGCTGGAAAATTAGCATATTTAAAAAAAGTGGAGTGTCACTTTAAAATTATTACTGCAATAGTGTGTTTAACTTTTGTATATTTACGGTTCTTAAATTTTATATGCTGTTGGGTAGAGAATCGATGCCTTGATGCAGATTAAACTAAAATAAACAAATATCTGGCTCCATATTTACTTATAAAAAAGCCTGAAACGTCTCTGCTGTGGTGTCCTGCTGTCAGGCATGAAGGAAGTAATGCAACCCTCTCCGTAGGCTAGACCGTCTTATTTCAGTTCACTTGGAGGACTTCCAAGACTGCTCCCTTCAAAGACCGAGTCCTGCCTTTACAGTCCATGTCCTTAAGGATCCAGACCCTGAATTGGGATGCACCCTAAATACTGTATATCCAGCTGTGCACACCTACAAAAAGTCTGTGGCCATGATTGACCGGTCTGTCCAGTCAATCAGATCAAACTCACCTTCGATTGGTCCCTGCATTCTTTTTAACAGCCATGATTTCATCTCGGCCTGATTGTCCTGTCTGCGTTGCTCCGCTTCAGAAATCTCAGCATCTGAATTCGGTCCCTTATTTTTCTTTTGTCTCACTTCAGCATCTTCCTCAGGTTGGCTACAGGTCACAGAGTCATCTGTGACATCAACGATGCTCACATTCTTGTTTTGGTCCTGTGTGGTCACCTGTTTGGTCGTGCCACAGTTTACTAACGTTTCGTCTCTTTCAGTGGTCACATCATTCCCATCATCCAGTTGTGTTGGGGGTTCACGTACACTGTCTGGAAGAGACTGAAGCAGCACTCCGCTATCCTCTGTGGAACGATTAAGTCCTTCATCTTCCTCAGCATTACAACGCTTTAAGGTTTCGTCTTTTTGGTCCTTTTGGTTAGTCGTCCCTCTCAGTTCACAGTCGTCGTGAAATGACGCCCCCTCCTGGCTGGGGCAGGTAGTTATAGAGTCACTCTGTAGCAGTTCTAGTTCAGTAAAACCTTCATCTGATGGCGATTTGTCCAAGATCTCCGAGACCGCCGTTTCTATATCATCCAATATGATCGGCCGGTTGGGCGCGCCCAGTGCCTCGTAACGGCTAAACGGGTTGAGGTCTTGTTCGGAGGGAAGCTCCTCCCACTCTCCCGGCCTGTATAATGGACAGAGATCCCGGGGTTCATCACTACCACGGACATCAGGGGTCATCATCAATGGGAAGATGGTGAAATTAAAGAGAGGAAAACAAAACACCCAAAAATGAACCAAACACACCAACTGAACAAAACAGAAAATGACAAACAAATGTGTGACAAAAGAAATGGTGATAAAAACACGTTTTTGGTGTAAAAACTTTGTGAAAAAAGGTAAAGGAGAAATATGAGAAAGAGAAATAATAAAACGAAATTTCAAATGCATTTTTGAACTCAAACACGTGTGAATGTATGCAGACACTGGCAGAAAGAAAGCAGATCAGGGTTTTTTTCTTACGACGGCAGCGCGTCCTTCAGCTTCATACGGGACACATCATCATACAGCGCCACAGACAGAACCTCCTCCATTGGACAGATGAGACCGTACTCCTCACATCCGTTCTCAATAACCAGAGGATCAGACTTGTGTGGGTCAAACATGATGTTATTGGGCGTTACAATCATCACTCCTCCGACGACACCCTACAGCACACACAACCAATGAGACATCAGAAAAAACACCTTAAAAGGGACAATTCACCCAAAAATGATAATTCTGTCATAATTTTCTCACTCTCATGTTGTTACAAATCGGTATCCATTTCTTTGTTCCAAGGAAGATATTTTGAGGAATAATTGCAGTAATTCCCACTTTTCAAAATCCCAATCGTGCCCCCCACTTTCAAAGTAATTTTCATGATATTTTTTAACTGCACGTCGTCATGAAGGAGCTGGACTAAGATTCTGTCTAAGCTTAAAGGTGTAGCGGAGGATTTTCTCGAATTTTAGAAACACTCCTGATTGACAACTAGGAGGACCAATAGTCTTGATGATCCACCCCAAAAAAAAAATTCCTCCGCAATACCTTCAACTTATTTTCTGATTTATCGTCGCCATAATCCCTAAATGTATGTAAATGCAAGAAATGGGATTCAAATCGAAAACATTTTCCCAAAGTCTTTTTTTAGTGTCACCTGCCTGACCCTTATAATAAAACACTCATTTAATTTCCTAAAGCCACAATCTGCAACTTTTGTGGCTAAAAAATGCAAAATAATTCTTCAAGTAACTTGCCATTTTGTGTTTCAAACAGAGGTGGCGATAAAGAGCCAGAAGTTACAGACTCCAGCTTTACGTTTTTTTTTTAAATGTTTTTCCCCAAAATACATGGAAACAAAAAGTCAGCTATTCATCTCACCATGCCGTCAGTGAAATACTTGCAGCTCATCTTGATGAATTTGACGGTAGCTAGACTCTCATCCTCAGACAGCGGTGACGTCTCTCTACGTACCGGCAGTCCACACCTACAGCTCGACTCGCTGTCCTGCGAACACACGAGACGGAGATATAGATGTTGTGTTATGAACGGTCTAATTACAAAGGTTTAAGTGCATGTTTCTCCCATCTTACCTTCTCTGAAGAGTCTGTATTGATCTGTTTAGAAGAACCATTGACCTGAGAGTCAGGTTCTGATTGGTCCACATCAGGAACAAACAATTTCTGTGTTGTAATTAAAAAAAATTATGAGGAACTGAGACCGAAAAATTTACACAAACATTACTGTGGTAATGGTAAACAGTATAAAAGGTGAAATCCAGTGTAGTATAACTGAGCAACATACTGAACACATCTGTTTCATGAATACTCACCTGTCCAGGTACAAGACTGTGCGAGTACAGCCGGTTTAAATGCACCAGTTCATTAGGGGTAATGTTGAATTTCAGAGCAATGCTGTTCAGAGTGTCCTTTAGTCCAACCTGTGACAACAAACTCAGTTTGACTCAACAGTTATAATTGAATTAAAAAAACAGGAAAAGTAGTAGTAACGTTTATTTAAAAGATAGTGGACAACACAAAACTTTATATTGGCACTAAATGTGCATCTAAATGAGAGAGTATGGTATGTGACGGTAATCAAAGTTATATCCAGTATGTGACAGTAAAATACAGTAATATACAGTATGTGATTTACTTATAGTATGTGACAGTAAAATACAGTAATATACAGTATGTGATTTACTTATAGTATGTGACAGTACTGTACAGTAATATAAATATACTACAGTAATTTGCACTATGTGACAGTAACTTACCGTTTGACAAGAGTGCAGTAATATATAATGAGAGAAACTTACAGTATGTGAAATTAAGTACAATAATATAAATATGCTATAGTAATTTAAGCCGTGACAGTAACTTACACTGTGTGATAGTAAGGTGCAGTAATATAGATATGCTACGGTAATTTACACTGTGAGAGTAGCTCACAGTGCGTGATAGTAAGGTGTAGTAATATAAATATGCTACAGTAATTTAAGCCGTGACAGTAACTTACAGTGCGTGATAGTAAGGTGCAGTAATATAAATATGCTACAGTAATTTACACTGTGACAATAACTTAGTGTGTGATAGTAAGGTGCAGTAATATAAATATGCTACAGCAATTTACACTATGACAGTAACTTAGTGTGTGACAGTAAGGTGCAGTAATATAAATATGCTACAGTAATTTACACTGTGACAGTAACTTACAGTGTGTGATAGTAAGGTGCAGTAATATAAATATGCTACAGTAATTTACATCGTGACACTAACGTGTGACAAGAGTGCAGTAATATACATTGAGAGAAACTGACAGTATGTGATGGTAGGGTACAGTAATATAAATATGTTACAGTAATTTACACTACGACAGTAACTTAGTGTGTGACAGTAAGGTGCAGTAATATAAATATGCTACAGTAATTTACATCGTGACACTAACGTGTGACAAGAGTGCAGTAATATACAATGAGAGAAACTGACAGTATGTGATGGTATGGTACAGTAATATAAATATGTTACAGTAATTTACACTATGACAGTAACTTACAGTGTGTGATAGTAAGGTGCAGTAATATAAATATGTTACAGTAATTTACACTATGAATAAGTAATATACAGTATGTGACTAACTGACAGTAATTTACAGTGTCTTACAGTATGTGACAAACCTACAAATATGTTACAGTAATTTACAGTATGTGACAGTAACTTACGGTATACTCCACAGTTCCTGGAGGTTTATTCTTTTCTTTCTTGTTCTGGTTGCATGATTTACTGTTGACATCTGAAATTATTTACAACATTTTAATTTCAACAAGCGCACAGTTAATAGTGTCACATGTACAGTCACAGTACATGCATATATTCACTGAAAATTCTTCATCTGTGTTCAACCAATGCATTAACTAACATATCTCAACATGACAAACATTTAATGAGACAAATAAACTGACAAATGAAACCCAAACCACAAAAAATCAAGTTGCACAGAGATGACAGTGTTAATGTGTCATTAATGTTACTGACTTCAATTAAACAGAAAAATAATCTCATTCAATTTATGCCTGAAGACTTCAGATGATTTGATAGTAAACAGTCAAACAATCTCATAATACAGTGTTTCACCCAAGCGCAGACCAAACATCAGACATTAAACTGAGCTTTTTACATTACACAATGTAACTACGTGTGTGTGTGTGTTTGTTTGTAATGAGAGACAGCAGCTTATACACAAACAATAATAGCAGCGTCATTCAATACCTGCCCTGTGGAAACATGAGAACAGCATCAACAAAACATTAACCAGCACTTCAATGACTGCATTATAGACATATGCTGATGTACAGCGGCTCTGGATGATTTTTCTATGAGTCAAATCAAAGATGAATCAAAATCAAATCAATCCCTTTTTTATCATTCACCAAGTCAGATGACGAAGTAACAACTTTATTCACAAGCACCAGTGTTAAAGGATTATTCACGTCAGTGTACTCAAAAGATAATGATGATAATCATAATGACATTAAAAAAAGATTTCCTAAGAGATTCATACAATTAATAAATGTACACACAAATGAGAGCAGACACATGAAGCGTGTCAGTAATACAACTCCCTGTTCAAACAAAGTGTGACCTTTGACCTGGTCAGTAGAGTTTTCAATATCTTTGGGTGACGCCATGTGCACGACTGTGACGCTCTTCCTGTGATCTGGAGAGCTTTAGTCAGATAAAAACAGGCTGATATGCTGACATATTTCCTTTTCTTATACATCCCTGTTTTGAAAACCATTTTCAGTGCACATTTAAAATGCATTGTCCACCGTCCCCTAAAACCACTTTTCTAGGGATATTTTATCTTTTTACAGGCCATTACTTATAACCAAATCAAATTCTGATGGATAAAAATAAAATTAAAGCTCACTCTAAACTATTTCGCATCTCTTTACAGCGGTTTAAATGCACTTTGAATGTTTACCTTCACTTTGGCATCTCTCAATTTTGCCGGGTTCTTCTGGATTCTTCTCTTTTGATTGTCCAATAAGAGCAGGTTCACAGATGACTGGTGTCTTTGAATCCGATAGGTCCTGCTCAGCTTCTGCTTTCTCTGATTGGCTGCGTTTCATCAGCCGTTTCTTCTTCAGTCTGCGGGCCAGAAAGACAAATAATTAATAAAAATAAAAAACACCAACTCCCCTTTATAAGTTTAACCAAGGTTTCACTATAATTCAAACAAAAAAAATTACTACGGTTTTGACAACCATGGTTTTTAAAAACCATAGTTACTGTAGTAAACCATGGTTATGCTAATAGTAATTAATACACCAAAAAAAAAAAAACATGGTTACTACACTTTTACCACAAAAAAAACATCAACGAGAATAAAAATAAGTGTGATATTACTGCACTCCAGTCAGTGCTAAATGTATGAAAGAAGAGAAACTAGCATGGGCAGAGCCAAGATGGCTGACCTGTGCACCATGTGATTCAAATTATTAAATGATTCAGAACATGAGAATGAAGGTCATGTAGTTAATGCTTAAGTGAGGGAGAGGTTAAAAAGTGAACAGATCGACTGTGAGATAGATAAAGTGAGTGAGACAGCAGAAATGAGAATGAAGGAGTGAGTGAGAAAGAGGGAGTAAAGTGTCATTTAAAGTCAGGCGTAGGTTGTACGCTATATGTTACGCGTAGGCTGACGCGCACCTCGCCAAAATTTTAACAAGGCATCCATTCTACACGGACCGCAAGCGCTTTGCTCGGTCTCCTAGAACCGCTACCGTCAAGTAAAAAAAATCTGCATTGCATTTCTTCATAGGTATTTCCGCTTGCAATGCAATGGTAAGAACAAAGATTGGCAAAGTTGAGCAGTGATTTAACTCAGACCGCGACAAAAGTCGCTGTCTATTTCCTTCCATCACTACTGGCCTTCTGAAATCATTCACAAGCTGCTGCTTCTTCTTCGTTTGTGGGTTTACTAGTCAAGCTGCTGCTTCTTTGGCTGTTGCACTGCTACAGTGGGTTATATGCGTAGATACTGCCAACTAGTGGTCTGCATGTGTAATTGCACTTCAATGCAGATAAAATATATGAAAACCGCCGTAAGGCTACGCTATAGGACCTACGCACAACTATAATGCTTATGAGCCTTTAAGAGAGAAAAGGGGAGAAAGAGGAAGTGAGAGAGTAGGAGAGAGAGAGAGAGAGAGAGAGAGAGAGAAGAAACTGTTGAAATCTCTAATGTATAAGACGGATGTTAATCGATAAAACAGAGGACAAGGAAAGCTTCGGGAAACACTCTGCAGCAACACACACACACATTAAGAGAGACAAAGATGTTTCCATAGCTCGGGACTTTTTCATCTGGTCATTCTGTACAAATTACAGGAAACAAAACATATCACTGGGGATGCACCAAATGTTCAGCAAACGAAACTATTCGGCTGAAAAAAGTAAACATAAGCATCTTTTTTTGAAACATTTTAAAATGCTTTCACACTGACGACATGCTAGCATGCACGTCTCTCAATCTATGCTGGTTGCTATTTAATCACATCATCAAAAACGTCAGATGTTGAACATTCGGTGCATTCCTATGTACCATCGTAGCCTAGTGATTTACAACAGTGTAGGACTGGGACAATAAGCCATATGATTCTGCTTGCAATGCTTCTCAATGAGTTACGGTAAAATGCCACTACATCCAAAAGCTAGAGGGCGCTCTCGTGCAGAAACACAAAAGGCGCCATATATTGGCATAGCGCATATTTATATCGCTATTCATTAAACCTTTTCAGGTATTTTCATGATAATAAAGACCATTTTATCCTCTTCAGCCTTCCAGGTATGTTCTGGTTGCTATTGTTTATCGTGTAAATAACTGATAATGTTACGATTACGTACAAACATCTATTCAGTCTGCTGTTCTGTGTGCTATTGTTTAGTTGAATAACTTGCCTCTCCAGATGAAATGCGTGTCCTTCGGCACGGATTTGGTGAAATTATTTATTTATAAATGGCACATATAGTCCACTGCGACTTATACATGTTTTTTCTTCTCACTGACACATTTTTGATTGGTGCGACCTATAGTCTGGAAAATACGGTAACTCAGTTTTTAAAAATTGTCAAAACATGTTTATTATTATGATATAATGTTTTTATTGTGCTGCTTAGCTGTATTTTTTGTTATGAAGAATTAAATAAACAAAAAAAACAACAACTGCATTTTGGTTGATATTAATTGTAATACACAATCGAAAAATTAGATTTTTGAAAAAATCTCATCTTGTTTTGGAACCAAACTCAAAACAATTGAAGTGTGTTGCTTTTCCAAATGAACGTTATAAACGATTAAAACTCAATGACACAGCTTCTTTGTGAACACACACGTCCCGTAAATGTTCTTGGATCGCTCCCTAGTAACATTACCGGAAAGCTTTCGGTGTGAACAAGACGCATAAACAATGCCTTAAATAGTTATGAATTTTGGCTGCCGGTAAAATTGCGGCGATTATGACTGTTTTTATTGTCTGTTTTATTTCGTTGACATTTAATTCTCGTACATTTTTTGTTTGGTTAATGAAATAATTCACACATATGGTTGTGATTATTTAAATTTATTATTTGGCAAGGTTTATCTGGCAGTAAATATTAACACACATATTTAAAAGTAATCTGATACCGTCTCGTTAATACAGGCACTGCAGCTCCCCCTTGTGTTTTTTTAGAGATGTGCAATCATTGCGGTGATCTGAAATCCTGAGACGATTATTTAATCATTGTGACAGCCCTAACATTCACGACGAGAAACGTTTGCAAACTGGACTTTAGTTGAGATCAGGAAGCTCGTCACTATCAGCACTGAAGCTGAAATCATTCACCAGCATAAAAAAATTGTGTGTCACACGCTCATAAGAGCTTATTATAAACAAAAATACAAGCGCGTGGTTTCTCAAGAGAGAAATAATGCATAAGCAAACTTTAGACACCGCGGACAAAAAAAATACAAAGTGCAGGATTTCAGAAACGTCACGTGTCTTTACGGCATCTGTGTGAACGCACACAGATATACCAGAAATTCATTGGCAGTGTAAATGAAAAAAAAATATCAAACGATCCCGGACAAATACCAGATGCATTTTCCATAATGTCTGTGTGAAAAGGGCTTAAGGTACATTAGTGCATAGTACGTATGTACGGCCTTAGTGACAGCTTTTTAATGTAATAATAACATTAGTTTTATTGTTTCCAATCAAGTCAAGTGTTACATAATGTCAAGATGAATTTAGGTTTGATTTTGTGATGATGACCATCACATAGCACCTTATCCTGTTTGTTTAAATGATTTATTTGGCTTAGGCATAAAGACAACACAAAGCCAGACCACAAGCACAGCTATTAATAAATCTGCATGAGCAGTCAGTTTGGTCATTATTTAGTAATATCTGATGAAATTTCCAGTAAACTGTATCATGACATATACTGAATTTTGTCATCTCATCCCACTAAAGTTTCCACATGGAGTTATTGCATCATGATGTCATACTCCTTAGAGAATATATTATATTTAACTTAAATATACTTCAGTTTATAATTCAGTTGTGTTGTGCACGGTCCCTTAACAACAGACTTACAGCACAATCTGTATTAGTAAAGATATCTTAAAATGAAAACTTAACGCTTCCCTTTTCAGTGCCGACCACAACACAACCATTAGAGCTCCACCAGTTACAAAATCCATCCTCCCCTTCATCTCTCACTTCCTCTTAAGACCTTCTGGATAAATGAATAACAATTCAAAGTGAACTTCTGCTCACCTGGCAAAGTATCCAGGCCTCTTGTCGCTCTTCTCCATCATGGACCCGTGAAGTGAAGCAGATCTGGGTGATGTTCTCGCCCTCCTTCTGTCATCCAACGCTGCATTTACAAAAACACAAAAAGCAGCGGTGAAGTAAACATCATCACTTATGTACGTTTACTTTTATCTTCTGCCGTGGGTTGATAGGTCAAGCACAGGGTTGCTGCAATAACCCCACTGACATCAGCACGGGCCGAAAACTGTCGATTCATACAGGACCTGGCAAAGCTGATGCTTGTTTTGCTTTGTCAAAGTCAATGGAAGATCATTAATCAATAATATTTACTGTTAAAACACTCATTTATGTTCAGAAACAACCAACCCATTGTTTGATTTGAGATAAATCTGATTAGATTGAGCCAGAGCTTCTGATTGCCAACTATAGATTATCTGCAATCTACTTTGATATGATAATTTGGTGCTTACATGATGCTTTATGACGTAATCCTTTCTCAAACCAATAAACAGAGGAAACCCCACGTGCATCACGTATGGGTGCGAAAGCCTCGTTTACCAAATAGTTTCACGCACAATGGCATTACATCCATGATCTTGCTTTATGTCATCATGTGTATAAAATATAATGAATATAAATGTAAAACAGTGCACACAAGATAACAACAATGCAACTGATTTACATACATGCAACACTAGTTACATAAATCTGGATCATAACAACATGATGCATTTCAATGCATCAACGATATTTAGTGCATGCTTGATATGCATTTTACGCATGGTTTCAAAAGAAACTACGCTACATTATACAATAAAGATTAAAGCAAAATGCATGCATGTAACATATACTGCAATACATGCGTGCACGTGTGTTGAGACAATAAACCCACCTAACCAAACAAACACTACATCACCATCATCATCCTCCCTGAAGATCGGTCAACACTTCACATCTTCAGTTGATCATGTAAACCCCATCAATCGTCGATAACGAGGATAAACGTCTTATTCATGAAACTCGAAATAAAAATACGAAGCTGCTCGTGTGCAGTTAATATAAACACACAAACAGCTCAGGCTAACTGGCTAAAGCTAAAGACATTAAAATCCGTTCGCACTACAATCCAATGCGGATCGCGTCAGATTTTAATATATTTCTGTGAAAACCTACGGCTGTTTTCAGGACTTTGACCCTTTAAATCAAATCAATAGACTCCGAAATGCTGGACGTGCGCGTTTGGCTTCGCAAATAAAATGATTCACTTATTCATACATGGAATTTAAATGTACAGCTTTTCATAGGTCGAAGTCCAGCCGGCCACGCCCAATCGTTCCACGTGATTGACAGAAGGAGGAGGAAACGCATTTGGCAACATGATGTTTCTAGATAATTTTTTGTGTTTTATTATAAAGAAACTTTTACATAAGACATACCTTCACTTTATTTTCTAAAATTGTTATTTTTTATAGGCTATTTTAAAATTGTATTTAGTTTGTGTTTTATATAAATGTAGTTTTTTCCTATATTTATGCGTGCACCGCCAGAGCCTTTTTTTTGATATTACATTCCCCAATGTTATATATATAGGTTACATTTTAACAAAATTTTTACAAGGTTACAAAAACTTGTTCATTCAACAAAAATCCAACCACTTGCAGTTTTACTTCTGGTAAGTGTTTGTGCAATTCTGTCAGTATTAGTTAATTTCATATATAAACATTGTAATGTTTAGGGGCTTTAAAAAATGTTCTATCTGTTTTGTGTCGTATTTCAAGCAAGGGTTATCAAATGATTAAAATAAACCTTTCTTCTGAGGGTCTTAAAGAGGGTTTCACTTTTTGGACATATAGCCACAAACAAAGCAGTGGCTCAGATGCAGGATGTACTTGTGGGGTCTAGTAAATTTCAAAGCATTCATAAAACGCCTTAAAATAATTGTATAATTATTAAACAGTCCAAAATGTAAAATGTGCATCATATTCTCTAATTTGGAGAAAAATCTAACCTTTTATAGTCACCAAGTTTTTAATCTGACATATTTTCACTGCAACCAACAACTTTGGAATGTAAGACTGACACCAAATGTCTGAATTCAGAAGGAACCATTTTCTAAAAAACATTGAATTCCTGTGAGAATTGACATCTGAAATATTTCTCAAAGAGTTCACATCTACCTTCAAACAGAAGAGTCACACCTCACCAAGATTACTCACATTTGTTTCTCGCCACCTTCCTCCTCATTCTCTCAGCTCAGAGCGACTTAAAGGAATATTTCACCCAAAATTATTTTTTCTCATCGTCATGTTATTTTAAACCTGAGTTTCTTTTTCTGATGAACACAAAAGAAGGTGTTTTGATAAATGATGGTAAGCACACAGCTGATTGCACCTCTGACTTCCATAGTAGAAATAAAAAATACAATGAAATTCAATGGGTGCCATCAACTGTGCTTACCATCATTTATTATCACAATACTTCCATAATATTTTTCCTAAATTACAATTTTTATTTGGTCCATTTTTGATGACTGCAAGACTTAATTCATGAACTTTTACTTTTGTATTCTTTTTTAACACAGATTCATTGGCCAAAAATGATGACAAAAAAACTCATATAAATATAATCAATTATAGTTGCTTTAAAACATCTTTTTTTACAGTGCATGGTCAAATATCAGTTTGATCATAGTGCAGTAGATTTTCATAAATCAATAATATTGTTTTATATCAGTGATTTTTCCCCATTTAAGAATAAAACATAAAATATAGGTTGGACATTTAAAACGGTTTACTTTTGTATTTATAACGGCACATTACTCTTAAAAATACATAAAATCAAATGGTGAATATAATTTCATGAACCATCAACTAAAATAAGATACAAATGTATTAACTTCAATTTATGGGATTTAATAAATGTACTGAAATAAAAAATATAATAGGGTCTCCACAGGTTTTGATTTTATTTTGTTTTAGTAATTAAGACTTCCGGCTTAAGAAATGTGAAGCATAAGAAATATTTCAATACATAACTAAAACATTTTTATGAACATTTTATAACATATTGAAATTTAAATAATTTTCATGACAGCACCTAAAGCATTGTCAATTTAAAAAAAAAAATTAAATATGTAAAATTACGTTTTTTCATGATATTGGGAGCCCTGAATAAAAATCCATGTGTTTATCACAGTTGATTCTGATGAATTTAAAAACTGTTATGTGATTCATAATAGCAGAAGTTGGTCTGTCCGTTACAGCCGTGGCAGCCCTGCAACCATTTCACTCTCAATTCCACATTCATCTTTTCCTCTTAAGATCTTAAAATATCCTAAAAAAGAAAGAATGACATAATTACCAACATGACTGTGTTTAATAGATTTTTCTATATATCTTAAATTTTTTGATGATCCAAGTCCTTTTCGGCCATCTTAATTCTTACCCTTGTCACCCCAGTCACTGTTCCAGGAGTTTGCAACCAGCCAGTAAGGAGTTCCATTCTCAGTTCCCCAGCCAAGGATCTTCACAGCATGACCTCCCAGCTCAGACCCCGTCACATGCTGGTACACCCCTGAGAAATAATAATGCATGAAGAACTTGTGTGCAACCTCAATAAATGAATTAGATATGGGAGCAGTGATTTATTCAGTAAAGTGTTAACCTGTCTTGTAAAGCAAAAAATCCTCATAGACAGTGAAAGCCGCCTCTACTGGACCATTGGTGAATAATTCAGTCATAATCTGTTGCTGGTCAGAGGGAACATTGTATGCTTTGAGGCCTGTAGTGGGGAACAGAGAGGTAAGATGTAAAGGAACGTTTGGGTTCAATACAACCCAGTGTGCAAGTGATGTCGAAACAAATCAAATATGCAAATCAACAGATGTAAAAACATTGATTCTATGTAAAGTAAACGTCACACATATTGACCTACATACACATTAAAGCAGGGGTGTCAAACTCATTTTAGGCTGAGGGCCGGATGGTAAATAACGCCATGAAGTGCGGGCCGGATAATTTTTTAAAACCTTAGTGTGCTGATAATTGTGTTAATATTAACTAAACAAACCAATGAATTAGTTTGTTTAGCAAGAAAACCAGAGAAACACACAGCTCTGTGAAAACTACATTTCATAAGGTCACACTCATACTGTACATACTATACACACAATTTACATCTGTACAAAATCCACTGGCCTTATAGGTTGAAAAGCTTTAATTTAACTTCTTTTGCATTAATGCCAAAATTATTTATAAACCATTCACTTTTCTTTGGAATATATTTGTAATGAGAACAGTCATTTAGAAAATGAAAATGCTAGATGGGGCAGTGGCCCAAACCAAAAATGGCACTATGGGGGGTGGTACTATTATTATGGTTTTAATAAAGTATTATAAATATTATGTGTTATATTACTAGCATCAACTTAGACAAGTGATTATAATGGGAAATATAATAAGAATTAAAGTGTGATCTGCTAAATATTCAATATGATTTACCTGCTGGCTTGATGGAGCTTTGAATCCATGTTTGCAATGTTGAACTGCTGCTAAAAGCCTCTTTTTCCGTTCTCTGTCGTTATTTTGTGAAGGCATTGGTGTTTTTTGTATTTTTTTGTCTACAAAGTGTGCCAACAACAGCAAATTTAGTGTTTATATTAACTTAGATCTGATCGGGAACTTTAAATCGATTAGACAAGCATTGTAACGTTAATAAGAATGTGGATATTTTGTTGTTGTTTGCTTGCTAAGTTGTTAGCACTTTTAGAACACTGACAGCAAATCATTACCGGAAGAAATACATAAACATACTTACAAATTACTAATTCTGCGGACCGGTTTAACAACTGATATAATGTAATGAATCTACCTGTTAATGCAACGAACTTCGGAAACTGTCGTCTTCGCTCTCCAGGCAGAGAGTGGACACAAAGATGCCGCGGAGCGGGCGGGAAAACACGAAGTGGATTACCAGAATCTGTGGAACTTTAGCGTAGCGGTAACAATAAAACGGCAAGATTTTTGGGCACCGTGTTTAGTCTATGTTCCGCGTTTTGCTGCTTTCCGCAAGTCTTTCATATTAAAAACGAACTAGACACCCGCCTAAAAGGGTTTTTAAAATATGTATTTAATATTTAATAATACTGTATAAATCATGACGCGGGCCGGATTGGACACCTTTGCGGGCCGTATTCGGGATTATTCCACTTTCATAAAAAAATCTCAATAACTTACTTTCTCCCATCATGTCATCCAAGATGTTTATGTCTTTCTTTCTTCAGTTAAAAAGAAATTAAAAATTTCAGGATTTTTCTCCATGTAGTGGACTTTAGTGAACCTTAACAATTTACAGTTTTGATGCAGCTTCAAAGGGCTCTAAACAATCCCAACCAAGACATATGGGTCTTATCTAGCCAAACCATCCTCATTTCCCCCCCCAAAAATATTATTTTTTACTTTTAAACCACAACTTCTCGCCAGCACAACCTTACGTATTACGTAATCACATCGAAAGGTCATGCTTTACACATGTAAAACGCATTTACCATAACTATTAAACAATAAACTGACACAAAGACATTAATTAGTATCATTAATACCACGGGGCTGTTGAATGCTTTATTCTGATTGGCTGAGAAATGTTCCATGGGTGTTGATTATTTTTCTGTAGACCGCACACCCAACTGGTCAAATGTCTTAAAAATAGACACCAGAGCAATGCTTTTGGTTGCCATGGTATAAAAGGAATAATTGACTCTGCGTAGCTTCGCGTTGTGCGTAAATGTACTCCGCTTCGCGTCGTGCCGCATTAGCACCTTGGATGTGCATTATTTTCTTATAATTCAACAGCCCGTCATCAATTATTCCTCACTTGACGCGTAAAACAGAGTCAAAATGCTCCTCTTTCTACACACTTGTAAACACTGGGGCAGTAGTGTCATGCGTGACCTAGGGCTGTAACGATTAATCGTGTGCCCCATTAAAAATGCTTCTGAAATCGATTCAGAATCGATTTCTACGGCATTTGGTCAGTAGGAAGTCCTTATGAATCTAAAATAATTATGAGTCGTTTATAACGTGCATTTAAAAAAGCAACACTCGTTAAACAAAATTCTTTACATTCTTTATTATCATGAAAATACCTGCAACAATTTGAAGAACCGCTATATAAATATTTCTACAGACATTTCCTGGAATAGCGTTTGTAATGCTGCTTCTTTTGTGGCACAAAGGGAGTTTCTGCACGAGAGCGCCCCCTGGCTTTTGGATGTGGCGGGATTTCACCGTAATTCATTCAAATTCATTCAAATTCATTAAAGGTGCAGTGTGTAATTTTTAGAAGGATCTCTTGACAGAAAATCTAAAACTTAAGACATTCTTCTTTAACAAAGCATTCACATAGAATGTCCAGTAAATGTACTTTTCCCGCAGTAGTTATTTTGTCTAGAACAAAGCACTCACATACCTCATATGGGTAATTTACTCTTGCCGCAATAGTTAGCCTGTCTGGAACCGAGCTGAATTAAACCACTATAATGTATGACACTTGCATTACATGTGAACGGCCCCTACGCTAATAGAATTCTGTTTTTGTCTCCCTGTCTCGTCCTCGACCCCGAGGACAATCAGACAAACAGACCCAGTTCCTGTTGCTGTGAAGGTCATCGCACCACTGATCTACTGGCTGTCCTTCAACGTGATGCCCAGCCGATGCGCGACCAACGACCACCGGCTGAACCAGTTTAATCCGCTTACCCGCTTCCTATCCCTACCGTGTCTATATATATATATATATATATATATATATATATATATATATTAATTTCTCCCTAGGGTTTTTTGTCCTTCTAGGATTTTTTCCCATTGGGTTTTCTCCTAAGGGGGTTTTTTAGTCCCAGGAAGAGTCAGCCAACTTTGGCTTAACTTAGCACTTTACTGTATACGTTACATTATTAATACGCTCGCTTACACAGTTTATCCTTAGCCGCTATATTCTACTTCTTATACTATGTATTGATTTTCAGTGTTCTCCTCTACATCTATGTAAAGCTGCTTTGCAACAATTAACAATTGTGAAAAGCGTTATATAAATAAAATTGAATTGAATTGAATTGAATTGAAATGCAAAATAATATACTAACTATATACAAAAATATACTATATTTTCAGGGTTGTATAAAGACCTTTTTAAAATGAACTGTTATGTTTTTATTACCTTAGAATGAGACCTTTTTATTTACATACACAGAGGGTCCCCTTACATGGAAGTCGCCAGTTTGTGCTGCCATGTTTCTACAGAACCCTTAACGGACAAACTTTTTTACTAAATTGTCTCTGACAATGACATGTTTTTCCAGTAGTGGCTACCGTAGCTTCTCTATGTGTTTCAAAAGCGAGGGGTGAGCAGTGGACTGAGCCGTTGGTTGCAATTCACAATCTCACCACTAGATGCCGCTAAAATGTACACACTACACCTTTAATTTGAGAAAACGCACATTTGCACTATTTATCGTGACAGCCCAATCGTGACCATTCGACATGATTATGTAATACGTAAGGTCACGTTGGTGCATCACAAAGCTAGTGCAAGACGAGAAGTTGTGGTTAAAACTATACTTGCTTTATTTTTGTTGTGTTTAAATTCGTTTTTAAATGAAAAAAGAAAGACATAAACATCTCAGATGAGGATTGTTTTTTATAAAAAGTGAAATAATCCTTTAAACCATTTTCAGTGGGATTAACATCCTATATTCACTCAATTACCACTGGAAAAAATGCCGGCCAAACTGAATTTGACTATTATTTGCTGTTAAATTGATTTTAAGGTGCCTGCTGGAAAGTTAAGATTTGACAAATTATATAGTTTACCACAGAAAATCATATTTTGACCATTAAATGACATTCTCTGACAGCAAGTATACAACAGTTAAAATAAGTACAGAAAACAGCATTATTTTATTATTAACAATTAGGTGAAGGCAAATGTATGCTTACCAAAGTGTTTGTCTTTTTTGTATGACACACTGTACTGAGATATACACTGAGCAGTGCATTTTGGAGTGTCTTGTTCACCTGAACAGGGGGGTCGAGTGCCGTTGACATGATGTTCACAGGGTGCAATGGTGTACGGTCTGCAACCTAGAGAATACCAAAGAGGAATTTACACTGCTGTCCTTAAATTTATCTTTAACTTGAGAGTAAAAGGTACAAAAGAGTTGTTCACAATGCTCTGATCCAAACTCACCAACATTTGAGTCATAAAGACCTCCGGTCACCAAACCTGATGTAGTCCAGTAATCCCACGCTTCAGCCAAAAAACCTCCATTACACCTGTCTCATAAAAACATGAGATTATAACAAATGTGAAGGCTCAGTGTGTCAATACTCAGAGGTTTTTGTGAGGAGTCTCACGCACCCAAAGCCACATTCATCACAGCAGGACAGCAGATCTTCGGCTGAGATCTCCACTGACACTTTTCCTTTGCTGTGGATGCAGATCCGATCAGAAATGGCTTCAACCGCACCAAAGGCCTGCAGTCAAAACGATGATGATGGTTAGGAGTTGGGGTGACAATGATTCATGCACAATGAAGATGTGTCTTACCCAGCATGAGCCACAGTTACCCTGGTCCCGAATCTGACTGAGGGTTTCACAGTAAGTCCACGTTGTTCGGGCGTCAAACGTGTCAGGCAGTTTTATGTTGGTAGCGTGTTTGATCCTAATACAGACAGGTAAGCAAATGCTCATTTTAGAGATGCTTAATGTGATCATATTTTATTTATATGTGATTATATTTGCACTGAATGTTCATTGTAGGATTATTACTAACGTATTTGTCAGTCGAGGGCCTTTCAGGACGGTTCCACAGAGAGACTTCAGATAACTGTACTTCACATCCTGAAAATTCTCATCAGCCTATATGAAGAGAGAAAACGAAAGCATGTGAGGAATAAAAAAGAGGAAGAGAGAAAGACAGAAACAGGCGACAGGTGTGACAGACCAACTGCAGTTATAATCTTCATCTCTTGTGACTTTATCACATCTCTTACCGTCCATGTGGTCTTGGCAGAATTGATGATATTGATCATGTCATTCGCCCATGAGGAGAGTTGTGGGCGGGCCAAGGTGATGGACATCACGCAGAATAAACACAGCAAGTTTAAACCACCCATCCTGAAGAAGAAAATCAAATTCTGTGGACATCGTAGATTTTCTTATCAGATGTGTCATTTTTTATGATTTAAGACAAAAGGACAAATTTGATGTGAAGGCAAAAAGTTAAATTAATTTTATAGAAAAAACTATAAAAAGTAAGTTGGAAAAAAGAAAAAAAAAGAAAAAGGTTGATGAGGATTGCTGAATGCTTTGCCGAGGCAGTTTTCTAATAATTTTATTGTGTAAAGACAAAGGCTTGTTAATCTTTAATATTAATTTTTCTTTGAACAAACTATTGCCAATAAATTAGATACATACAAATCTACAGTAAGTTACTGGCAAACTGCTGCATAACTACAGCAAATTTTTTACTGTGTAGATTTAACCTAATGGTTGGGCTCATCCCTTGTATTTTTAAAGTATAATGATGTCATGAAATAAGTGCTAAAATGTTTAATTTCTGAATTATTAGTTGATAAAAGTTTATAAACACTATCAATTTCTTCAAACAGAAAGTTATGAAGTTCAGCTAAAAGCAGTAAAACGTTAATAAATGTCGACAAAAATGTATGTTTAAACTTTAATTAAATCATTATACATTACATCAAATATTTCTTAATTTTTAACACTTGGTTCTTAATGATTTTTGTTATCTTCCGTTATGCAGCAAAAAATGTAAAATAAAACATTTACCTGAGAAGAGACTGTCAGTCTTTGTCAAACTGCAGATTCATACAATGACACGGAGTTAAATTGTCTCTCATACACTAAATGATCATATGACAGAGAGTCAGGTGCGCTGTTACAGCTGTCAGCCGACAAGCAAAGGTCAAAATATACTAAAACTTACAGAAACTGTTTATGTCTGCACTTATAAACACAAGACTTTTGATTCCTTACATAAGGATATAAAAAACTCTGCTGGCGGGTCCAAAAATGCATCATCAATATTTTTTAATATAGTTAAAACTAAGACAATTTTTATCAATTTACTCCAAAGTATGTGGGTAGATGTCTCTTTAAATTCAGGCATACCCAATTCTGCAAAAAATGTCATTATATGCAGCTCCTAAAAGTAAGCTGACCCGACCCAAACTAAACCAAACCGCAGGGTACTAAGCAATGGAAAAGCGCCATTAGTCTGCACTATCCAACCACAGCACTGCCATTTAGTGCAGATAGAAAGAGAGATAGAAAAAATAATTGACAGCACAATTAAGTTTCAATTACTACAAACCACCATCATTGTGATCAGTGTTTGCATTTCATCCGCTTATTTGCATTTTAAATGACACACCCAAAAACGGCACACTTTTGCTTAGGCCTACAAAATTTGCAATTTTAATATCGTATTATAAATTATCAGTGGGGTATTTTGAGCTAAAACTTTGAGCTCTAAAAAACGATTGGTTGGCTGAACAAGCATTACTTATTAAAGTAATTAGATTAAACACAAAAAACTTGGTATTTATAACTTTTCAACCTCTACTTAACATATTTAGTATGTGTAACATAAAAATGTAAGTTACCAGGTGAACTTAAATGTATGCAAAAATAAAATGAAAAAACATAAGTAATGCCATTATGCCAACTACTATAACAATTGCGACAAAATCAAGTAAATCTAGCATAACATTTTAAGTAATGATAGAGCCACATGATATGCAAATTTCCCATGATGCCTTTCCAGCCAAAAATTCTGACATATACCGTGGCCATTTTGCGAAGCACATGCACTTTAAAAAAATCAAAACTTCAAAATGTTCTTTTAACAAAGATAATTAACAAAGTTTTTCTTGTTGAAGGGCATCAATTCATTATTTTGTGTTCACTGAATGAAATAGGCATAATCATCCTGCTAACAAATATTATTTTGTAAATATATAAGTTTTTGTCTAATTTGTTTACGCATCTTGCCAAACTAAGTAATCTGAACAAGCAATTTAAAAAAACAATGGTCTGAATGGTTCCCAGCATGCATTGCGAAATGTTCATTTCTTTGGTTAATATTTACTAAAAAGATGACTCTTTTAATGTTTGCTGGCTTTATTTATGTTGATATGTTGTTAAATTATGTTATATGTTGTATTTAAAGCAACACTATGTAGTTTCCATGTAAAAATGACTTACAGCTTCCCATGTGGTTGAAAAGCGCAACAGTGCCTGGTATCAGACACTCTTCTGCAGGCAGGAGGAGGGGCGGGGCTGTGTTTCCTACCCTCCACCACCACTTTCAGAGTGTGCTTGTAGCAGCTAGGAGGCTGCTCAGGTTGCAGCAACAGTACAATTTGTCCAGTTAAAAGTTGTTCTATCACTGAAATAATTTTAGAGACATTATTTAAAGGTTAAAAAAAAAACTACATAGTGTTGCTTTAAAGTTATTTTGAAAGAATTATGCTTGTTCATTGTACCCATGATTGAGAACTCACAGCAAAAAAAAAGGTCTCTGGTTCAAGCAAGAGCTAAGTCAGACAAAAACTTTATTCAGGAGACCTTTCTGTGTACACTCCCACAGTACAAAACATGCAGGTTAGCTGAATTGGATATACCAAATTTCCCTTCACTCAACTTCACTCTAAAAATGATTTGTGTTGGATTTACTTAAAATATATATATTCACCATTCAATGCAACATTCTTTACTTAAAAATGTAAGTACATAAAGCTTTTCTTGTTAATTTTGAGTAAAATTATCCAAGTCAGGATTACTTAAAAAGTGTGATGCAAAAATGGTGCATATATATTTTAAGTAAATCCAACACATCATTACACACTCTGGGGACTTATTAAATAATTGCTTGCTTTGACCTTCTTATGAAATGCCAAAGACAACTTAGCTTGCCTTTGTATGCATCATATCAACGCGATTTACTGAAAATACACTAATGACTACACAGCAACTTGCTAAATATGGAAAATCATACGCTCAAGTCTTATAATATTTGTAAATATATTTATTATTTCTGAATGTATTTATTTACAAATCAGACTCCCACATTACATAGCAAAGCTGAATAAATCATATATACAAAGATCTCACAAGCTTTCCTATATAAAAGCTAAATATTAAGGTCACTTTATCTTCTACAATCTCTCCAAGCAGCCATTTAAACCATTAAATATTTGATTCTGAATTATCCAGAGTTTGACAGACTTTGGGATAATCACATATATGTTATGAAAACATACAATACGAGTCTTTTTAAAAGTCAAACACGCCCATATCACCCTAAAATCAAAAAGTAAAACTTCAGGACACACTTTAGTACTGTAATGAATGTAACAATAAAAATACTACTTGTCCTGAAAAATATCTCTTAAATCTTTTGATTCGGATGCGTTTTGGGCAACTAAATGAACATGAGATGCCTGAGAACTTTCATATGTCGATTACCAACAATCAAACATCGTACAATCCTGAACATTTTAATCCTGCGACCACAGAGTAAAAATCCCTGTTCACATGACAGACTATAATACCGGAATAAGAAATATTCCATGTTTTCATTTTTCTTCCAGCATTTATCACTGAAGTTAAGGATTATTTGTCAGCTAAACAAAACATCCTTAGCAACACAAATACCAGAAATACTTTTCTTTATCCACAATTAGTTTTCTTTTGATTTGAAATTAAGTTATATGTTTTAATGAGGTTTTAAATCCTTCTATAAACCGACCGCACGTGTGACTGACGGACTGCAATACTCGTGCCGCTCTTTATGTCCATACAGTGTGTCAGATGAAAAGTCAATGACCTGGCATGTCTGTGCCCCCTGGTGGTTGCCCTGCTGTGGCATTGAGGTATTGCCAGCTGAGAGCAGCCAACAACATGGCCGCAGAGACATAGATGGGTGAGAGGTGATGCGCCCTCGAGGAGAGCGCTGCCGGAGAAAGACTCTTCTCTCTGATGACGCTCAGGATTTGCAGCGTCTTCTCCCGAGAAGGATCAATTATGGAAACTTTCTGTAGGATCTGTAGGAAGATCATGAAGGATAAGGATTACTGGGGGAAAAGATTATTAACTTGGTCCATCTGTCACGCTACATATTATAGTAAGTGCATTTAAGTTAAGGTTTTGTGCACTCATGACTGTAATTTTTTTGTCTCTCTGTAGTGTATGTGACACGTGCATTACGGTGGTTCAATGTTCGGCTGATATACATAAAAAAATGAATGCACACAAGCATGTATACAGGCACACACCTCCTGACTGTACTGTGCAATGATACTCTGAACGGCACCCATGTTTGTGGCTTGCATCATGAGAGTAACGGCCTGACCCTTTCGGATTTTCACCACGCCCTGAAACACATTAGGGTTGTTGTAGCACGCAGACAGAGTCGCTATCGCCATCACCTGGTAGAAGGAAGAAAACAATCATTTACCAGGGGTTGAACATACAGTAGTTTGTGTCTGAAATAGTCATAAGATACCATGGTACTTGGTGATTTTTCAGTGTCAAGTGGGTTTGCAATACTGGAATTTTTTTTCCAAAATATGCTTTAAAATAAATCAATTAATCTGAATACAATAATACAGCTGAACTCTTAAGTATTCCTAATGAAATGGTTTAATGACAACACTGGACAAATATGCCAAATTCCTGCAAACATGATTTTAAACTTTGAAGATTTACTTTTAGCTTGCAATGTCTGAACTGACAGCAAAGCATCAAAACAAAAACAGGCACTAAGATGAAAATGAAGATGATTACATCTCTATATTGCCATTGATATGCAATGGAAAACATACATTAATCCTCTAACAGATAATGATGCATCTGCTTTTATGAGCTTTGCCATGTTAAGCCCCATAAATTACATGATAGCATTTTAATCTAAAATATTTCGTGTTCAATTGAAGAAAGGAAGTCATGGCATGGCATAAGGGTGACAAATTTCAAATTCGAGAGAAAATATGGTGAAAGATTTAGGATATGGGTGCACCGATATATCGTCCGATGATGCTTGCTGTGAAATGCCGCTACATCCAAAAGCTGTAGTGCATGAAATAGCTGTGAATAATATTGACTGTGTGATTCAATATACAGGGTTCCCACACCTTAGTTAACTTCAAATTCAAGGACCTTTCAAGGACTTTCCAGGTTCAATACCCTCAAATTCAAGGACTAAATGTGGGGACACATTTCAAGTAAGAGCAAGGTTACATCGTGTTACCTTTTAAGATACATTGTTACAGTTCCCTTTCGAGGGAACTCGTGCTGCATCACTGCGGTGACACTTTGGGGACGCCTCCAGGGGTAAGTGTGTCTGAATGTGTATATGAAATTCAACCAATGGTAAGGCTTAACGACAAAGACAGGGTGACGCGGGAGCCAGGAAGTATATCGCTATCTGAAATATTGCCAAAGACAGCGTTACAGGGACGCAGGAAGTATGGCAAGGGAGACGCAGCGTCTCGTTCCCCTCTCAGGGAACATTCACATACAGAAGATATAAGCATTTAAAGTAGCACACCTACATTTTGGGAATTTAGCTTATTCACCGTATCCCCCAGAGTTTGTTAAGTCCATACATATCTTTCTCATCTCCGTGCGTGCTGTAACTCTGTCTGACGCAGCCCCCGCTAGCTTAGCTTAGCACAAAGACTGGAAGTGAATGGCTCCAGCTAGCAAACTGCTCCCAATAAGTGACAAAATAACGCAAACATTTTCTTGTTTATGTGTTGTGATTTGTTTAGTCACACCGTGTACAAATAACAAGCTGATATGAGACACAGCTATCTTTTAACTGTAAACATACTGGGAACTATATTCTCAGAAGGTGAAGCACTGCTACTTGGGTGGAATGATATGTATATGTGGAGTGATATGTATATGTATACAGTTAAAAGATGGCTATCATATGACCTTGTTATTTGTACACGGTGTGACTATACAAATCACAACATATAAATAGGAAAAAAACTTATTGGGAGCAGTTTGCTAGCTGGAGCCATTCACTTCCCGTCTTTGTGCTAAGCTAAGCTAGCGGGGGCTGCGTCAGACAGAGTTACAGCATGCACGGAGATGAGAAAGGTATGGATGGACTTATCTAACTCTGGGGGATACGGTGAATAAGCTAAATTCCCAAAATCTGGGCTTGTTCCTTTAAAGCGAACAGTTTCAAGTTCTTTCAATGACCTGTATCTATGTATGTAGATTTTCAAAAACTTTCCAGGGCCTTGAATCCCCCCCCCCAGATTCACAAACTTTCAAGGATTTCAAGGACTCGTGGAAACCCTGAATATAGTTATCGGCCACGTATTATTAGTGTATATCGGCATTTATCGGTGCACCCCTAGTTTAGGACAAAATGGCAGTATTTGTTAGAAAACAGGGCGTGTGGATCAGGTCAGAGATCTTCCATCATACCTGAGGGATGGCACAGAAGTTAAAGACACTCTGGTTACGAAGGCGGGACAGGTACACAATGACATCAGGGACGTGGCGGAGAGCGTCTGTCACCAGCAGGTTGAGACAGGAAAGGGCGGAGCTTAGGTTCTGAGGTTGGGCAAAATCCTCTAGACGGGATGTGAACTGACTCCAGGCCTGTGACACAAACAGTCAACAATCATTTACATATGCAACCAAAACATGGAGACTCTGATGACAGCATGACAATTTAATGGCATAAACCGGTGTTAAATGTTATAAAACGACACAGATGTGTTCATAAATGTCCAGTGCTGTTTGCATGAATTTCATAATATTAGTATGAATAATAATTGATAGTGGTAGAAGTATGTAACCAATTAAACAGACTAACCAAACATTTCAGTTTGGTCTACGGCTACGCTGCCATTCATTAAATCTATAAAGAAATATATTTAAAACCACTTAAAGCATAAGTCAAAATAGTTTTAAAAAATACAACACTGCAGCACAGGAGTTGAATGCAATGCAGTTTCATATTGCATTTAAGGAAAAATGTTTGTGTGTTTGTTTATATGAAGTTGTACCTCCTGAGGCCAAAAGGCCCGACCATCCTGCTGGTCCTCCAGATAGTCCCTAATGATATTTGTCTTCTGAAGAAACAAACCCATCGAATTGGCCAGTTCTGTGTCACGACCCACCTCGGGATCCTCAAGCTGAGACGCAGAGAAGAGTTGAGACAGCCCGATCCCGACCAGACCCGCCACATAATGACAATACTACAGAAACACAGATTTAAACAGTCACTCATTCATGGTGAAAGGGTTTATAAACTCACTCAATACTACACAGACATTTACAATATTATAACCATTAATTATTATATAGAGAACGTCAAAAATGCATGATCAAACCAACATGTCAAACAAAACGCATCATTGATGTAAAGTTTACCTTGTCCCACTCTTTCATGGAACCAACTTTCTTCTCCAGGAATTCTGCCATCCCAACACCCATCCGGTGACAAATATTCGAGATCACGTCCCGATACTGCAGGCCCAGATTTCTGAACTCCACTGAAATCTGAATAAAGTTAAATCTGTTTATTAACACCCTGGGGAAAACATGGGTGATGTTCGCTTGCGCAAAATTAGGGTTTTGCTATTTAGGTGTTCTTTAAAGGGGACATTTCATAAAACTTTAAGATGTCAAATAAATTGTTGGCGTCCCCAGACTACGTATGTGAAGTTGTAGCTCAAAATATCATATAGATAATTTATTATAACATGTTCAAATTGATACTTTGTAGGTGTGAGCAAAAATGTGCCGCTTTTGGGTGTGTCCTTTAAAATGCAAATGAGCTGATCTCTGCACTAAATGGCAGTGCCGTGGTTGGATGGTGCAGATTAAGGGGTCGTATTATCCTCTTCTGACATCACAAGGGGAGCCAAATTCAATGAACTATTTTTTCACATGCTTACAGAGAATGGTTTACCAAAACTAAGTTACTGGGATGATCTTTTTCACATTTTCTAGGTTAATAGAAGCACTGGGGACCCAATTATAGCACTTAAACATGGAAAAAGTCTGATTTTCATATGATGTCCCTTTTAAAATAAATTCAAAGTTTACTTCATGAATGAATCTGAATCGCAATCCGGTTTATTGAATCATCTGAATAGTTGACCATACACAGACTGACCGTTGGGAAATCCTCCAAAACCCGTCGGTCCTTCTCATTGCTCTCTGTGAAGCACCAGTCTGGCTGGTATAAGAACTTATGGAAGTCATGCAGAAGAGGAACTTTCTTCTCCAATGGGATCGTCATGTCATCTTCCACTGTATCCAGGGCTCGCAGAACCAGATAAAATATACACACCGCATGTCTATCAGCAAGAAATACATTTAATAACTAAATAGATGCACAAAATCTTTTTGCATTTTAAAGAAATATCATATCGGTTTTGGACCTCATGAAGTAACTTTATGTTTTTAAACCTTGGTCTTGGTTCAGGTATAATTTAAATCTATAAACACCTCCCCCCAAAAAAGATATTCGAGTCAATATTGTAAACATAAATCCGTTTCAATGTCATTTATTATATCTGGTTCTTCAAGCTTTAAGGTTGCAAAACAAAACATTGCAAAAAGAAACCAAGCACAGGAATTTGCAAAACAGCTTTAGGGTGACGTTATGGAGACATAAAATGCAAAACAACAATTGCGCATTAAAAATAAATGAACACTAAATTCATGACAACTGTTGCTCGCTCAGTTGCATTGTTGTACAGTAATCAGACAGACAGTTGTTTACAATACGTGGTCACGCCTCTCTTACCGCAACTCTCCATCCAGCGCCTGGATCACAGCCGCGAAGCTCCGACTCGTTTGGTTCAGATACAGGTAACAGGTCCGCAGGGTTTCGCTCATGGAGTCCTGGCAGGAAAAGCACAGATACGTGGGGTGTCGGTGAGTCGTGAGCGGGTGAGGCGGACAGGCCACCAGCCGCCCTTCCTGCGCGCTCCGCCGCCCTCCGCCGGTGAGCACCGAGCGCGGGGAGCCCCGCAGCGAGATCGAGCGTTTGAGGACGGAGAACGACACTGCGCTTTTGCCACACACCCCAGCCATGTGCACATGCAAAATTACAAGTTTGCGCGATGACAGTTCAGCAGTGCGCAGTTTAAAACGTTGAAACTCCTTAAGAAGTCATTGCGTTTGGGGAAGTGGAGCGCATGGACACTGCGAGGCCTTTTTGGGCACAAACGCACAATTTATTTAAGCACACGCAGTAACTTGATGCGTGCGCAGAATTAACGCCATTTTATTGGCTGGGCTTTTAATTCCCCGCCCCGTTTTTATCATAAAAACACACGCATGTTTTTTTTTTCTAAGCGACTACTAAGAAAGTTGGTAAGTATGTACTATCAATCAAACGTTTGGATTAAAACTTTAGAAAACTATTAGGCCATAGTTGTGCAAAATGTTAAAGGCTATTTTTTTATTTCAAGCGTCATGCACATCATATATTGGTAAATGATACATTTAAAAGTTGATTTATTGTTAGTAAACACGCAACTGACATGGTACATGTGGGTTTTTTTGCCAAATAAACAACACTAAAAGCTTGTTCTACTTCAAGCGGGGCTGCAAGAACTGACAGACGATGACGTCAAACTACCGCGAGAGCCAGACAAAAATAGACTTCGTATGATTTTTCTCTAATCATTCTCGCGGTACTTTGACGTCATAAGCCTGTCGGCTCTTGTAGCGCCCCAAGGAAGTCGAACAGTCAAATTTAGCTTTACATTCTGCACGAACATTAATTTATGGCGACATCTAGTGGTACATCTATCTATCTATCTATCTATCTATCTATCTATCTATCTATCTATCTATCTATCTATCTATCTATCTATCTATCTATCTATCTATCTATCTAATAAGTGTCATTATCAGGGTGGATTGGGATTAGCTGTTAAACATGCGCAGAATGATATGTACCCCTGACTGACCCCTCCAGCCGTCAAAGCTTATTATATAAGCCAAATCCATGGGTCTCCTGTCTGTTAAATCTAACCTACTACCCTCTACATATAAGGTAAAGGAACAAATCCACTTCAATCCAAGATTACATCCAATCCAGTGGATGCTGACACTAGTAGCTCATATACGCCATTTTGAAGGGAAAAAAATCATAAATAATGTGTTTATAATGTTAAGATGCTAGAACGCTGTTACGTTACTACTGTAAACACATGCATACAGGAGCTGAAGGGCTGAATGAAAGCTTTGTTACTGTGAAAGATAACTCGCTGTAACCTTTTGAGTCTTTTCTCTATTGAGTCATTTTATGATGAATTATAAAACCTGGCATGCATTATGATATAGCCTATATATGCATGGAAGACATAAGCAAAAGTTTTCAAAAGCGATTCAAAATGAATGTACTTACATAATCCAGCTTTGTCATAACAGAACGAAACCCTCCTATTTTGTATTTAAACAGGTTATATATTTCTTCCGGGTGTCCCAGAGATTTGAGGATGTCCATATTTACAGGTTTATGCGTACAGTGAGAATACACACATTAGAATAAGCGCTAGACTTTCCATTCAAACTGGACGCGACATCGTCCAACCTGCGCACCAAAATCCTCACTCACACGATCGACTGATTCCTCTGATTGGCTGAGACGCCATAGGGTCAGAGCGCAGCCACCAATCGACGACGAAAGCGACTCGTGTGATGCCCCGCCCAGCGACCTATAGGCGGGACTAACAAGTATAGGAGTCGCTCATTGGACCGATCATTGTTGACGTTAGGGGAATTATAAACACCGGCATAAATACGGTAGTAGTGTGACAGATGTAACAAAGACGACGACATTTTTATTTGACACATGCTGATATATTTCATAAAACGATTGATTTTATCTTATATGTTTGTAATGGTTCGTGACAAATTTGAACCAGAAAAGTGACTAATAAGGCAAACTTTTAATATTTTAATTATTAAATTTGTTCATCAAAATGATTGAACACTTACAGATAGGATACATAAAAACCTTTACTGTTATCTTTTAAGGAAAATATAACTTTGAGTGGCAAACAATTGATCTAATGTACAGATATGTTGAGTATCACAATAGATAAACATGGAGTGAATTGTTTTAGATATAGTTAAATACATTACATTACTTCAAAATGTTACAAGCAAAGAATTACATGTCAAATTTATTTTCTTTACAGGCAAATGAGAAAAGCTAACAATGTTTATAAGGGAAATCAACTTTATAGTTAATAAGTAAATTTCTTTTGACTTTTCTTCCTCTTTATTCAAAAAGAAACACTTTAACCTTGGTTACTAATAAATACAAGAAGATAAAATTCAGTTGCAATTATAGAAATTCAGACAGAAGTAAATTTTGTGTGATTAAACATGTTTTAGGGAAGTTACTGCCATGACAGGAAATGCGAGTTTTTTGTTTTGTTGAGGACTCTTGTGCATAGAAGAAAGCAGGTGATGATGAGAGTAGCTTGTTGGTGACCTAATGGTCAGGTAATCTTGGTTGCTATTAGGGATGCATAACGATTAATTGCGACTAATCTATAGCAGAATAAACGTTTTTGCTTGCATCATATGTGTGTGTGTGTGTGTTAACTTTGTATAATAAATGCACACATGTGCATGTACATATTTAAGAAATGTTTACATGTGTATATACATTTGTATATTTACATGTAATTTATATTATATATAAATACTTCATATATTAATATATATTCTTTCTTAAAATTATACATGCATGTGTGCATATACATAATTATTATACACAGTACACACACACACACATATGATGTAAACAAAAACTTTTATTCTGCTATAGATTAATTGCGATCAATCGTTATGCATCCCTAGTTGCTATCACAGTTTTTGCAAACCCCAGACTGTACTTAAAATACAAAAGCATGAGCTAAAATTGATATGAATCAACACATTAAAAACATCTGATGAGCTTCACTGATCATAAGTATGATCAATAATATCAAGTATCTCCCTGCAGATACAGTCTGTAAATCAATTCTTTAGACTTGAAAGATTTATTCATATGCAGCAGGAGTGCTTTGACCTTCTGTGAATGGTCTTTTCAAAGTTTGCAGTTAAGTAGCACCAAACAGAATTGCAAAATGTATTTTTTTTATTCAGATTATGCAAGTACTGCTTCCTGCAGCTGTGCAGCTGTACATCACAATGTCAGCTGGTTGCCATGGTGTTCTGGGTGGTTGCTAGGGCATAGCTAGGTGTTTGCCGTTCTTCTAGGTGGCAGATAGACACAAAGACATTTCCAAAATAATGTTCTCATGATCTACTGTGGGACTGAAGCTTTTAGTTATTTTGCATATTTGAATCCTTGATGACATCATCAAATCTTGAATCCAACACTGCTCCTTCACCACATCATCTCTAGGATTTCTGGCATTAGATGAAGCACTGCTGGTTATGTTAGGAGTTATGTTCATGTCTTAGTTAAGCTAAAATCAGACTGTTCCACGCTTCACTCTTAGGGGTGGAAGATCCACTTGGAGAAAGTTTTAGAGTTGAATTTCCACTTTGGATTCCCATATACATAGGAATCGCAGAGACCTGAAGAGACGAACAGAAACGTTGAGTAAAAGCATCTGATAAATGAATAAATGTAAGTAGGTTGTATGTTCTCTGACCTGTGTGTGCATATTTTGATGTGAGTAGAGAGATAATGTGTCTGGTTCAGTTTTGATTGGTCTTGGTTCTTCTGTGGGGCTGGAGGTCACAGCACTGGACGTCTGACCATCACAGTCAGAAGACCCTTGAAAATAAAGACATTATAATCAGACACTTGGCTGTGAGATTCATTTACATGGTTTAAAAGTCGTCTAAAACCTTTAAAGATATAGAAGAGGTGGATGATGAACTTTCATACAGTGATGTATTTGATGTCTGCGCTTCTGCACTCACCAGATTTGGACTTGTTGATATTTTTGGGTTTGCGTTTGCGAGTCTGAATACCTTCCTTTTTCATAGCAAGAGGACGAGGAACCTGCAAAGATTATCAAGATACACACAGTTTTCTTTATTCTCTGTTTCCCTCTGTCATACAGTTTACAATCTCTCATGTAATTACAATTTTTAAATGTGACCCTGGACCACAAAACTATTCATAAGGGCTAAATTTATTTGAAATACATCATTTGAAAGCTTTAAAAATTCGCTTTTTATTGATGTATGGTTTTTGTTAGGATAGCACAGATACAACTAACTGGAAAATCTGGAATCTAAGGGTGCAAAAAATTGAAATATTTTGAAAATCACCTTTAAAGTTGTCTAAAAGTCCTAAGCAACACATATAACTAATGATAAATACATTTGTGATATATTAAGTGTAGGAAATGTACAAAATATCTTCACGGAAAATGATCTTTACGTCATGCCCTAATCATTTTTGGCATTAAAAATCAATACCCATGCTACTTATGACTGGTCCTGTGGTCCAGGATCACAAATCTATTTTAATGGCCCGACAAAACTACGGATTGATGTTGCCAAAGTGTTCACAGTATTATGCAGAATAACTTAAAAAAAGATCAAAAATAAAAAATATTTAACATAAGTAATTATTAAATTAAGGGAAAGATGAAAAATTAACTATGCCAGTAATGTGTCAATAATAACATTAATAAACATCTCTCTCTTACCCCATGCAGTTTCATGTAGAGACCACAGGCGTTACAGACCGGCTCGCCCTCTGCATTGCGTCTCCACAGTGTTGTTGTGGTTGTGTGACAATTAGTGCAGGACAAACCCACTCGTCTGGTGGCAGACTAATAGAGAAAGACAGAGAAACACAAGACTTTTTTAGGTGTTTCATAGTCTTCCTCCATTGTACGAATACACAGTCTGCTTCAATCACAACAATTACTAAAGTCAACACTGTGACAACTAACCCCAGTTTCCCCAGTAACATGACCAGCTGGGTTACTTTAAAGTAACCCATATATGTTTATATATGACCCAACAATGGGTTAAAACAACCCAGCATTTTAAGTTGAATTAACCCAGCATAGGTTAAAATACCACCCAACGGGTGTGATAAACAAATTACCCATTATAACATGTATCAAATAATTTTTTTTATATTTACTGAAATAAAGTAATAAAATGTCTCAGTGATTAAAGTGATAGTTCACCCAAAAATGAAATTTCTGTCATCATTTTCTCATCGTCATGTTGTTACAAACCTGTATGAATTTCTTTGTTCGGATGAACACAAAAGAAGATATTTTGAGAAATGATGGTATGCATTGACTTTCATAGTAGGAAAAACAAATACGATGGAAGTCAGTGGGTACCGTGCTTACTCATTTATCAAAATTTCTTCTTTATCATTTATCACAATACTTCCATAATATTTGTTTTGTCTTCTATGGAAGCCAATGGATACAATCAGCTGTGTGCTTACCAACATTTATCAAAATATCTTCTTTTGTGTTCATCAAAATAAAAAAAACTCATACAGGTTTAGCACAACATGAGAAAGAGAAAATAATGACAGAAGTTTCATTTTTGGGTAAACTATCCCTTAAAATAGTGTTACTAAAAACCCACCAATCGTCTTTGAGGTTTAATGAGAGGTCGATTTATTCCATTCATTTTGTGGTAGAGTCCACAGGCATTACACAGGTAATGACCCGTCCCATCCCGCCGCCACAGTGGGGTGGACATCGCCCCACAATTCACACACTCACGACCTTCTGCGAAATCATCATACAAATCTGATAGACAAAAAAAAGAAGGGAACTGTTAACACTCTTGTGTGTTTTCTGCTTAAAACAAAACCAGACAACACGCATTTAAATAATCACTCAAGAACACTGCACCAAACATTAGATTTTAATTGTGTTACGTCTGCTTATTTATCACAAGGAAAAATGATGTTAGTATTACCAAAACATCTGAATCTCTTATCAATGAGACCATCTGCTAGAAATAAATAAAATAACAAGGTAACACTGACTTTACAATAGGGTTGTATTTGTTAACATTAGTATATGTCAGCATATTTGTTAATGTTAGTTAATGTCTGTACAATTGTTTATTGTGCATTATGTTAACAGATACAACTTTTGATTTTAAAAGTGTATAAGTAAATTATAAAATTAACATGAACTAAAATGAATAAATACTGTAAAATAATATTGTCAATTGTTAGTTCATGTTAGCTAATGCATTAACTAACAAACAAAAAAATAAAAAAGCAGCTAATATTTCACACCGTATTGATTATTTTAGTGGAACATTTGTCCATTTAGCATCCAAAACTACTTCTGTAGGCTACTTGTTTTTAATTGACTCTATTGCCATTTAAAAAAAATATAATAAAAAAACATTTGAGAATTTCTATTTGTAACTTTTATTTTGCAACCAACATCAAAGCTGACGTGAACGCGCATGCTTGTGGATCAACAGGAGGCGCTGCTCGTCACGTTTCGCAGACGCGCGCGCACACAACTCAAAGCTAATTTGTACAAATGGATTCCTGGCGCTCATTTATCACAGATGGCCCCTGAGGACCCTTAAACCAGAGCACTGGCGATGAATCAACAAGAGAAAATGAGAAAATAATCATTCATCATCTTTCTCAGTTAAATCATGCACGTGCTGAAGCTTTTAAACAACATTGTAGCACTTTAAACAAGCTATTAAAACAGCAGAGTTTACTGACACATTCAAGCATCAGCATCCTCAGTATCATTTATCAACGGAAGCTCTCACAGGAACAAAACCTCATTTGTCTTCATTATATCAAGACCAATAACAGATAAATTAATAAGTTAAAGAGGTTTTGTGTTTGCGGAGAAACTGTGGCCTCATCTCAGGGTTCACAGCAGTTTTAGCCTTGAGATTTCATGAAATGAAACGACAGGAACAGCAAACAAAAGACTGTCAGGCACTCACACAACGAGTCTTCCTCAATTGACAACAAGTCGTTTAACACAATCACTTACAGAGTTAGAGGTCACATAAACACTTACACAACAGACATTTATTACTGTATTGTTAAGACAAACTTTTTGACATTAGAACAATCTTTAGAATTATAATAATGTCTTATTAGTAATATTGTTTAAAAGTCTGATTTTATAACTGTGTGAAATGATTTTATCTCTGCTAAATTATTTAGTTAAACTAATAAAACCACAAACTCAAAAACAAACAAAAACAGAAGTGAACTACAGACAATATGATGCGTATTTTATAAAGGTCTATTTACAATAACAGGCTATTAATAGCGCATGACTGTGACAAAGGTCATCGTTTTTACACAGAGTTCACATTCACGTCTGAATTATTTATATATCAATAGTTTTTTAGCAAACAGAAATTAAATTTACACATTACAGTGTAGAGAAATATAACAAAATCTTGCCCTCAATCATAAATAAATAAATTCAATATAGCCTACGTTTGACAAAACCTATAGACACAAAGTAATCTTAAGAAGTGCACGTATAAAAAAAATTAATGTTGAATTACGCATATAACGAGCTGAATTAGTTAAATTGGATAATTTATGTGTTATGGATATTTTTTAATTATCTGCGGGATTGATCTTTTGATAGCCTATGCAATAATTATTTTAAGCTTGAGTTTTATTAAAAAAATCTAACACGATAATATTTGTAAATCTATCAAGTGTACAATGATGCATTTATTGTTTGTAATTGTCTTAAAAATATAAAAGTAGTAACGTTTGTGTTTTATACAACACTTTATGATATGGATGTAACCTACGTTTTATTAATTAATTACGTGAAACTTGAAACCTTCCGTCCAAACAATTAAATACTTTTTTATCAAATAGGAAATTTATAATCTTATCAATAAAACCGTTTTAAACTTTTGTGGTGCATTTCTATAAAATAATTGATTATCTAAGTACATTTTCTACATTTTAAAATTATGGTAAAAAAAAAGTAAGAAATAATTATGACTTTTCGTTTGTTTGAAGGTTTTGTATTTTAAAATCTTTATTATAGTAATCATAATTTGTTTTTGTGTGAATTTATTTTTCTAATTACATGCTGCAGAAGATTTTTGTTTTTTTCCTAAAACATTTCACTTAATTACCCTTGCAATATAACCAAGCACATTTTGTTAATCTTTCAGATAATTGACTACTCGTTTAGCTAAAACACATTTTACAAATTTATAAAGCGTGTTTACTTAAGAACTTAATTATATGCAATAGTTAAAAACGCAAAACCATAATAAACGTATTATTAAATTTAATGATTACAAGACAATTATTAATCTGTACATGCAACATATGCGTGCATTATAGTTAATCTCTGTCTAAGGTCATAATTTCACAATTTAATCATGGTTTTGTGACAAACTTTTGTCTGTAGAGACTCTGATAAACGCTAATCTATAACATACTTAATCATTATAAGATGTTGAATGAGCAGGCAAACACAGAGTTAACCTTAATGAATAAACTCATGTAAGAACAAACAATATCGATACAGAGAGTCAACGTTTTCAAATAACCTATGTAAATCCTGAACAAACCTCGATAGACATCAGGCCCAAATGACCATCAACTTCTCATTTCAACCTTCATATCAAACCGCAAATATTGAGATTAAAAATGAGATTATTTTGACACTAACATTATACTTTATGTGGTGGTTTCTCGGACAGGGATTAGCTTAAGACAGGACTAGACTTGTTTAATTATGAAATATAACTAGTTTTAACAAACATGCCTTACTAAATCATTACTTGCGTGCATTTTGATGCAAAACAAAGGACACTAATATATTTTAAGATATGTCAGAAGTTGTTTTCAGTTTGGACAGCTCTTACATTTATTTACTTACATTTTAGTGGGCTTAAAGGCTGATGTAGCCTATATTTAATATATATATATTACTTTTCAAAAATTGTCAGGTGGATTCGGCAATATGAAATATTTTGAATTGTACATAGATATCAAAACATATATATAATATATATAATGTATATGTAATATATTAAAACATTCCTAATTCCAGACATCAAATTCCTGTTTATTGAGTGTTTTCTCTGTACTGTTGTATTATAAATTCTGGATCCTCACCAGTTTTTTTTGGGAAAATGGATCAGTATGATCGAATATGAAACACTTTAAATTATAAAACTTTTTTTAAAATCGTTAAAAGTAAGAAATTGGTTAGTATTTAGCTATGCAAAAACAAAACGTCACCACAAAAGAGTAGGCCTATAGAAGACAAATAAATTCTCACCTAAATTCGGGTGTCTCGTGGCATTGGCCGGTCCGCCGGTTTGCAGGCTATGCAGCACGGAGCTGTCGAAATGCGACGCCGCCCAGGTGCCTCCAATGTTCGTGCTCACGTAGGCCGGGTACCCGCCGTGATACGAGCCACTCAATCCCCGGGACCCATAATGCTCCCGCCCGTTACTGGAGATGTTCAACGGACTCGGGTAGGTGGTTGTCTCCCGGGTTGCTGCGACCCCGGAGGTCAACGGAGGGCTCGTAGAAAAGGTAAACCTGGACACCTGGGACTGATGGTGCCCACTGGGAGAGTTATAAGAGGTTACAGAATCCACGCCCGGCTGTGTCCAAGCCGCGTGCCCGGACACGGGGCTGCTCTGTTGGGACGTCTGGAGGTATGGCAGGGCCGGAATCATCGGGGTCACCCGGGTGGTGGGAACATAGACCGGTGAAGTTGCCGCCGATGCGGCATTATGAAGAAAACCGGGATCGTAAGACGCGGGCCCATGGGTTGTGGACATCGCTACACCTTGATACATCATCCACAGGTGAGTGTTCACCCCGATTATTCCACTGTTGGCTGTCGGGTGTTAGGACCGGGACATTGGTGTTCAATATAATCCGAACAGATCTCACCGGGGTGACCTTTGCCTCGTGCCGGTGGAGAGCATTTCTGCCTCACCTAACCCACTAAAGCGAACAGAAGACAACAGTGAGGATGAATATGAGTGTGGTTGATCTCTCTCAGCACTCCTCCCAGTCTCTCTCTCTCTCTCTCTCCGCCTCCAAAGCGCATATAATTCCCGACAAGTTCAACGACCTGTTATAAAAGTATTTTGAATCACTGTAAATAATAAATGTTGTAAAAGGGTTATTCGCAGCTATTCCATAAAATAAATATTTTTTGTCCTCAAAATAAATGTTCCGTCAAAGGTTCTTAAAAGACCTACTTAACATTATTTTCATCGTTTGTTAAACTTTTTTCTATAACACAAACATTTATAGAAATCTTTCAAAAACCTTCATTTTAAATGAAATGTTATATCGCAGGTATATACATTTTCACTTATACAGTAATGTGCAAAAGTCTTAGGTCACCACCATCAGACTTGTTGTTTTAGAAGTTTTAATGTCCATTCATATTAATTTTTTCAATCTGTTTTATTAAGATGCAAACAGAAAATACAGGAAATATCTACAAAAAATAAAACTTTCAGGACTAAATGTCTTCTTTAGGTATCGTCGGTGACCTCTATAGGCACTAAACTCACCTTGAGCGTTTTTTGAGCAGAATGAAGTAAAAAGACTAATTTCTTTAAAATGAGAAATTAGAATTTAATTTTATTTAGGTTTAAGAGATCCTGCAGTTTCCTGTTACTGCTCAAGTGGAAGGGGAGTTTACCCTAAAAACTTGACACTTCAGTTTACATTTTTTTACAGTTTTAATACTATAGGCTTATACACATTTCCTGTGTTTTCTAAATGTATTCTATATTAAAGAGACTGAAAAAACATTATATAACATTGCAAAAACAACACATCTAATTGTGGCATGGTGGCCTGAGACTTTTGCACAGTACTGTACATACAACAATTTTATAGTAAGCCTAATTACCTAACAGTTTTATGTTAAATATAAACAACGTAAATGACGACAACTCATTTGCGCACAATTTTCTCCTCTTACGAATAAAAAATATCCCCAGTATCAACACTTGCTAAAATAAAAAATCGGATTCAAAATGGCTTTATAAACAAAACGAAAAAAAACCCCGAAAAAAATAAATAAAATAAAGTTAAGACAAATTTTCGTCTTATCAAAGCTAATAGTTTATCTTCACAGAGCAGAATAACGAAAACATGTTTAACATTTGTGTAAAATCTGTTACATAAATTACCAATTAAATCTGTTTTCATGTTTACTTCGTTATAAGAAATAACATTTAATTTATTAATAATATTAATAATATACACATAGGCTAACTTATGACTACATTTTAATTAATTGCTTAATGATTATTATTATTATTACTATTAAGTTAAGTTGTTTGTGTGAACGACAGAAAGAAATGTATCAATTACTGACGTCACTCGCGTCCTCATCTCTGACTGGCGGAAGTCTCGCGGCTCATGCACATTTATAAACCTGACATTGCTATAAACAAACGTGCATCCATTTTCCAATATATGTTCTCAAATCTAAACCGTATTCACATGAAACATCTCACATCCTTAGAAATTAACAAGAATTACACCTTCACTATTACATTTGACTATCCATATTATCTGATGGGGTAAAGAAAACACACATTCAAATCTCTGTGGATATTCTTGTGTGCTTCTGAGATTTTTCTGTAGTTTGCTTCACTGTGATCATGACAGGATACAGTTAATCCGGTCATCAGGTTCTGGAATCACAGATCTCCTGATCGCTCTGGGTTTCCTTATCGACTCTGTCTCTTTAATGCTGGACTCCTGCTGTCCAGCAACTCTATAAAACCAGATGAGATCAGACCATGACCGCAGGATTCACTGTGATAACCACACAGGTTTGATAAAACCGGCCCCTGCAAATCTCTTTCACAACACAGTCAAGACATTTAAGAGCAGTCTGGATGCCCTTTACCAGTGGTTGGAGATTTTATAGATTATTTAAGTTGGCAGTTTGATGAGCATGAAGGTTGTTGGTGGTTGTGAGGTTATTTTGACTGCTGATGAGTGTCAACAAAGTGAACAGCAAGCAAGCTAAAAGATTGCCAAAAAAGCAGCAAATATGGCATGACAACCATTTGTGTTATGACTAACCAAGCTTAAGCTTTATTTGTTTTATAAGTGCAAAACTGCATTCGATCTTTTGTCTGTAAGTGTTGCTCCCTCCTTTAATTTCCCATTTGATTTTGTTTCTCATGTCTGAAGAATAAAATGATAAATGAGTTATGTGTCAAAGTTTAACAATCGCCAACTCTAAATCACAATGTCTGTTATTTTTTGTCTTTATATATATTTTTGAATGCACTTTATTTTTTATGTGTGACGTGTAAATAGTCCGAATGTCGGCTCATACACGGCAGGGTAACTGGTTCAGGGCTCGGCCGTTGTCAGTGCGAGTATGAATGAGGTGTTTGGTGATAAAGAAGAGCAGATGCGATAGCGAGGACAGCCGAGACTGTGTGTGTTTTGGAATCGTGAACGTGTCAAAAAGGCAAATCAAGATGAAGGAATGCAATAGTTCAAGGCAAACCAATAAGTACGTTAACATCACTCCAAAAGACTAGTAAGCAGCCTGCAACTAAAGTATTTGATTCAGTTTTGGCCCACGTTGATGTTACCAGGCCTATGAAAGCAGGAGACAGAAAGGCAAATCTTTTTTGTCCCCACATATTCATTTACCTCCCTCTTTGATGGATGCATGTCCTCGTGTGGCTCTGTGGAGACACTTGGGCTCAAGGGGGGTCGGTGGCCCCTGGAGGCCCCATGTGGCCCCTCTTCCTCTGGGCCACAGCGCAGCCAGACCCCCTGTCTCCAGGAAGAGCATTTCAAATAGCATCTGCCGGAGAATCAGACAAAAACACGGTCAGAACGAGACCTGGATGCAGAAGGGCATAACCTGAGAAATAAGGAAACAACGGAGGTACACAATTACACACACAAATACGTGCAATCACATCCACTTTAAATGCACAGGAAACAATTTTTCATTTTGTATCAACCCCATCTCAGATGTTTCTTATGAAATGATTGTATTTGCCATTGCTCAGATCATTGAGCCCTTAAAGACTTCGATAAGAAATATCAGATTTGTATCATTCTGGCAAATCTGAAAATACAGATTATAATCCATTAATCCTCTGCAATCATGTCACACTTCGCAATGAGGCGATGTACATCACGACGGAGAGCGGTGATCAAACACACACACACATACAGGTCAACAAGACTGCGAGCTCAGGTCTGTCTATAGACACTCACAAGCGTCTCTGTTAGACTGATTTTGATAGGATTGGCTCAGTGAGATAACACGCTGTCCAGATAAGAGCAGAGAATGTGCTGGAGAGAGATGGTCAAACACAGAGCATTGATCACACTTAATTTCATCACATACAAACATATCAGTCTGAGATGCCTACAAACAAAGATCATTGCGTCCGCAGCATGCAGGAGATATTCAGTGCAGCGATGCATGCCAGCATTTCTGAACTGTTTGAGGCAGATGAAGGGGAGAAAAGAAATGGCTGTCATAACCAAAGAGCATTCTTGAAAAGCACCCATTAAGCAATCACCGTCATTTGACTGTCTAGGTATAGACACAATACAGTCTGGTTAAATTAACTTAAATTTGGTTATATGTCGTTTTGGACAAATTATTTTCTGATATTCCTTCATTTAAACAGTTATCACTGTAGGCGTTTGGTTTCATTTATTTATTAGATGTCTTTAAAAGGGGTCATAGCATGAAAATCAGACTTTTTTCATGTTTAAGTGCTATAATTGGGTCCCCAATGCTTCTATCAACCAAAAAAACTTGGGAAAAAAACAATGCAGTAACTTTGTTTGGGTAAGCCATTCTTGTCAAGCATGTGAAAAATTAGGTCAGTCACATTTCGCCTGTTTTGTGAGGTAGCAAGGCCAATTACAATAAAACCGGCCCTTAATCTGCACTATCTAACCACAGCACTGCCATTTAGTTCAGAGAGAGAAAAAAAGAAAGAAAAATACTTGACAGCACAATTGAGTTTCAATTACACCAAACCACCATCATTGTGATCAGTGTTTGCATTTCGTCAGCTCATTTGCATTTTAAAGGAATAGGCTCAGGCCTATAAAGTGGCAATTTTAACACGCTATAATTAATTATCTGTGGGGTATTTTAAGCTTAAACTTCACATTCACACTCTAGAGACACCAAATAATTATTTTACATCTTTAAAAAAATAAAATTGTAAACGTAAAATTGCTTGCTGGGAACCAGCAATTCATTTTTAATTGTATTGGAGGAATATGCTTTGTGCAATATCTTTACATATACACAAATTGTATCTCCTACAGCAATGAGAAGAGATGAAGAGTAAATATATTGATTCAGTATATTCAATGTTTCTCCTATAAGTAGTGTGTTTTTTGTTTTTAATTTTAGGAGAAACAGTGAAGGCTGCAAACTATTAAGTCTCATAAGCTAAGAAAGAGCAACCAATGAATGTGAAAGGGTTTGTTGTAAGATTTACGCTGTTTAATTGGTTTGAGGATTTGTTTAGGTGAAGGTTTACTGTGTTTGTGTTGTTGTTGGGCTGTGTGTTTGTGGATTAATGCTCTCTTTGAGTTAGATTGGGTTAGGATTATACACACACACACGTACGCACACACAATCAGCTTTCAGCGTCATCACACCTTGCAACAGAAAACTCATACAACTTCAACTTCTATGATCATTGTATTACATTGTATTGTAATTTATTTACTGTATACTAAACCAGTTACTGTAATACTGAACTGATTCTCACCAATCAGGGTTATTACAAAGTAAAACAAATAAATACCAAACAAATTGCATAAATAAATAAACGAGAAGAATACAATAAGAAGTGAAATAATCAGGTACATTACACACTCTTAACCCAAATATTGTCTTTGATTAAACAATAAAGTAAACATCACTTAATATTTTGTGTTTTGAAGCCAAAGCTTAAAAAAGTTTAGTTGATTTAACTTTTAAGCGTACAAAATCCATTAAACTAAAACATTCAATTAAACTGAACTTAAAATTCTAAGTTCATGTTGTGAGGAATACCCATAATATGAATATTTTCATTATTTTCTGCTTTTTCACAGAATAAAAACTGATAAAAACTTTCACTACTTAAATATTTGTTAATGTCATATAGGTTTAAGCTTTTATATTATTGGTGTTGTTTTGTTGTAAATTATAATTTTGTAAAGTTACTGTTCAGGTGATCAGTGTTTTTCCGTACATGAACCCTGTTCAGAACATTTTATTGTATTTCTCTCCACAGTACTGACAATGTATGTCAAAAACACAGTTTTTTGTGTGTTTTTGTTTAGAATCACGTTTATTCAATGATTGAGTTAAAGTCAGTCATGAATTTTGTGTTATAATACCATTTATAACACCACAATGAATATTAAGTAGTAAAAACTAAAGTTATGTAGTGCAATGTGTTTCCTCGCAAATTTCTAGTAATGTCAACTAATCCAGGTTAAGTGAAGAAATTAAAACATTAAGTCTATTCAACTTTAAATTGTTGTTAGAACAGCTTATATGTTTAAGTAAGTTTTACTCAAGTTGTTAAGTAATCATTACTTAATTTTGTTAGGGCAACAAGTTTGCTTAATTTTTTAAGTAAACTCAACTTATCCATGCTCACAGTGCAGAAATGGCAATTTGGGAAAAAATCATGCTATAACACACAAAATATTAATGACTTCTCCCAAAACAGTCTTCATTTCCTTTATGCAATTTTTTCTTTTGTAAAATTTGATATTTTTCTATTGATTTTGAGTTGAAATTGTCCAGGTCCATTTTGGTTGTTTCATTGCACGTGTTTAATTACAGAAAACATAGAAATAAATGAAACAAGGTGGAAGGGTACAGAGTAAGGGAGAGGGGAAAAATTAGATGTACAAAAAGAAGTAGAGAGAGAGAGAGAGAGAGAGAGAGAGAGAGAGAGAGAGAGAGAGAGAGAGAGAGAGAGAGAGAGAGAGAGAGAGAGAGAGAGAGAGAGAGAGAGAGAGAGAGAGAGAGAGAGAGAGAGAGAGAGAGAGAGAGAGAGAGAGAGAGAGAGAGAGAGAGAGAGAGAGAGAGAGAGAGAGAGGTGGAGATCCCAGAAAGCTTAGATAAGAAGAACAAAGTCCAGCAGTCGAGCAAATACTGAACCTGTGGCCAAAAGTGCTGCTGATAAGAACAAGCACACACACACACACACACACACACACACACACACACACACACACACACACACACACACACACACACACACACACGCACCTTTAGCTACACAAACACACACATTCTCTCACTACAGGTTTGAATCATCTTAATACTTATGATGTTTACACCTCTAATGTCATACAAATAACTTCAATTTCTGTAGTTTGTCTACATTCTGAGGTTCATGATCACAATAACACAGAGAACGACACGCACAACAACACAACAGGTTTAGAAGAGAAAGTAGAGGACAGGAGAGGCAGAAGGTCAAGAAGATATTTATTGCTGTTATTAGCACTATCAGAGGTGCGCCACGTTCTGCCATTTTTATGGTTTTGTGCTAATAGTGACAGCCCATCCTCATGACCTCTGACCAACTGCTGTTAAACACAACTAATAAAGTTGTCTAAAAATTGATGTGTTGTGACCGTATATCCATAAAATGGTTCAAAATGTTAAGACTATGAGATGCTGAATTTTGATATGACCCTCGTGACGTAATATTTTATTGATTCAAAGATAATCGGTCATATGTCTTTGGGGGAACGTTGGTCTTTGCACGTTTTCTTAAAACAGTGCACATCAAAGAGGAATCCCTCGAAGAGTTCCCTCTAAAACTTGGAGGTAATAATGAGTCAATTACTGACAAGCGTACAGTAAAAGTGTAGAGTTATAAAACGATTATGTATATTACAGACAGATCATTTGATTTTGGAAAAGGTTCATATTAAAACTAGGTTTGCAGATGCAAATCTGAGCAATTTATGAAACTCTTAGGGGTCGATCACACAGAGCGCGTTTATGGCAGTGGCAGGTGCCTTCTTTGAATGGTTTTCTATGGGCAATGAGTGTTATGCACTGAAAAAATTATTCATAAATTTTTTTATGGTAAGTGGTCGCAATCAATTTATTTAAGCTACATTTAAAAAAAAAAAAAAACACTTTTTTTGAATGTAGTTTAAATAAATTGAATGCAACCACTCCCCCCCAGGGCATTGCGAATGATGCAAATAGAGCGACGTGATTGCCGCGAAGACACGTTTTATGCTGCGTACACACCAAGCGCGGGGCATCGTGTTACTCACTCTAGATTACTCGTGGGATTTAACTTTGTGCCACGCAAATTTTTCTCTCGAGTTGAATATTTTCAACTTGGGCGAAGACGTGTTTGAGGCGAATAGCGCGTGTTTTCGCGGTAAACGCGCCGGCCATATCGCGTCATTGGCATCGCCCCTGATCGCGTCTTTGCATTGACTTTGTATTTAAGCTACTAGCGCAAATCTTGAACTCGTGTCTGGTGTAAACCCACAGTTAGGTGAATTGCACGTTTTCGCAGCAATTGCACCGCCCTATTCACATCATTCAAATTGCCTCAAGTAGAAAAACTAAAGCGAAAAATTCATGAAATGAAGTTAAATCCCGAGATTAATCTAGAGCGAGGAACACTGTAAAAAAATTCCGTAGAAACTGCAGCTGGGTTGCCGGTAATTTACCGTAGATTTAATTTTATGTTTTTTACTGGCAACATTTTGTTCAAAGTTAAATGAACATTAAACATTTACAAGTCTTTGTCTTTACAGAGTAAAACTAGAAAAACAGCATCAAGCAAAACATTCTGGGAAACAAAATCTGAAGCAAAAAACAGAAAAAGGTTGATGATGATTTCTGGTTCCCAGAATGCTTTGCATGAGGCTGTTATTGTATAGTTTTATTCTGTAAAGATAAAGACTTGTTAATACTTAAAATTTATTTAACTTTTAACAAACTCTTGCCAGTAAATAACATAAATGTAAATCTACGGTAAATTACCGGCAACCCAGCTGCAATAACATTGCAATTTCTACGGATTTTTTTTACAGTGAACGCTATGCTTGCGTTTGGTGTGCATTATGCCACTGTTTATTCACACCAAACGCTCGCGTTTTGCCCGAAGGAGCGTTCTGAGCGAAAAAGTGCCTGACGTTATTCACTTTTTTTCTATTGTCCAATCAAATTAGGGGAGAAGTTTCGGTTGTTCCAAACAACTGTTAACGGCAAACCAAAGTTTCAAGAGCACACAAGCTTCAATATTTGATTGACAGGACAGCTTCCTCAGTGGGTGCCTAGCAACATAAAACACATTTGGTGTGATCAACCCCTTATAGCCTATCTAAAAAAATCTGTTTAAATAGGGCACAATGTACTAAAGTATTAATATGAAGGAATTTTCTGTAATGTTTTATTTTACAGCTCTTTTACCTGTATTTGGATTTTTGCATTTCATTATGTTGTTGAGTTTAGGGCTGTCACAATGGTTAAATAATCATCCCATCGCAATTGTTTGACCTCATCGTGATGATTTCAGATCACCACAATGATTGCACATCTCTTTAAAAAACACAAGGGGGAGCTGCAGAGACAGTATCAGATGGCGCCTCTTAACTGACAGTGTAATGCGATACATTGCAAAGCCATTTAATACAGTGGAAAAAACAGCATTTAATCAAATGCTGCAAAACTTTGATAAGCAGTACAAACTGCCAGGTAAAACATACATTTCCAAAACATAAATTTTAAATTTAGGGAAGTGAAGGATGCTATTCTTAAGGATTCTGTAAGGAATTGATTTTTTTAAGCCACTACTGACATAAGACAAAAAATGTAATTTAAATAATCACAACAATGAGTAAAAATTATTTCATGAACAAACAAAAAATGTATGAGAATTAAATATCAAAGCATTAAAACAATTAATCGTCATAACCGTCACAATTTATTAGACGTGACAGACCTAGTTGAGTTGTGTTAAAACACATGCACGCACACAAAAAAATAAAAAAAGTCTGAATTCAGCAGGTCATACAATACGTGACGAAATTTTGGTTTTCACAGAGTATCTGTGTATTTGAAAAGCTCTCACACGTGCGCTCACACACATAAACAGGCTTCAGCTATCAGGCCTTCCAACATACATGTCACAATAGCACTCATTCAGGACAGGACGGACTTTTGAAGGATTCTCTGGGACAATAGAGCCCCACAGTCTCAGCTCTTATCAGTCTGAACTGTTATCGAGAGCTGTCTCTGTTAGTCTTAACCCCCCATCACCCCACCCCGCACTGCCGGACCCCGTTATCAGGTCCGGCTGACGTCAGGGCTCCTGGGCGGACAGACCCTGATAGTGCCGGGCCCAGCTGAACTGTGGGAATCCAAACCAACTACAAAGTGCTTAGTGAACAGAACCGACACAGATTCAACCAATATCTGCTCTCGAAAAGGAACAATAAAGGCAAAGATTTGACGTCATACGAGTCCTCTTTAATGAATATGCACCTTTTCTTTGGGACTTTCGACCGCATATCTGAAGAACCGGAAAGATTTAACATTGAGACGATCTCACAGCCGATGGTAAAACAGTTAAACTCAGAATGGTGAGTTATACATTCACAAATCCACTATATGTAAAAATAACACCCAGCTGGCAGATTGCTCTAGATAATCCCTTACCCTACAGTCACATTAGCTACAAAAGTGAACGACACCGAGCGACACGCACTCGCTTGATGGGCGTTCCTTGGCTAGTTTCCAAAAGCGGTATCAAAAGTCACTTTAGAGATATTGTTAAGTTTCAATAACGGTGTTTTTGGATTTAAAAGTATTTATTTCTCGATAAAAGTAACAAAATATGTGAGATAAAATGCCAAACTTATCAGATATATACATAAATGCGCATTTTCCGCCATCTTGAATTATTTTCTCAGACTCGACCACAGACCTACGTCACGCTGCTCCTTCACTCCGATTGGCAGTCGCTTTGTCGCATCGCTCAGCATTTGCATAAAATAGCCTGCTTGTGTATTTTGGCCCCGCCTTGCTCGCGCAGCGCCGAGCTCGTCGCTTGTCGCAGGCAAACGGCCACTTCCATTGAAAATGAATGGTAGCCTGTCGCTCTGTCTCTGTCGCTTGTAGCTAATGTGACTGGGGGGTTAACAGGACAAACAGTCCAAATTTCCAACACAATCACATGCAGTTGCGGCCTGTGACTTCTCTTCAGAGAAACGTGAATTCAAAATGTGTTCATGTGTGTTGCTCGTCTTGTCAAACACGTGCCTGCTACACACGCGTCAAAAGGGTTTATGATAAAAGAGACGTCTACATTCACAAAATACTCGCAAGACACTCACTTAACACTAAACTGTGATTACAAACAAGATTATGCGAGTATCTGGCAAACGTGAGAGTCACTTTAATCATAAACCCTTTAGACGCATCTGCAGCAGGCACTTTTATGACATGACACGTGATGCACATAAGTTTACATGACACGCCGAACACATATTTTGAAATGACGAACCACACAAATGACGGGCTACATATTTATTGACAAGCTTCTCATCGTGCACCCTTTGTCCACTGTAAAAAATTCTTGCAGCACTTAAATGCTTAAGTTTAAACAACTTAAGTTAAGAAGTCATTTAAACTTTTTTGACTAGTTAGAAGTTGCTTTAAATTATAAAAATTAAGTTGTAATAAATTACGCCCATTCAACGTTTTTTATTTATTTATTCATACCAACTCCTCAGCAGTCAATAAAGTTGAAATGACATTTTAATTCAAGTTGCTTAAACTTAAACATTTGGGTGCTACAAGGATTTTTTCTGACAGTGTAGGAAATCCTGTGAGATCAGGTTGAAATTTCAAAAACTTTAAAAATCGTAACTAACATTGAAGAAATCACTGCAGTAAATACAATACTAACTATGCAACATGATCTCACAAAGTTCTGTGGGATTGTCACTGAATTTTTTGCTCATTTTTCCGTGGCATTCTCACGGATCTCCGCATATTTCCGTGGCCCTGCCATGGACTTTCTTTTCCGTGGCATTCTCACGGATTGGTCACTCAACTGCTTTTTCCTATTTTCAAACCATTTTCGCTTCGGTTTAGGGTTAGATTTGGTGTTTGCGTTAGTATGTCACTAACTATTGGTTTATACTATTTTTTCCGATATATTCTTTTATATTTTCTAAACTTTAATCAATTGTCGCCTGATGTTGGGGTTAGAGTTGGGTTTGGGTAGGGATGTCATTTTATGTAAATCTAACCCTAAACCGAAGCGACAATGGTAAGAAAATAGGACAAAACAGTTGAGTTACCAATCCGTGAGAATGCCATGTAAAAAAAAGGCCATGGCAGGGCCACGGAAATATGCGGAGATCCGTGAGAATGCCACGGGAAAATGATCAAAAAATTCCGTGACTATGCCACGGAAATTCATAAGATCAGGTTGCAACTATCTTATTTCCAAATCTGTCCTGTGATTAACTGAATTTTAATAAAATATCAGGCGTGATCATCATTTAAAATAAAACAAACAAAGGCAGTCAGAATGATATGTGATGTTTATAAATATTTTGAATTTAGGATTGCTTTTCCAGCAGTATTAAAACAGTGGAAACATATTACATGCACAAACAATAAATCCTATGGGGTGGTTTCCCAGACAGGGATTGGCTTAAAGGGGTCATAGCATGAAAATCTGGATCTGTTTCCATGTTTAAGTGCTATAAATGAGTCCCAAGTGCTTCTATCAAACTAAAAAATGTGAAAAAGATCAATCCAGTAACTTAGTTTTGGTAAACCATTCTCTGCAAGCATTTAAAAAATAGCTCCTTGTAATTTGGCTCCTTTATGATGTCATAAGAAGATCTTACTATAATAATACCACCCCTTAATCTGCCCTATCCAACCATGGCACTGACATTTAGTGCAGAGAGAAAGAGAGAAAAAATAATTGACAGCACAATTGAGTTTCAACTGCAAGAAACCACCATTATGATGATCAGTGTTTGCATTTTATCAGCTCATTTGCATTTTAAAAAACACAAACAAAATTGCAATTTTTTCTTGCACCTATAAAGTGTCAATTTTAACATGTTATAATAAATTATCTAGATGATATTTTGAGCTAAAACATCACATAAGTACTCTGGGGACACCAAAGATTTATTTGACATTTTAAAAAAGTAATCTCCCCTTTAAGCCAGCACTAGACCTTGTTTAATTAGGAAATATAACTAGTTTGAACAAACATGCCTAACTAAAACATTACTTGTGTGCATTTTGAGGCAAAACAAATGGCACTGATGTATTTAATGATATGTGAGTGCAAGTTGTTTTCAGTTTGGAAAGCTCTTACATTTATTTTAGTCAATCCCTGTCCGGGAAACCGCCCCTATATGTTTGGCAAAAAGATTGTAGATGTATGAACAGATGTATTGAACTTTTGTTTTAACCCCAGAACTCGAGGCAGCGCTATAGTTTTTGTGTCATTTAACTAGATTTACTCAGGTAAACTTGTCAATGGTTTAACCAACTTTGACATGCTCAGCAAGAGCTTCACACTTGGTCTTGACCGTACAGTAGTTTATGTGAAATAAAAGGTCTTTGTGAGGGTTTTACTAACAGGTGTGAGTTTGAGGGGGATGCAACACTGTTTCACTTTAGTTTATACAGGTGCACAGTTCCCATCACACACACACACACACACACACACATTCTGGTTTCCATGTTCTGTGGGGACATTCCATAGACGTAATGCATTTTATACCATACAAACTGTATATTCTATTCCCCTTACCTACCCCATTCCCTAACCCCAACCATCACAAAAACCTTTCTTGTACCTTAGATTTTCAATAAACATCATCTTGTTTGATTTATAAGCTTGTTTCCTCATGGGGACATCAAAATGTCCCCACAAGGTCACAAAAACACTGGTATTCCTATCTTTGTGGGGACAATTGGTCCCCACAACGTGATAATTACCAGGTACACACACACACACACACACACTGTGATCAAATCTCAATGCCAGTGAAGGTTTTTGATAAGCGAGATGTGTAACAGTGAAATGCGTTTGTATGAGCTATCAGAGCGTCACAGAGCATCAGATATTCAACCTTGAGTTTCAGGCAGAGAGGAGGGAGTTCAATCTCTCCGTCTATTTCTAGTGTTCCTCCCTCGTACCGTATCTCACTTCACCGTCTCTCTCTTTCTCTCTGTCTGACTCGCACTCCCTAAATTTCTCTTGCAGCTGCTGCGACCTTGGATGTAAATAATCATTGAAGAAATGAAAAAGAGAAATGTAGCAGACCAACAGAGCAGAAAAAATCTGCTTTAATGGGCTTTCCTGGAAAAAAAATTTCTCTGTAAGAAACAGACAGAGGTTTGAGGTTAAATGTAAAGTTACTATACAGTACTGACGGTCAAAGGTCTCCCTGTTTTTTTTTTTTTATATATACAAGTTTATTACTGTTTCATGTTCATGTGTTTAACAATAAATTACCTTCCAAGGATTTTTATTAAAAAAAATATAATTTGGAAAAGTTGAGAGCAGTTTGTACAATAAAACATACAGGTATGATCCTCCAAAATGGTTGTAGTACACCAGTAGACTGTGTTTACAATAAAACAAAAAGTTTTCCATTCTTATGCTGCGTACCTTGGATTTAGTTTTCCCACCTTAAAACCGGAAATAATGTCTTAAATGTATTTAATAACACTAAAACATAAATGTTAAAAATGATCTAGTGACATCAAAACATTTAAAGTTCTTAGTAACATTAAAACAGCGACAGACATTATTTCTGGTTTGAGGTGGGAAAAATCCTAAATCCAAGTTGTCTGGAATGCAGTATTAGTACACAGCATGGAATACTTGATTCTGATTGGTCGTTCACATCATTCTGAGGTCTATGAGCTTTACATAATAAACAAACTGCATATAAATGACTGTTAGATCTTAGGACGATGATTATTTTACATATCTGTGCTGTAATTCTTTCCCTATTAAATAATGAAATTATATTCCATTCTACTGGTTTTATTAATTTGGTGTGAAATATTAAGGATAACATTTAGTCCACCAGGTTTCTTTTCATCTGTTTGGGCTTATTTAATCAGTCAGATTATCTCTTACATAAGAAATTAAAATGATTTATAATTTTATATTTAAAATTAATATAATATATATAATAATATATATATTAATATATATATATATATATATATATATATATATATATATATATATATATATATATATATATATATATATATATATATATATATATATATATATATATATATATAATTAAAATTATATAGGTTTTAAAAATACACAGAAAAAGTTATTTTATTCTTATGGGTGGAAAATCATTTATACGCTGTAAAAATTCTTTGCTGCCTAAATAATTTTTTGTTTAATTAACCTGGATTTATGAGTCATTTTAACTTTCTATTGTTTATCAAGACATACAGCTTGAAGTCGACTTAAACAACTCATCTCTAGTCTAGATAAATAATAGTAAGCTAAATCCGAGTTGATTAAAGCAGCAAATACATTTTTCAAAAAAATCAAAACGACAATTATTTTTTATTTTTGTTTTCAGAAACTTTGACTTACTTTATAAATTGACCTTGAACAGCATAAGTGTAATTTATTTCTGCTTTAAAGCATTTATACCTCCTCTTTCTTGTTTTTCTATCTGACAGAAAAGGATTTTGTTCGGCCCTTTAAAGTTGAGCTGATAAGAAGGGAATGCACCATTAGTTGCTCTAATTAGTTTGGGATAGTTCAGTCTTATACCAGCTTCACATCGGCCTCATGCTACTGAAGTGTAAACTGACAGAGGAAAAACATTACACAGACGCTGGCGTGTGGAGGGTCGCCCACTTAAATACCCTTCACATTACAGCACCATTCAAAACCCACTGAGCTGCCTTTATGTCTACTGCCCTAGATAGACAGCATCCCAACTAAAGGAAAGGAATCTTGTGAATCAGAACACTTTGCATAGGTTAAAGCTTTTGGGGTCGAGTGATTATCAGCCCTGATATTAAAGGTGCCAAAGAATGCATTGTAATAATCTGTTAAATTGCTCTCTGATATCTACATAGAAGGTATGTGACTTTATTAAGTGCAAAAATGATCCAGATACGGTTTACATGTCCATTAAATGTTTATAATAATGAATAATAATGTTGAGCTCTGCTCTGATTGGCTGTTTTTTAGAGCAGCTCCTTCAGTAGCTCTGTGTGTGTGTAAACAGATATTATGTTTGAGTCTCTATCAAATGAAGAGACAGATTTTGAGAATTTATCAATTTTTGGAGATTGTTAATGGAGGTTTCTGAGTGGTAAGTTTGTGTTTTTTCAGTGTGGACCTGCAAAACGTAACCTTAACGTCAATAGTAGAACTTCAGCCTAAACGCATTAACTAGCATATAACACTAACTCAGGAATCCCAATTTTATTTTTAGCATTGTAACAACTTTGTAATTAATTTAATGTGTAATTTAATGTTGGGGCCGTACATCACGACTTGAGATTGGTCTGTGTCAGCTTCTTTTGCATGCACGAGGTTTACATAAGAAGAAGGAAATAATTGTGTTTGAAGCTCACAATATGTCTTCTTTACCATGTACAGAACTCTTATTATTCATCTAGGTCTAGATAAATACAGTTTTACATTTACGGCACCTTTAATTTTATGCAGTATTTTTTTTCCAAAACCAATTTGCAGATAAAATAATAAAATTTTGACATGCTATATTTGGTTCTGATGTTGCCACCTCTGTCAGGACTCACCACGTTGTGGCCAATGTTCGCCCACCGCCCATCTGATTTGTTAGGAGTTACAAGTCCAGCATGTTTTTATATTATTATTCACAGTTTTCCGAATTATGCCAGTCTTTTGTCAGAGAGCCCCTATTATTCTTAATGATACATAGGTTCAAAATATCGGTAATCGATCAACTTTATTTGTAATAATCAGTATCAACAAAGTCTTTTTAAGGAAGTCTATTTCTACTGGAAGGCGGCCATACAAACTGTTGCAATCTTCCTCATTCATATCAATACCAGTGATGCATCTTGGTAATATTAATTATTTTGGTATTGGCCCTAAAAATAACAAAAGGTTGACACCTAGGTTTAGGAACAAAGCCTATTTGTATCCTGAAAAAATTGAGCCTACTAATAAATAGCATGTAACTAATACAGCAAATATCAGTAATAAAGAAAGTGACTTATGAGGATGTCACCAGTATTGACCTGACTGGTCAGACCCAGGATTGAACTCACTGTGTCCACAGAAGATGATGCTGAATATGCTGATAGCCTTAAACACACACGCGCGCACACATGCACACGCACGCACACACACGCACACTTGTGTAAGTGGTAATAGAGATTTAATAATTAACCATTAACAATGTAATTTTAAGATGTTCTTTCTCCATTAACACCATTTTTCTCAATAGTGAGATTTTCAGCTCATGCATGCTAAACAATGATCTCATATGTATATTTGTTTAGTCATTTCTTAGTACATTGGTGCGCTTGTCACGTTTCACACGGTTAATGAAACCGAACACCATGTTAATCATTCAGTTCCAATATTAATAATTGTGATAAATTCCCAAGCCTGTCCACGAGCCGCCTGCTGATGGTCTGTGATGTAGATGTAGTGACCTGTGTAATGGTCGCTGGACATCCATCATAGCTTATCATTCTAAGTAAACAACATGACTGCTACACAGCAATACACAGACGGCAGCCAAACTTTACTCTGCTCTTAGATCTCAGCTTCACTTTGTAAATAATTTGGAAATACCACAGCTGACCCACGGCTGACTCTGTAATCGAAAGAAATTACTACTTGCAAAAACCTTTTATGCTAAACACAGAATCGAAAGCTAACATCCACAAACAACTTATACAGTAAAGTTCAAAATAAGTTACTGTAATTAATTAGTTGATTAGTTACTGTAATTAGCATCGCAAAAGGCCATGGATTCAAACGAAAGGTAATATAAAATGTAAATGTGAATTGTCACCAGTAATGGTGGTCATACAAAATACTATAGGCTTAAGTGCCTTATTTTACACAAGCAAGCATTAGAAGAGTACCTGTAAAGAGATTTTGGACCCCATCACGGGACACCAGAGAGTTTTGTAAGAAGGACGTGTCTGACCTCAGCATCCAGAGTCATGAGGCTCACGACTGGACCTGCAAATCACACATAACATTAAGAATTTGAAATCCTCACCTTAGGGTCTACTGAGAATCTATACCTTATAAATCCTTTACTTTACTTTTACCTGTACTACAATAGTAACTTATGTAAGAATTTTTGGTTTGTTTATAGAACATCCTGAAGTCAAGAAACATTTATTTGGAAAGCAGTGTATGCGTCTAGTTTATTTTAACTCCATTGTATAACTTTTTTTTTAGGCATAAAACAAAACATTAGGGATGTAAGAAAATTTCATATTCATGTTTTCCTTCAATATCAGGGAGCCACTTAAAGTGGTAAACTTAAATTCTTTTTTTCAGTGTATATATTTAACTATTTTCAAGGTATCTGCTGTTTCCTTTTCTCTTCTTTCATGCAAAGCTGCTTTGAAACAATGCAACATTGTAAAAAAGCATCATATAATTAAATTTAATTCCATTTCATCAGCATTTCATAAAAAGTCAAATGACTGTATTTCACAATATTAAAGATTATAAATAGTTATTAACCCGAGTAAATGAATGCTTGGGTAGATTTACTGGAAAACAAAACTAAACCTGGTTCTTAATGTTTTTAGTGTGTCAGTTTATATTTGTGAGAACACAAATCAATAACAACCAAAATAAAATCACAGTTTTTAATCTTCTGTCTCTCTCACTAAGTGGGCAGTGGGAATTTAGGGGTCTCTGACCTGCGCCCGACCTCTTGGGTGTCTCTCTCTCATATCTTTATAAGCACAGATCAAACCTCAAGTACTTCTAGACCACCAGAGGTGAGTGGCACCCAAAACTCTCTGCTTTACTTCTGTCATCCACCGTGTCTCCAGTTCAGATCTGTCCCAGTTTATCAATGCTGCGTCAATTCATATCACCTTTCAGTCAGACATATCTGTGTACTAATCTGGTGGTAAATGCTTGTATCGCTGTGTATCTGAGCGTGTCGATGTCATCTGCGGGTGTGTGGATTTTCTGATCTTTTCGTGCCACCGTGTACTTGAGATTATCTGTGATTCTAGTCAAAGCTGAAGCTCAGTGACGCTCATGGGAAATTATTTTCAAAACTGTCTCAAGGTGACGACCTCCGCAAAACCTTCGTATCTCATGAGGAGATGTGCATCGAGATCTCGAGAGGCGTAGAGGAAAACACCACAGAACTTTCCACAGACTTTTTCCTTACTGTTTCAACTAGAGTTCGAACGATAGAGGATTTTACTAGGGATGCACCGATACCACTTTTTTGGAATACGAGTACGAGTACTTGCATTTCAGTACTTGCCGATACCGAGTACTTAATAAAAAAACATTATTTAAATTTACAGGTAACAGCTTTAGTCATATAATTTAACAAAAAAACAAAGGACTAGTTTTCCAGTTTGCCTCTTTGGACAACACAAGAGGCATTAACCCCTTACACGCCGCTCAAACATAGACATTTCTCAGACCGTGGTATCGATTCCAGGTATCGGGGGACTTTTAACGAGTACAAGTACTTTAAAAAAAGTGGTATCGAGGCCGATACCAGTATCTGTATCGGTGCATCCCTAGATTTTACCGATACTGATTTGTCCATACTTACCGATAATCGATTAATCGACCGATAGTTTTTAAAATGGATAAAAAACAAACATAACACTAAAAGTAAAACAGTGCTGAAATGTATTACAAAAGTTATAAAACAACAGTACTGAATCATGAAAATGTGCTAAATGAAATAAAAATATTATTAATTAAATAAATAAGTACTGAAGTAAATACTTGTGTGAAATACTCCCACTGGTAATCTTTACATTTCATAAATGTGTATTATGTGTGTAGTCTTGTACTTTATTTTTTCAGTTTTAACACTTAATGATTATCTAATCAAAATAACAAAATATGAATTGCAGTGATTATAAAAATAAACTAAACTCAGATTTTGATTTGTTGGATATGTTAACGTAGCAGACAGCTGCATATAGTTAACTTTCTCTCGTTATTAACTTAAAATATGTATAAAATTATCCAGCTGGAAATAAACAAATGCAAATCGATTGTAATAATCATGTCATTAAACATTTGGGTTGGATTAATCGGCATGTATTTTTGTTTGAGGTACTACTAATATTATTGTCCTGTAAGCCAACTTAGATTCCTGCTGTGGTTTCTTTGCTAATGCAGCATCAATTCAGCAAATTATTTACTTTATAATGAAGCAAAGGACGCACTCGGAAAAACTATTGCCATGTATTAATCGATTAATCGGCATGTATTAATCGATGAATAAATCGATTAATCGACATATATTAATCGATTAATAATCAATTATCTACCTCTAGCTTTAACACAGAGTGTCGAGTCCAGATAAAGCTGGATGTGGACTCGGTCTTGACACTTGATCTCTGGTCTTGGCTCGGATTCGAGTTGGACTCGACTACAACACTGTCAGACATGAATGATGCTCAAATCATGTGGCCTGTTGAGAAGAGATGTGACCTGAATGATGTCATACCCATCACCCATCTGTTTGTTTTGCACAGGAAAGCTCTTGAATCTGGGGGAAAATGAGACAAGGAAATGGAAACACAATGAAAGAAGAAGCAGCAGCGTGGTAACAGAGAGACTCTAGTGAGGGTGCAGACAAGCTCTGAGGCTTTCAATGGGAAAAGTGCGATGCTTCCCAGAACCCTGCGATGCTGCCAACACAAACCCAGTTCTCCGCAAACTCCGGGATGCCTGTCTGACCGGGGGAGGGACACAGCGGCGCCACGCCGATTCCGAAGACAACTTATCTCTCACTCTCAGTGATAATACTGTCAAAATAAGAGCCAGGATACAGCAGAGAGGAACTGGTTAAAACCTGCAGCCAAACCGGGTCCAGGGTCTGACTGTGTTAAACAGTTCTCTGAGGGACATCAGCTTTTATTTTTGGCTATGTGTACCTCTGACCCATTTCTTTCTAACATCCTCACTGTTAACTGTCTTTCTAGGCTTTATCTTTGAAAAGCATCGTTCCAGATGTTAATGGAGCAGCATTGATTCCTGTATTATTGTATTATTGCTGGACTCAAACCTAACAGACAGACAATAGCAGCACAATACATTACATAACTACTTAACTAATGTCTCTCTTACACACATTTTTACACACCATTATCTTACAAAGGAAAATCTCACAAACATATGACTGGTGCCAATTAATAAATGCCAAAGAACTGACAGTTTATCTATGTAATTAAAGCGACATCTACATGAAGTAAAGAGAATTACATCTTCATACTAACCTCATGGGTCAAGTCAGAACAGCATATAGACGGTTCAGCAGTAACAACATAAACAAACGACTTTGGTGGAACAAACGTAACTTCCGGCAAACTCACTTATGCAAAGAATCAATAGCAACAGAGTCCTTAGAGTAGTTTATTTCTGATATCAAGCAAAATAAATAACAAGTCGATTACTTTAGTTTAAATCATATCCATCAAAATGACAATGAGCTAATGTTACTGTATAAAATGTGTAATGTATACAATCTTAACTGGGTCAATGACTTGACATTAAATATTTTGTGTCCGTATGGTTCAATTAAATGTAAAAGGGTTAAAATGTCAAAATAAATTTGCACATTACTTGCATACATTCTCTTTTTTGAGGACCAAGTTTAAAATTTCTGGTTTTATTTCATTTTGAAAGAATATTTGCCGGATGTCAGTGTGGTATAACCGCTCTATTTCAATTGGTGTAACTATTATTTTTAACAATGAAAATATAAATATATTCATTAAAAATGCAGAATAAATATAATCATCTACTTTAGGCATAAAATTTACATAAATACACTATGTGCATTGAAATAAACCTGATGCCTGTTTTTAAAACAAGTTTTTAAAAAGATTTTTGAATTTCCCATCTTGCCAAACAGTTTTTGTCACTGACCCAACTACTGACCTAACCTCCCCATTACATAGCGATGATCCATGATCGCCGTCTTCCCTCGTCTTTAGGAAACCAAAACAGTCTATAACACTGCTGTATGCGCACACATGCACGCAAACACGTATGTTTCAATGTTTGAAATTACTTTTTAAAACTAAAATATAGCTGCGAATTATAAGAGTGTAGCGAGTAATCGCATACAAAATAAAAGTTTGTGTTTGCATAATATATTTGTGTGTTTATTGTGTGTAATTATTATGCATATATATATATATATACATACATTCATGTATAAATGTAAGAATTTTTTGTTTATGTATAATTTTTTAAATTTATATATAATATAAAATATATATAAAAGTATATACATGCAAATACATGCATGTGTTTGTATTTATATGCAAAATAATTACACACACTTATATTATGCAAAAACAAACTTTTATTTTGTATGTGATTAATCGCGATTAATCTTTTGACAGCCCTATGTCTATCATTTAATTCGCAATTTGTTAATGTACTGTACCCTTGACTGTACCTCAGTATGTTTTGCGCATGTGCAGTGCACATGATGCGTGAAGTACACCAGAAAGTACTTGATTGATCGACTTCTGGTTGGTGGATTTTAAAGATAATTTTTGGGTAAAATTCGTGCCATTTTAATCATGTGAATCACTTTTTAAAAGTTGCCAAATACATTTTGAAATATGTTTCAAGCGTAGTGTTGAAGTAAAAGTTGCAAAATATAGCAACACAACTGTAACATTGATTTAACACTTACTTACATTGACGGATGAACCCAAAGCATCATCGGCTCTTTCTACCCGGTAAAGTTTTACCCCCTGCCTTGCACTTCTTCCTTTCATTCAGGAAGATGCAAATCTTCACATACTGTATACATCCAAACTCAACAGGAATATACACAGCGTCAAAAACATAAAAAAGCGCTCGTATTTTCAAAGACCGTGGACCTTTTGATTCACGTGCACACATCTGTTTTTTGAATCGCTTTTCTCTTCGTCATGTTTGTCCCCGCTGAGGCTCCGTGTCAGCTGAGCTGTGTGACAGTCACATGATATCGTGTATGGTTTTTCTGTTAGTATGTAACATTTCACAAATATATCGACATTTATGGATACGTCTGCTGATCGTAAGTTTATTTTAATCTATTTTTGTGTTTTACACAACGTCGTATAGGAACCGGATGATAAGGAGTCGTTAAACGCTTCATTTACATAAACATCTCCCTGACATTATTGTTTCATTTTTATCTGTAATGATATTTAATATTAATAATTTAAAAAATGAGCGATCTGCTGGTTCACTTTTGTATTACGTGATTCATTCTGGACAGAATGATGGGTTTTGATTGTTATAAGTTTGTCTTGTACGTATGGTACTGTTTTAAAATTTCATGTAACTTCTATTTAGTAATATACATGCTCTCTAGATTTTTAGATTATACGACTATTAAAAAATGCCATATTTGTTTGTTAATAGGTTTATTGTGTTGCTTTTACTTTGTTTCAGGGTTTGTCTAAAGGTTTTGTGAATGTTAACCTAAGCATCATCATGCCTTTGACAGCAGCTGTGATCAGTGGGATTCAGAAACTGGTGCTCTATGAAACGAGGGCTGTAAGTCATCACAACAGTTCATTTCTTGCACTTGACGAATGAAGAAGTTGCATTACTCAGAGATCATGTGCATTGCCTTGCAAATGCATAGCAACACTATACAGTAGTCTTTTTTAAACACTATATACAGATCAGTTGTTCATATGCATTTTAATATTTTATTGTGCATCAGCAGCACGTGTATTCAAGTAAAATGGATAGTTTCATTCATGGATGATTGGTCAATACAGCATTCTAGTTGTGTTAAAATACAATAACAGCTATGAAATGCAACACCTGTTTACCACTTACTGTACATGTAGCACTGAATATCATCCATAGTTTTCATAAACTATATCTTCTATATATATCTTCAGTCTGTGAAATTCATAATATCTTCGGAGTATCAAAATATAATTTGAAGCATCAAAGTTTGATTTCAGTCACTGATTTTATTTTATTTCAATCTTTGATGTGACCGTACTCAGTCAATATTAGAAATTTTAAGTTTATATTTTCCACAGAATGTTCTTTACATAATGTAGGATGATTTTATAGAAAACCACAAAAAAAGCTGTTTTTAGGCATAGTCACATTTAAATGATCATAGATCTGTGTCAGTATGCACACTGTGGCACCAGATGGCAGTGTTCACCTTCAGTAAAACTTATAATTTTAATGCCTTTCTGGCTTCTTTGCAGTTCACTTCTTTTCATGATATTAAAGTAATTACTCCTATCCAAGCTTAATATACATTTGTATGTTATCCATTGGTAGATTAAGTTCCTTAAAACAAGTCAAGTCATGTTAGCTTCATTGTCATTCCACTGTATGTATTTAACAAATTGCATATTACACAATGTTGCACATCTTACATAAAAGATTTAACAAATACCTGGCTAGTTATAAGAAGCAATCTGACAGTGCATATGTTCAATAAGAAGAAAAACTATACATATACAAAGAAAGCTAGTTGTAAGTATGCATGTACTTGACAAGCAAAATATTGTGATCAACATAAGCTTAAAGATTGTGACCCTTGCTATGTTACTAAGATGTACAGACTTGTTACAAGGCACTTGTTAAACTGTTTTGGTTTCTCACTTACCCCTCAGCCTCTATGATACTTAAAGAGTAACTAAACCCTTAACCAACTTTTTTTAGTTACTGATCTGTAAGAATGATGTTTTATTAGTGCTGTTCATTGATTTTAGTAAGTTTTTTGACATTTGGATATAAAGTGTTCCAATACTATAATATATGGTGTAAAAACGTCTGAGTGCTGCCCTCTTCAGGTTGAACGGTGGCTACTGCAGTTGCATTTTCCTATTGGATGTTGGGTCCAAAAAAAGAACTCGTGACGTAAGCAGGTTCAAGCTCACCACGGCCTTGTTACGATCTCACCACACACTTAGTTCGTCCCCTCTATCTCCGTTGGGATCTGGCCACTTTTTTGCATTTTTCAAATATTGCCAGTGGGTGGAGTCAGGGTCTCAACAGGGGTTTAGTTACGCTTTAAATCCTCTATGATACTTAAATCCTCTAGTCTATGATACTTTCGAGCATCAAAGTTTGATTTCATTTTAATTTCAATCTTTGACATGACCGTACTCAGTCAATATTAGAGATATCAAGGTTATAAGGATTAAATCCATTCTTTAATGGCCATTCTTTAATGTAAGTCTATTATAGATGATCCTAAAACAGTCGTTCTTAACAAGCCATTTGATTTGCATGCCAGGTTACAGACTTAGGCTTAATATTTAGCATTTTAATAAACATTCCTGGCCATTATTCTGTTAAAGACACAGTGAGCATCATTTACTGTCTTCAGACACATAGTGCTGTACAGTGCGTGCGAGTCTGTTACTTTGGTAAGTCTTTTCACACCGAACAGGATGGATCAGAGTACAAGTGCATGAAGGGATATTGAGCATAATAACAATGATGATAGAGCAGCAGTTTGTGCTGTAGTTTGTGATCTCTCACATGAAATCTACCTGAAAGACACAATATGTAAGATTTTTGTAATTATCCAAAAGCCACTTGCACAGTGTGATATATGTCATGGAGTTGTGTACTTGCATAATCCAAAAAGTTCCTAAGGATTTGTAAATCCCAAGAAATTCCAGTTTTAAAGGTGCAGTGTGTAACTTTTAGAATAATCTCTTGACAGAAATGCAATATAATTTACATAACTATATTATCAGACCTCAAATAACGAACAATTATGTTTTACTTGCATTAGCATAATACGTTTTTATCTACATACACTGCAGATCCCCTTACATGGAAGCCACCATTTTGTGTCACCATGTTTCTACAGAAGCCCTTAACGGACAAACTTTGTTTAATAAGTTGCCTCTGATGTAGACATGTTTGTCCTGTGGTATCTACCGTAGCTTCTCTATGCGTTTCAAAAACGAAGGGTCAGCTGTGGACAAGCCGTTGGTTGGGATTTGCAACCTCACCAATAGATGCACTGACACACTGCACCTTTAAATAGTGGCTCAACCCTCGTTTCCCTTGTACTTATCACCCCTTTAGTGATTTAAAGGAACACGCCCAGATTTTGGGAATTTAGCTTATTCACCGTATCCCCCAGAATTAGATAAGTCCATACATAACTTTCTCATCTCCGTACGTGCTGTTCTTTCATTTGATATGTTGTATGTTTATATATTTAAAGAAGAACATGTTTAGGAAGGCATTTAACTTTTTTGAAAATCATAAAAAATGCTGGCACTGGCTGGCAACTTTATTTTAAAAACGCTTCTGGGGAAAAACCTAAAGACCTCTAGTAAAACGACCTTTAAAGAAATATATGCTTTATATGTCATGAAAATCTTACTGAACCTATTTCTTTATACATTCTTGTTCATTTTTTGGTTTGTTTTACTGTCAAATGTGAGCTCAAGATATCGTATGAAATTCACACATTTTCCATGTTTAATCAGAAATGCTTTTATTTTCAAGTACTGCAGGTTTGCATGCACAATGAATTTTTCTTGTTGTACTGGTGCTTAGTAATGACAGTAACAGTACAATAAAATAAATGAAATATACAAATATTAACAGAGAAAAGGAAATTCACCCATTATCATCGATGCCCTCAGTGTTTGTACAATATATAATTCATTGATAATATTCATATTTAAATGTGTTCAATTTTTCACAGAGGTATTTCCTTGTGGGCAGTAATAATGCACAAACAAAGCATCGCGTCCTGAAGATCGACCGCACCGAACCGCGAGACCTGGTCATTATTGATGATAAGGTGAGCTCGTCTGATTTGTCATTAATGCTATTTGAGGATTTAAATCAACATCACAAGATATGTAGATCAAATCTGGAAATCTTTGTGTGTTGTTTGTGTGACAGCATGTTTACAGTCAGCAAGAGGTACGAGAACTGCTGGGCAGGTTGGATTTGGGCAATCGCACCAAGATGGGGCAGAAGGGATCCTCTGGCCTATCGAGAGCCGTATCTGCCTATGGCATTGTGGGTAAGACATTCTCGATCTCTTCTTTATTCTTCTGATTTGTTTTGTTTATTCTTCTGTCTGGCTAATGAGATGTGCACTGATGCTGCATTGTAATGGTGCGGTTGTCAGACCGATATCACAGGCACGTGTGTCTTGTAAAGGTCAGGAAAACACTTCAGAAGTGTGCGGAGGCTCGTGCTGTTTACCCGTTCACACACGGGCACCTCGTCACCATGGAAACACATGATGGGAAGAAAAGGTTTGCCCATTTGTGTCCGAGACTCTTTATCATTCGTCTGGTGGTAAACGGGTCAAAGATTTACTCCGGTATCGGTAACGCTAAGATTAAAACTGTTACATGCGTGCTAAAATGGCAAGAGTTAATGACTGTCTGTCTGTAACTTTATTGGTTAATTCAGTTTATATGACTCAGGGTTGAGCAGGTTTTTATTAGTTGGCTGGGAAACAAAGAGTTTTCAAACATGTGAACATCCATATCCAGTGATTTTGTCTCTTGTCGTCTTAACTCATATGTGTGTTAATATCTGGACACACACAAGCACACATCCGCCACACTTAAAGTCCAGATGTATGTCACACTATATCTTACAGGTCAGAATAAAGCAGACGGTTTTCACATGAGCTGCAGGCGTGATCGCACACTGGACGTGTCGGATAGGGCGCTGCGTGTGAGAATCTCGAGGGCATGGCCTACTTTCTTTGACACAGATCTGGGTTTTAGGTTTGAATCGCACATCGAAATTGAATCTTATGCAACCTTAATATAACATTTACAGGGAATTTTGAAAATAGTACGAAGCAAAAATTTGATGGTTGATGCGTGTCTGTGTCATACATTTTGTTTTTAATAGATGTGTTTATCTGATCAGAAATGACGCAGTCACACAGGCGTCACAAAAACAGCTATGGGGACGTATGAGAGAAACTCATGGCACATTATTATGTGGGAGCGTTTGATTACACCCTTACTTCTCGTCATTAGGGAAAATGTGTTTGCCTACAACATGCTATTAGGTGCCCTCTGGATGTAGTTTAAATTGTCACCGTCTGAACTAAAATGCAATAATGCGTTGAGTTATTTAGCCTATAATAAACACATTAGAGCACAGAAATAAAAGAAAGAAAAGAAGGAAAAGAAGCATGAGAGGAAAATGAAAAAATAAAGAGAGAGTATGTGATGAATCCTGATGGTTTCTTGTAAATATTTAGCTGTAATCACTAGCGTGTAACATTTCTCTTCTGTTTGACTAATGTCTGGTTGGACTGCTAAAGTTTAAAAAAGACACATAAAACTGAACGTCTTCAGTATCGTCAGCAGTAATGACAAAGTCCGTAGATTGCAATGTGCCTTGTTCGAAACCTCCTTTTGCAGACTCCGCCTCTCGCTCTTCTCCTTTATCATATCCTATTATAACAAAAAGGCATTAATTTTCAGAAAAAATTAATAAATTAATAAAAAAAAAAATGCGGTAACACTTTACTTGAAGGGGTGTTCATAAGATTGACATGGCACGTGCTATGAACATGAAGGAGATTTTATGCACGTTTATGACAACTGTCATTAAGTGTCATTTGTTCAGTTATGTCATTTTCAATGCAAAGAAGACATTGAGATGTCTTGGTTATGACAGCTTGACATTAACCAGTACAACTTGTCATGACGACTCGACACTACCAAGACAACATAACTGACCATTTTTACTAGTGAAACAAATTGAATTTGTAATTAAAATGTCATGTTAATGCTCCGTCAAATAGTTTTATAACAGCGTATGAATATTTTTCTTGACCTCAACTACAGTGGTACAAATATAATCTGTCATTTAAATGTAATTAAGTATTAATACTCTGTCAAATTGTTTTATAACAAACATCATGAATATTCTTCAGTTCATAATGTTTTTTTAAGTTTTCTCCATTTGTTTAACAAATAAAATTAAATCAATCATTCAATAATAATAATAATTAAAACTGATAAAATTATATTAAATGAATTTTGAGACCGATTCACCTAAAATTAAATGACAGATTCAATAGCTTGTGCTAAGCTATGCTAAAAGTTGTACCGCCAGACCCGGAGGTCAGCTTAATGGATTCCAAAACAGTAAAAATCAAATGTTTAACTGTAGGGGAGCTGGAAAATGAGTGTCCCTTTAAGTTTGATAATTATTCTGCTATGTCATGTTTATGACAGATTTATGATGTATTGGTTTATGTCAAGTTGTCATAACAAAGACAAAATACAAACAGTGTCATCTTGCATTAAAAATTACATGATTGAACAAATCACACTTAGGGACAGCTGTCATAAATGTGCATAAAATCTCCTTGATGTTTATGACACAAGTCACGTCATGATTAAGAAGGTGTCATGTCACCCCTTCAAGTAAAGTGTTACCGAAAAGGCTTTATTAGGTAGGGTTAGGGGTCAGTGTAGGGAGGGCTTTTCCCCCCAATAATGCAGCATGCATTTAATTTAAATAAATAAATATAATCATTTACACACTATGTTATTATTGCATCCTGTTAATGTACAAAAATACTGAGGTGCAAATAGTATCTGCCAATATAAAGCATATATAGCATCTAATAACTATTTACACATATTGCAAAGAACTGCTTTGTTTACATGGTGTAAATAGCATCTGTCGCTAAGTAAATATGCTAATTTTATTTAGTGTAAATAGTATCTGTAGTGTAAATAGCCGAGGCCAAAAAAAACTAATCTTTTGTCTCTACCTTGGTTGTGTCTCTAATGATCACTTTTTTGTATACTGAAAGGGACTTTGTACGACACTTCTTATGTTATTACTTTCCAATGACAGACTGGTTTGTTGTTTTTACTCGCTTTTTTAAGTTCACCTTGGTTCTGCATTATTTGCGTCAATTATTCTTTACATAAAAGAAGCTTCAAATCAAAACACATTTAGCTTTTTCTGGCCTCTAAATAAAAAGTGCATTTGGCTCTTCATTCTGTCTCTTTTAGGTTTTGTGCGTTTTCTAGAGGGTTACTATGTTGTGCTGATCACCAAACGTCGCAAAATGGCTGACATCGGTGGACACTCCATATATAAGATTGAAGACACGACTATGATCTACATTCCCAATGACTCTGTCAGAGTTACTCACCCTGATGAAGCCCGGTGAGTTATCAGACACTGCTCTCATATATACAGGGGCGTTATGCACCAATTGTTTTTGAGGGGGCACAGTCATAATAATTACCATCTACTTAACCTCCTTAGACCTTGTGTGTTCATATACATGCACATTTTTTTGTTGTTTGTACCATAATACTTAATTCTGTGTAACTGAACCTGTTGCACACAAAAGTGGACAATTATACTGCTTCATGTTCAAAGAAAAAAATGTGGTTATTATATTTATTCGTTCTTCCTAACCTCAGAATAGCTGGAATAAATCAGAAAAAAAGAGACAAACCAAAGCTTGGGTCTTAGGATGTTAATAGAATATATTAAAACCTTTTTAAATGCCATATTATCATGGACTACACAGACAAAAAGGTAAGAAGCGGTGTTTAGGAGTTAATTGAATTCTTTGCAATGTGTGTAAATAGTAATTAGATGCTATCTATACTTTATATTGTTTTACACATTATTGAAAAATAATATAAAACCTTTGGGAATATAAAGAAACATTTGGTGCAAGTAGATCTTAATGCAATGCTGTAATTCTTTTATTTCACATTGCAATTTAATTGCATTGAACTTAAAAAAAAAACTAGTCAATTCATTTATCATTTATATAAAATTTTTAGAGGAACGCATTTTTGAATCATATATTTGACCTTAGAGTGATAGCACATTAACATGTGATACTGCGCCCCCTCTTGGGGTGAATCTAGATCTGAACAAGAAATTGACTTTGAACCATCGTTTTTCTACACAACAAGTATGGGTAAAGTAAAACATTGCGGTAACTGCTGCGTTTTAAAAGGTTTTTATTTTATCATATAACAAAATGCAGCACCAACATCAACGTGTTCGCGACCGTGCAAAATTATGGCACCAGGGCTATTCTGTTGTGTCTGGGTTTGTGTAATTCATTAATAATTTATTGCGTTTAGAATGAAGGACAAAAATCTCAGGGTGAAGACTTGGCCATATATTTCCTAAAACAAGGTGAAAAGATGCTTCATTTATTTTGAGAGTGCATACAAAATGTATATGTTTATTGGAATTTTTATACTTTGTATAATTAATTTAATTAGGACTAAAACAAACATTTGAATGATTTGATCACATGATGCTCTTGTTGGTTTTTAGAGACTGTCAGTGTTTGCATTTGATTTCACTGCATACAGCACTTTTTATGTTTGTTAAATGTATAGCGTCATTCAGGTATTACATACTCCTGTAGCTCAACTTGTATAAGATTGTGTTAGCAGAGAAGACACATTACATACTGATAAAATGCATTTAAGCTGTACACTTTAATCGCTTTAGATAAAAGCATCTGCCAGATGCATAAATGAAAATGTAAAATGCAAAATCACTTATTGAGCACAGTAAACACAAAAACAAAATAATACAAATAGTATGTGATTATTATTTATCCTCTGAACACAAACACACACACACACACACACACACACACACACACACACACACACACACACACACACACACACACACACACACACACACACACACACACGTGTGCCCTGCTGCTAGGTCACCTTGATCTCAGGATGCAATTCTCACATCTTTCCGTCTCTGTGTGAAAGTGTTTGTTTTCCACTCATTGTGTGTTAGACTTACAGTAACACAGAGTACTTTTAAAAGTACAACTTGTTACTGTTGACTCATGTAACACGAGACGTTTTTACGTCAAAATAGCAATTCAAGTCGAGCACTATAATAGCTGTGTTCATGGCCTCTGTCCTATCATATCTGTTTTCATATCTGTTATTTAAATATAAAACAATTAAATGCAAGGCAAATATAAAAGAATTTTCCAATTTAAATAAAAGTTAAGATTTGGCAGTAGTATTTGAGAAAATAAAGTTATCATGTACATAAAAAAGCAAAACTCATGCATTCAGTAATTCACAATGCATTCAGATGAGTCAAGTCAAAGTAAAGGAAAATATATTACTTGTGTATAACATTGTATTACTTTATTATTACCAACATATGTTTCTTTCTGGGAGAAGAAAGCATTGCTCTCTCGTGATAAAAAAATAGTGGTGAATCGAATTGAATCGTGACCTTAGAATCGAAAATGTCATCTAATCGAAGATTTTGAGAATGGTGACAACCCTAATCGTAATATTTTTTCCACGATAGTGTATCGATATTTCAATCTCTACTATCGTAGTTGTCGCTGTCCAGTTGTCTGTCATATACGGCCATTCGGCCAATGTCTCAGAAGTTAGCGGGAGTGAGAAAATGGCAGAAAGTTTAAAAACGCCTGCAGCTTTCAAAGACGACATGTGGAAGCACTTTGGCTTTAAAAAAAGGTTTTAAAAAAATGCAGCTCAATTTTTTTATATTTTTGATAAAAAATAAAAAGTATTGCAATGTATCGCAACATGCAACGTATTGTATCGTGATACATTGTATCATGTCCCATGTATCGTGAGACCCTTGCCAATATCCAGCCCTATGGTACAGGGTCATGAAAATTCTGGACTGTCAGGATTGTGTTTTTCCAGGCCTGGAAACAAATAAAATCTGTCATGGAAAAGTCTTTGACAGTTTTATAATAAATATGAGTTTTGCTAGTTATGATAATGATAACATGTCTTTCACAGGTATGTGAGAATTTTCCAGAATGTGGATCTATCCAGTAACTTCTATTTCAGGTAGGTGTGCCAAACTCTGAAGTATAGCATGTGTGTGTCTTTGTGTGTGTCTGTATCTCATTTAAATTCATTGTAAGATTTTCCCGTCATATCTGCAGGTTAATGTTCTTGCGTTTCACTACACCTGCATGTCTTTGTGTATATGTCTGTGTGTATTTGTGCATCTAGACCTCTCTTAACTCCTCACAAAGCCTTTATACACGTGTCAAGAGTTCATCATGTTACAGTATGACCTTGCACAGATCTTCACAGGTCTATTATAAAAGAAATAAGATTTCATCTGTCTGTTCTGCTTTTACCCTTCTTCAGATCTTTTACTTGAAAAGTGTGCTTCTGATGTCTTTTTTAAAATGAAACTAGCTTTCATATGTCGTCTGGGTCACCTTTTGTGGTCATTATATTGTGATATAAGTGTCCAAATACTTAAATGTGCGATGTAAGAAAGCATTTTCAATCCATAATGTACACTTTTTTTGTTGGTAGCATATGTTATGCGTAATGGAGTTATTACATGGCTTTGAACAAATCACCTCATTAATCTCAGATCAAATTCTCATTTGGTTTCTGTCATATTGGCTACACTTACATTAGTCATTTATTGATGATTTGGAATAACTGTGATCCGTCTCTTTTAATTCAGTATGACAATCTTTTTACCAGTGCACAAGTCTGAATTTACATCTGAACAGTTGTCTTATTTGTGTTTGATGGGCCACAATAATAAATCATGATGAATGAAAAAAAAATTAAAGGCACAATATGTAAGATTTTTTAAATAAAATATATCCAAAGAAATTCCTATTTTAAATAATGGCTCATCCCTTTTCATTATCGCCTATCAATGATGTAATATCTGTGCCGTCCTCAGTTTGCACTTGGGAATTCTCTGTTTAATGAAAACGACATATCCCATCGTTCAACTCTCCTTCATAGTCGACAAGCTTCACCTTCGTTATAGTTTTAAAAATGCATAAAAATACATAGTGTCCCTTTAACCTATATAAAAAAATAAGCAGAAGTGTGCATTAAGGTTTAATTCAAAAAGTACCTTCTGACTGGAACTACATGAATAAAGTAGTGCTGGGAAAAGATTAATCACGATTAATCGCATACAAAATAAAAGTTATTTTTTGCATGATATGTGTGTGTGTGTGTACTAAGTGTAATTATTATGTATATTCAACCACACACACATACATATAGTCATTTCAGATTTTTTATTTATATATAATTTTTATTTATTTATATAGAATATAGAATATTTACAAATATAAATAAATATATATACACATGTAAATGTTTCTTAAATAGATACATGAATGTGTGTGTATTTATATATACATAATAAGCACACACTCATATATTATGAAAAAAATCACTTTTATTTTGTATGCGATTAATCGCGATTATTTTTTTCCCAGCACTAAAATAAATAAATAAAAAGAATCATCCAGGCAAAAGAACACTTTTATTTATTCCCTTTTATTTGCTGCTTATACACCTGTGCCCTGTCATTCATCTAAAATAAGAGAGAAATGGTCAAAACAGAGCAATCATAGATTTCAGAAGTGTACTGAGTGATGGATTCATCACGTGGCCGTCCGTCTGTGAATAAGCTGTCAGTAAATGCATGTGTTTCTCTGAACCTAAAAACAAGTTCAATCATTGCACTTCTCTAAGCAACGGGCTCTGTCACGTAGCAACAGCGTATGCTGCCATACGTCTCGCAGGAGCGTGATGATTATTTTCTGCTTGTGAATGCATGTGACCTTTGACCCTCTGGCTTTTAGTTACAGCTACGACCTGAGCCACTCGCTGCAGTATAACCTGACAATCCTGCAGATGCCCTGTGAACCTCCAGAGCCTGAAGATCTGAACGCCAGCAGACAGGACAGCTTTGACATCTTTGAAGAGGAGGGCTTACCCACTCAAGGTCTTCTGAAAGCTCATTTATTAGATATGATCATCCTCCATAATGTAAACAACATTCTGTGAAAATATAACCTTCAAGACTGAGTCACATGTATTTAATAAAACAGATCGAGCAAATGTATAGCACTGAAAGTATCTTTGGATAAAAGCGTCTGACAAACGCATAAATGTTATTTTCTTTTGCAAACACCCGAAGCTTGTTTAGTTTAGTTTTCTATAGATATATTTATTTAAGTTTAGTAAGGAAAAGACTTTATGCTAATCATTCATATCATTATAAATATATAATACGATATTAAATGGATGAATTGTTTGTTTGCTTGTGTTTCAGTCGTGTACGGTTTAAGGAACGAACCCTACGCTAAATATGTGTGGAACGCTCGCCTGCTGGAGAAAGTGAAAGACATCATACATCCTGATTGGCTGTTGTACATCATCCACGGTTTCTGTGGCCAATCCAGTATCCTTATTCATTCTGTGTCCATATAGACTTACTTTAATTTATACTTTATGTGTTTTGGGTAAGGATGCACCGATAAATTGGCCTGTCGATATCGGCAGATAAAAGACATTTTCCCCACTATCGGCCAATTGTTGAAAAACAATGACAACAGAATTGCATAATTTGAAATAAGGAGTAAAAAGCAAAACTATCGGAATCTATCGGTGTTTGTAGATGTCATTCCTTGTATCAGGGTAGAATTGTATTGGTGCATTTCTTCACAGATTTGCCCATAAAACTTCGAAAATCTGACAAAACCCTTGATTTAATGAGAATAATGAGAATTATATTCTAATTTTAATTCTAATTTTAATTTGAATATAATGTGATATAAATATAATACTGTATTATGAATAAAGCAGTGGTGGCATGTGAGTTGCCAGCCAAAACACATTTTATTAATAGCCCTTAATTTTAATATTTATTTATTACATATTTTTATATTAGCTTGGCTTTTTTATGTATGTTAACATTTTAAACAATGATAAAATATATCAACAAGTAAAATATCAATAAAAGAAAACAAAAGTAAATAATATATAAAAAAATTGAAATATTTAAAAATTAAATCAAATCAAAGAAAATGGAGAAAAAAGAAAAAAATGAAGACATAAAAAATTAAAGTGTCTTCAAGTTGTTGATGACTGCTCAGTCAGTCTGTGAGTTGCCCGCCAAAACACATTTTAGTAATAGCCTCAATTTTAATATTTATTTATTACATAATTTTATATTGATGATAAAACATATCAACAAATAAAATATCAATAAAAGAAAACTAAACTAAAATAAAATAAAATACAAAAAATAAAATTTAATTAAATGAAAAAAAAATTATAAAATGAAAAATAATAAATAATATCAAAGAAAATGGAAAAAAAATGCAGACATAAAAAATTTAAGTGTGTTCAAGTTGTTGATGACTGCTCAATCAGTCTGTGAGTTGCCCGCCAAAACACATTTTAGTAAAAGCCTCAATTTTAATATTTATTTATTACATAATTTTATATTGATGATAAAACATATCAACAAATAGAATATCAATAAAAGAAAACGAAAATAAAATTTAAAAATAAAATAAAATACAATTTTAATTAAATGGAAAAAAATATATAAAATGAAAAATAATAAATAATATCAAATCAAAGAAAATGGAAATAAAATGAAAAAAAAAGATGCAGACATAAAAAATTAAAGTGTGTTCAAGTTGTTGATGACTACTCAGTCAGTCTGTGAGTTGCCCGCCAAAACACATTTTAGTAATAGCCTCAATTTATTTATTACATAATTTTATATTAGCTTAACTTTTTTTATGTATGTTAACAATTTAAACAATGATAAAACATATCAACAAGTAAAATATCAATAAAAGAAAACGAAAATAAAATAAAATGAAAAAAATTTAATAAAATGAAAAGTAATAAATAATATCAAATCAAAGAAAATGGAAATAAAATTAAATAAAAAATAACAAAAATGCAGACATAAAAAATTAAATTGTCTTCAAGTTGTTGATGACTGCTCAGTCAGTCTGTGAGTTGCCCGCCAAAACACATTTTATTAATAGCCTCAATTTTAATATTTATTTATTACATACATTTATATTAGCTTGGCTTTTTATGTATGTTAACAATTTAAACAATGATAAAACTTATCAACAAATAAAATATCAATAAAAGAAAATGAAAAAGAAATGATATTACAGTAAATGAAAAGAAAATGGAAATTAAATTAAAAAATGCAGACAAACATTTTTAATTTTTTTTTTTTTCAATATAAAGAGAGATTGTAAGTTGTTGATGACTGCTGTGTCCATACTGGTTTGAATCTTTTTCTGAGACCATCTGTCTATGCTGTTTACTGATGCTGGTCCATATAGTTGACCTGTCTCTGACATCCACTGCAGTCATAACAAAGTCTGCATGTTTCAATGCATATGCATGCGTATCTGGACCCGTGTAGTCATAATGTATATTATTGGGTCTACGCTGAAATCAACGAAGGTTGTGTTTCATAGACAGCTTATGATTATCTATATTTAAAGTGTCCAACTACAGACCAGCTAGCTGTGACCTGCAGTTTTTACATCATTTACATTTAAATCCATTGGTATTAAAATTAATGTTATTGGTTATTCAAGGTATTGCATTAGGAGCAGTGGAAGTAATTCATCTGTACACATGTTAAAATTTAAAAGACAACAGCCCATCAGAGCTGGTTTTACACGCAAGTAATCATTTCTCCTAAAGTTCAGAGGGGTTGAAATGTACGTTACAAAAACGAATCAGCTAAAGGACAAACAGAGAGCGACCTGTAGAGAGTCTGGTGCTGTTGATTACTTTTGTCCTCTGGTTATAATGGTTTCTCTCTTCTCTCTGCTGGAGAGCCACCGCAGAAAACATTTGACCCCAAACTGATCAAAACTTTGGAAACACTTGACCGAAATGTTATTAAAAACCTTTAAATCTGAAGGTTGACAGGTTTTACCCTGGAAAAACAAACTACATCCACTGTTCCCATAATGATTTCTCTCACAAACAACAAACACCACTTTGGAGACGTTGATTTCGTACTCTTGGTCGGTGTGTATTTAGCGCTATTTAAGTTAAAGTGCCCATATAAGGACTTCCACTGTACTTCCTGCACTGCTTATGCAACAGATTCAGTAGTAAAAAAAACTTTCCGAACACAGACGAAGTGCACTCGGATGCTAACAGAAGTTGAATCTGACTGAATGTGTCTCAGATTATGTGTCTATGTCTGTTTATTTCCTGAACTGTAATCTTTAGAGTTGTTGATATACGGGCGACCGGTGTATGTTACCTTAATCGCCCGCCGTTCGAGTCGCTTCGCAGGGACTCGATTTCTCAAGAGAGGAGCCAACTGTGAGGTATAGACATAAATTCACGTGCACACATTGAATGTGAGCTCTGATTCTGGTTAAAATATGGAGTTAGTAGCTTAACTATTTTAAGTTTTGCCAAAACTAATGGAGTGTATTTGTATTTTAGGGCGATGTAGCGAACGAGGTTGAAACGGAGCAGATTGTCCACGATTCCTCCGTCACGTCGTTCGCGGCTGGTAGTTTCTCTTCATGTGTTCAGGTCAGAGGGTCGGTTCCTCTCTACTGGTCTCAGGACATCTCCACCATGATGCCCAAACCACCCATACGCTGTAAGAGACCCTTTCTGTATATTACCACACCTGAATGTGATCATTCACTCGACTCACGAGGCTTTCGAGTAAACTGTAATCTTGTGTCCTCACTGAAATGGCACCTGAACTAAAGAATGAGGCAATGCACAGCTAACACACAGGCTTTTGCTTTCTTAGGAAAGGTTTATTTTTGTGTTCTCATGTATTTTGTTCTCTTTGCGATGATGTTACTGAAGCCGATGTGCTGTCGTCCTTTGAAGTTCAAGCAGTTTTTTCTCCTCAGCGTCTGCTGAATTAATTTCAGTGTTTGTCGTCTGGATCAAGATGACATCTCATGTGAACAGATTCATGCTGAGTGCCCACTGTTACCGAGTATTACTTACCTCAGAAACCACCTTAGTGTGTGTGTGTGTGTGTGTGTGTGTGTGTGTGTGTGTGTGTTGGTCTTTGTGATTTATGAGGACATTTCATATGAATACACGCCACATTATAAGGACATTTTGGATTACAAGGACATGGCCTGTGTCCTCATAATTCGGGCAATGTAGAAGTCCTCCAACAGCTAGGTGGAGCTGAAATCCAAATTTTCTCCACATGTCTTTATAATTCACATAAACCTGAATTTGTGTATGACGTGTGTATCGGAAGTGCGCCTCTGTAGGCCGGACTTGGTACTGCGCCTCCTCATTGATTATTAATACGTGTGTATGAAATCGCGGCTTCTGATTGGCTGACCGCCAGAAGTCTTCATAATGTCGGAATTTGTCAACCTCAAGCGATGTAAACTGATCTACGACAACGACGGTATTGGAAAATATATAATCCAAGTATAAAATAATAGCCATATGTTACATTTACAAAGTTATATATAAAAAGCACTGCACACTGAACCCTTTTCTCCCATCTGACCGATGAATTTTCTCCGTGGATGTCAGACGACGACGATATCACTCATCGCTGTAAGGTAAGTTTAATGATAAGCATAAAGCTACTCTTTATGTTAAAATCTGTTTTAGTTTATAACGATTTAAGTTATTGTCGTTCAAGATCACATTATTCTATAGACAGTGGTTGAGAGGAGTTCCAGGCTATTTTATTCAAAAACATCGAAGTGATTAGTTTGTGTTTAATACTGACGATGCTGTGTAATTAGTTATATCAACAAAAAAATATGTTAACTGATGATTTTTTCCGTGAGTAAGCTTTTTAGTGATTATAAATTTACCTAGATTGTCTGGTAGCTTGTTTACAGTAACGTATACCAAGTCACCCATACCAACTACAACTATCATTGTGATAAGCATATGTGAACTGTAATAAGGCTAATAGATTTACTGTTGTGTGATGGGTTTTGTTCAGTGTGTTTTTATCTTATTTTGGTGACTTGGTTGTAAACAACTTCAAAAATATTCCAGTAAATAAGTTAAATAGTTTAAAAGAAGAAAATGTTGGTCCATTTAGTCAGTTTTTTCATTGAACCAAAGAGAAATAATGAGCATATGGTACAGTCTTCATGCTACACTAATAATAGTAGTAAGGTTTTCTTCTGTGTAACATTACATGTCCTTTATATGTAAAATTTGGCTGTATTATTTGTGTCCCCTTCAAAAATTGCCCTCAAGAAATGTTATGTTTATGTTTATAACTGTATGATTACTTTAATGTTGTAATTTTACTTAGTTTGAGCCTATAGATCACTATGGGTTATTAATTATGTTCTTAAGGTATAAAACAATAAATCACAAAAAAAATGACTTGCTTTTCTGGACCTTTGTAGAAAATGGCAGGAATAAGGCCCAGGAGATGTAAAAAAAAACCAGAAGAGGAGGCAGTATATTATGCATCAATGTGTAAAGACAATGCTGGATTTGTAGCAAAATATATCAATTCATTCAAAGGTACAGTAAGTAACACAGACCTATGGTTAAGTCATGGATTTTCAACCATGCTCTAAATCTTTAGTTAAAACTTTTCTGTGACTAATCAGACTAATTCTTTGTTAGGTCGGGGAGTGTTCACCACTTCTCACTTTCATAGAGGAGATTTTCTCCTTGAATACCGAGGAGAGGTCATAAAAAAAGAGGAATATGAAAGAAGACTCAAATTATATGACAGTTCACTCGAAGTGTTTTTATTTGAATTCCGTTTTAATGGAAAACAATTATGGTATGTATATGGTTTTATTTAATGTACAATGTCTTATGAATATACTGTTATAAGTCAAACTGTATTACTGCAAGTAATAGCAACAGTTATAGAAAACTACTGACTTGCATTTATGTGGTGTGTAATTGAATCTGTTATTATAACTTAAGTTATAGTAGCATTATGTTTTTTGAATGTTTCAGGGTTGATGCTGCCAAAGAAGATGGATCTTTAGGACGTCTTGTGAATGATGATCACGTGAACCCCAACAGCAAATTGAAAATTATCACAGTGGACAAAAAGCCCCATTTGTGTTTATTTGCTAGAAAGGACATTAGTCCTGGGGAAGAAATCTGTTATAACTATGGGGATTCTGAATGGCCATGGAGACACCAGGTATAGATAACAGTTATTTCTTCAATGTTATTTTGCTCTAAACAATTATTCAAACATAAGCTTTAATCATGTTGTAAATTTGTGATACTTTAGTATACTTTGTTGTTAATCTACACAGGTAACTTCGGAGACTGAAGAACCTGCCTCATTCGTCCGTGGAGATGGGCATAAAACATCACAGCCGGTGAGTGTTTATGAAAAGTGAATCACACACAGGTTTCTGTTAAAATGGTTTATCAATCGTGTTGAGAACTTAATTTGTTAATACTTCGTTGTTAATCTACAAAGGTAACTTCAGAGACTGAAGAACCTGACTCATTCGTCCGTGGAGATGGGCGTAAAACATCACAGCCGGTGAGTGTTTATGAAAAGTGAATCATTTAATCTATATATTCTCATTCAAACACACAGGTTTCTGTTAAAATGGTTTATCAATTCAAGTTGAGAATTTAATTTGTTAATACTTTGTTTGTTAATCTGCACAGGTAACTTCGGAGACTAAAGAACCTGACTCATTCGTCCGTGGAGATGGGCGTAAAACATTACAGCCGGTGAGTGTTTAGGAAAAGTGAATCATTTAATCTATATATTCTCATTCAAACACACAGGTTTCTGTTAAATGGTTTATCAATCGTGTTGAGAATTTAATTTGTTAATACTTCGTTGTTAATCTACAAAGGTTACTTCTGAGACTGAAGAACCTGACACATTCGTCCGTGGAGATGGGCGTAAAACATTACAGCCGGTGAGTGTTTAGGAAAAGTGAATCATTTAATCTATATATTCTCATTCAAACACACAGGTTTCTGTTAAAATGGTTTATCAATTCAAGTTGAGAATTTAATTTGTTAATACTTTGTTTGTTAATCTGCACAGGTAACTTCGGAGACTAAAGAACCTGACTCATTCGTCCGTGGAGATGGGCGTAAAACATCACAGCCGGTGAGTGTTTATGAAAAGTGAATCATTTAATCTATATATTCTCATTCAAACACACAGGTTTCTGTTAAAATGTTTATCAATCGTGTTGAGAACTTAATTTGTTAATACTTCGTTGTTAATCTACAAAGGTAACTTCAGAGACTGAAGAACCTGCCTCATTCGTCCGTGGAGATGGGCGTAAAACATCACAGCCGGTGAGTGTTTATGAAAAGTGAATCATTTAATCTATATATTCTCATTCAAACACACAGGTTTCTGTTAAAATGGTTTATCAATTCAAGTTGAGAATTTAATTTGTTAATACTTCGTTGTTAATCTACAAAGGTAACTTCTGAGACTGAAGAACCTGCCTCATTTGTCCGTGGAGATGGGCGTAAAACATCACAGCCGGTGAGTGTTTATGAAAAGTGAATCATTTAATCTATATATTCTCATTCAAACACACAGGTTTCTGTTAAAATGGTTTATCAATCATGTTGAGAATTTAATTTGTTAATACTTTGTTTGTTAATCTGCACAGGTAACTTCGGAGACTAAAGAACCTGACTCATTCGTCCGTGGAGATGGGCGTAAAACATCACAGCCGGTGAGTGTTTATGAAAAGTGAATCATTTAATCTATATATTCTCATTCAAACACACAGGTTTCTGTTAAATGGTTTATCAATCGTGTTGAGAATTTAATTTGTTAATACTTCGTTGTTAATCTACAAAGGTAACTTCTGAGACTGAAGAACCTGACTCATTCGTCCGTGGAGATGGGCGTAAAACATTACAGCCGGTGAGTGTTTAGGAAAAGTGAATCATTTAATCTATATATTCTCATTCAAACACACAGGTTTCTGTTAAAATGGTTTATCAATCATGTTGAGAATTTAATTTGTTATTACTTTGTTTGTTAATCTGAACAGGTAACTTCAGAGACTAAAGAACCTGCCTCATTCGTCCGTGGAGATGGGCGTAAAACATTACAGCCGGTGAGTGTTTAGGAAAAGTGAATCATTTAATCTATATATTCTCATTCAAACACACAGGTTTCTGTTAAATGGTTTATCAATCGTGTTGAGAATTTAATTTGTTAATACTTCGTTGTTAATCTACAAAGGTAACTTCTGAGACTGAAGAACCTGCCTCATTCGTCCGTGGAGATGGGCGTAAAACATCACAGCCGGTGAGTGTTTATGAAAAGTGAATCATTTAATCTATATATTCTCATTCAAACACACAGGTTTCTGTTAAAATGGTTTATCAATCATGTTGAGAATTTAATTTGTTAATACTTTGTTTGTTAATCTGCACAGGTAACTTCGGAGACTAAAGAACCTGACTCATTCGTCCGTGGAGATGGGCGTAAAACATCACAGCCGGTGAGTGTTTATGAAAAGTGAATCATTTAATCTATATATTCTCATTCAAACACACAGGTTTCTGTTAAATGGTTTATCAATCGTGTTGAGAATTTAATTTGTTAATACTTCGTTGTTAATCTACAAAGGTAACTTCTGAGACTGAAGAACCTGACTCATTCGTCCGTGGAGATGGGCGTAAAACATTACAGCCGGTGAGTGTTTAGGAAAAGTGAATCATTTAATCTATATATTCTCATTCAAACACACAGATTTCTGTTAAAATGGTTTATCAATCATGTTAAGAATTTAATTTGTTATTACTTTGTTTGTTAATCTGAACAGGTAACTTCAGAGACTAAAGAACCTGACTCATTCGTCCGTGGAGATGGGCGTAAAACATCACAGCCGGTTAGTGTTTATGAAAAGTGAATCATTTAATCTATATATTCTCATTCAAACACACAGGTTTCTGTTAAAATGGTTTATCAATCATGTTGAGAATTTAATTTGTTAATACTTTGTTTGTTAATCTGCACAGGTAACTTCGGAGACTAAAGAACCTGACTCATTCGTCCGTGGAGATGGGCGTAAAACATCACAGCCGGTGAGTGTTTATGAAAAGTGAATCATTTAATCTATATATTCTCATTCAAACACACAGGTTTCTGTTAAATGGTTTATCAATCGTGTTGAGAATTTAATTTGTTAATACTTCGTTGTTAATCTACAAAGGTAACTTCAGAGACTGAAGAACCTGCCTCATTTGTCCGTGGAGATGGGCGTAAAACATCACAGCCGGTGAGTGTTTATGAAAAGTGAATCATTTAATCTATATATTCTCATTCAAACACACAGGTTTCTGTTAAAATGGTTTATCAATCATGTTGAGAATTTAATTTGTTAATACTTTGTTTGTTAATCTGCACAGGTAACTTCGGAGACTAAAGAACCTGACTCATTCGTCCGTGGAGATGGGCGTAAAACATCACAGCCGGTGAGTGTTTATGAAAAGTGAATCATTTAATCTATATATTCTCATTCAAACACACAGGTTTCTGTTAAAATGGTTTATCAATCATGTTGAGAATTTAATTTGTTATTACTTTGTTTGTTAATCTGCACAGGTAACTTCGGAGACTAAAGAACCTGACTCATTCGTCCGTGGAGATGGGCGTAAAACATCACAGCCGGTGAGTGTTTATGAAAAGTGAATCATTTAATCTATATATTCTCATTCAAACACACAGGTTTCTGTTAAAATGGTTTATCAATCATGTTGAGAATTTAATTTGTTATTACTTTGTTTGTTAATCTACAAAGGTAACTTCAGAGATTAAAGAACCTGACTCATTCGTCCGTGGAGATGGGCGTAAAACATCACAGCCGGTGAGTGTTTATGAAAAGTGAATCATTTAATCTATATATTCTCATTCAAACACACAGGTTTCTGTTAAAATGGTTTATCAATCATGTTGAGAATTTAATTTGTTAATACTTTGTTTGTTAATCTGCACAGGTAACTTCGGAGACTAAAGAACCTGACTCATTCGTCCGTGGAGATGGGCGTAAAACATCACAGCCGGTGAGTGTTTATGAAAAGTGAATCATTTAATCTATATATTCTCATTCAAACACACAGGTTTCTGTTAAAATGGTTTATCAATCGTGTTGAGAACTTAATTTGTTAATACTTCGTTGTTAATCTACAAAGGTAACTTCGGAGACTAAAGAACCTGCCTCATTCGTCCGTGGAGATGGGCGTAAAACATCACAGCCGGTGAGTGTTTATGAAAAGTGAATCATTTAATCTATATATTCTCATTCAAACACACAGGTTTCTGTTAAAATGGTTTATCAATCGTGTTGAGAACTTAATTTGTTAATACTTCGTTGTTAATCTACAAAGGTAACTTCAGAGACTGAAGAACCTGACTCATTCGTCCGTGGAGATGGGCGTAAAACATCACAGCCGGTGAGTGTTTATGAAAAGTGAATCATTTAATCTATATATTCTCATTCAAACACACAGGTTTCTGTTAAAATGGTTTATCAATCATGTTGAGAATTTAATTTGTTATTACTTTGTTTGTTAATCTACAAAGGTAACTTCAGAGACTGAAGAACCTGACTCATTCGTCCGTGGAGATGGGCGTAAAACATCACAGCCGGTGAGTGTTTATGAAAAGTGAATCATTTAATCTATATATTCTCATTCAAACACACAGGTTTCTGTTAAAATGGTTTATCAATCGTGTTGAGAATTTAATTTGTTATTACTTTGTTTGTTAATCTGAACAGGTAACTTCAGAGACTAAAGAACCTGACTCATTTGTCCGTGGAGATGGGCGTAAAACATCACAGCCGGTGAGTGTTTATGAAAAGTGAATCATTTAATCTATATATTCTCATTCAAACACACAGGTTTCTGTTAAATGGTTTATCAATCGTGTTGAGAACTTAATTTGTTAATACTTCGTTGTTAATCTACAAAGGTAACTTCAGAGACTAAAGAACCTGACTCATTCGTCCGTGGAGTTGGGCGTAAAACATCACAGCCGGTGAGTGTTTATGAAAAGTGAATCATTTAATCTATATATTCTCATTCAAACACACAGGTTTCTGTTAAAATGGTTTATCAATCATGTTGAGAATTCAATTTGTTATTACTTTGTTTGTTAATCTGAACAGGTAACTTCAGAGACTGAAGAACCTGCCTCATTCGTCCGTGGAGATGGGCGTAAAACATCACAGCCGGTGAGTGTTTATGAAAAATGAATCATTGGGTAGAGATCCAGGTTTGGGTTACTACAGCCAGATTGGAATATGTGTGGTGTTTTATGTCCTCATATTTACTCTTCATGTCATGTTGTGGGGGTTGGGTGAAGATACAGGTTTGGGTTACTACAGCCAGATTGGAATGTGTGTGGTGTTTTATGTCCTCATATTTACTGTTGATGTCATGTTGTGGGGGTTGGGTGAAGATACAGGTTTGGGTTACTACAGCCAGATTGGAATATGTGTGGTGTTTTATGTCCTCATATTTACTGTTGATGTCATGTTGTGGGGGTTGGGTGAAGATACAGGTTTGGGTTACTACAGCCAGATTGGAATATGTAATGTGTCTTATGTCCTCATATTTACTGTTGATGTCATGTTGTGGGGGTTGGGTGAAGATACAGGTTTGGGTTACTTCAGCCAGATTGGAATATGTGTGGTGTTTTATGTCCTCATATTTACTCTTCATGTCATGTTGTGGGGGTTGGGTGAAGATCCAGGTTTGGGTTACTACAGCCAGATTGGAATATGTGTGGTGTTTTATGTCCTCATATTTACTGTTGATGTCATGTTGTGGGGGTTGGGTGAAGATACAGGTTTGGGTTACTTCAGCCAGATTGGAATATGTAATGTGTCTTATGTCCTCATATTTACTGTTGATGTCATGTTGTGGGGGTTGGGTGAAGATACAGGTTTGGGTTACTACAGCCAGATTGGAATATGTAATGTGTCTTATGTCCTCATATTTACTGTTGATGTCATGTTGTGGGGGTAGGGTGAAGATCCAGGTTTGGGTTACTACAGCCAGATTGGAATATGTAATGTGTCTTATGTCCTCATATTTACTGTAAATGTCATGTTGTGGGGGTTGGGTGAAGATACAGGTTTGGGTTACTACAGCCAGATTGGAATATGTGTGGTGTTTTATGTCCTCATATTTACTGTTGATGTCATGTTGTGGGGTTGGGTGAAGATCCAGGTTTGGGTTACTACAGCCAGATTGGAATATGTGTGGTGTTTTATGTCCTCATATTTACTGTTGATGTCATGTTGTGGGGGTTGGGTGAAGATACAGGTTTGGGTTACTACAGCCAGATTGGAATATGTAATGTGTCTTATGTCCTCATATTTACTGTAAATGTCATGTTGTGGGGGTTGGGTGAAGATACAGGTTTGGGTTACTACAGCCAGATTGGAATATGTGTGGTGTTTTATGTCCTCATATTTACTGTTGATGTCATGTTGTGGGGTTGGGTGAAGATCCAGGTTTGGGTTACTACAGATTGGAATATGTGTGGTGTTTTATGTCCTCATATTTACTGTTGATGTCATGTTGTGGGGGTTGGGTGAAGATACAGGTTTGGGTTACTTCAGCCAGATTGGAATATGTGTGGTGTTTTATGTCCTCATATTTACTCTTCATGTCATGTTGTGGGGGTTGGGTGAAGATCCAGGTTTGGGTTACTACAGCCAGATTGGAATATGTGTGGTGTTTTATGTCCTCATATTTACTGTAGTTGTCATGTTGTGGGGGTAGGGTGAAGATACAGGTTTGGGTTACTACAGCCAGATTGGAATATGTGTGGTGTTTTATGTCCTCATATTTACTCTTAATGTCATGTTGTGGGGGTTGGGTGAAGATACAGTTTGGGTTACTACAGCCAGATTGGAATATGTAATGTGTCTTATGTCCTCATATTTACTGTTGATGTCATGTTGTGGGGGTTGGGTGAAGATACAGGTTTGGGTTACTACAGCCAGATTGGAATATGTAATGTGTCTTATGTCCTCATATTTACTGTTGATGTCATGTTGTGGGGGTAGGGTGAAGATCCAGGTTTGGGTTACTACAGCCAGATTGGAATATGTAATGTGTCTTATGTCCTCATATTTACTGTAAATGTCATGTTGTGGGGGTTGGGTGAAGATACAGGTTTGGGTTACTACAGCCAGATTGGAATATGTGTGGTGTTTTATGTCCTCATATTTACTGTTGATGTCATGTTGTGGGGTTGGGTGAAGATCCAGGTTTGGGTTACTACAGCCAGATTGGAATATGTGTGGTGTTTTATGTCCTCATATTTACTGTTGATGTCATGTTGTGGGGGTTGGGTGAAGATACAGGTTTGGGTTACTACAGCCAGATTGGAATATGTAATGTGTCTTATGTCCTCATATTTACTGTAAATGTCATGTTGTGGGGGTTGGGTGAAGATACAGGTTTGGGTTACTACAGCCAGATTGGAATATGTGTGGTGTTTTATGTCCTCATATTTACTGTTGATGTCATGTTGTGGGGTTGGGTGAAGATCCAGGTTTGGGTTACTACAGATTGGAATATGTGTGGTGTTTTATGTCCTCATATTTACTGTTGATGTCATGTTGTGGGGGTTGGGTGAAGATACAGGTTTGGGTTACTTCAGCCAGATTGGAATATGTGTGGTGTTTTATGTCCTCATATTTACTCTTCATGTCATGTTGTGGGGGTTGGGTGAAGATCCAGGTTTGGGTTACTACAGCCAGATTGGAATATGTGTGGTGTTTTATGTCCTCATATTTACTGTAGTTGTCATGTTGTGGGGGTAGGGTGAAGATACAGGTTTGGGTTACTACAGCCAGATTGGAATATGTGTGGTGTTTTATGTCCTCATATTTACTCTTAATGTCATGTTGTGGGGGTTGGGTGAAGATACAGTTTGGGTTACTTCAGCCAGATTGGAATATGTAATGTGTCTTATGTCCTCATATTTACTGTTGATGTCATGTTGTGGGGGTTGGGTGAAGATACAGGTTTGGGTTACTACAGCCAGATTGGAATATGTAATGTGTCTTATGTCCTCATATTTACTGTTGATGTCATGTTGTGGGGGTAGGGTGAAGATCCAGGTTTGGGTTACTACAGCCAGATTGGAATATGTAATGTGTCTTATGTCCTCATATTTACTGTAAATGTCATGTTGTGGGGGTTGGGTGAAGATACAGGTTTGGGTTACTACAGCCAGATTGGAATATGTGTGGTGTTTTATGTCCTCATATTTACTGTTGATGTCATGTTGTGGGGTTGGGTGAAGATCCAGGTTTGGGTTACTACAGCCAGATTGGAATATGTGTGGTGTTTTATGTCCTCATATTTACTGTTGATGTCATGTTGTGGGGGTTGGGTGAAGATACAGGTTTGGGTTACTACAGCCAGATTGGAATATGTAATGTGTCTTATGTCCTCATATTTACTGTTGATGTCATGTTGTGGGGGTTGGGTGAAGATACAGGTTTGGGTTACTACAGCCAGATTGGAATATGTAATGTGTCTTATGTCCTCATATTTACTGTTGATGTCATGTTGTGGGGGTTGGGTGAAGATACAGGTTTGGGTTACTACAGCCAGATTGGGATATGTAATGTGTCTTATGTCCTCATATTTACTGTTGATGTCATGTTGTGGGGGTTGGGTGAAGATACAGGTTTGGGTTACTACAGCCAGATTGGAATATGTGATGTGTCTTATGTCCTCATATTTACTGTTGATGTCATGTTGTGGGGGTTGGGTGAAGATCCAGGTTTGGGTTACTACAGCCAGATTGGAATATGTGTGGTGTTTTATGTCCTTATATTTGCTGTAAATGTCATGTTGTGGGGGTTGGGTGAAGATACAGGTTTGGGTTACTACAGCCAGATTGGAATATGTGTGGTGTTTTATGTCCTCATATTTACTGTTGATGTCATGTTGTGGGGTTGGGTGAAGATCCAGGTTTGGGTTACTACAGCCAGATTGGAATATGTGTGGTGTTTTATGTCCTCATATTTACTGTTGATGTCATGTTGTGGGGGTTGGGTGAAGATACAGGTTTGGGTTACTACAGCCAGATTGGAATATGTAATGTGTCTTATGTCCTCATATTTACTGTTGATGTCATGTTGTGGGGGTTGGGTGAAGATACAGGTTTGGGTTACTACAGCCAGATTGGAATATGTAATGTGTCTTATGTCCTCATATTTACTGTTGATGTCATGTTGTGGGGGTTGGGTGAAGATACAGGTTTGGGTTACTACAGCCAGATTGGGATATGTGATGTGTCTTATGTCCTCATATTTACTGTTGATGTCATGTTGTGGGGGTTGGGTGAAGATCCAGGTTTGGGTTACTACAGCCAGATTGGAATATGTGTGGTGTTTTATGTCCTTATATTTGCTGTAAATGTCATGTTGTGGGGGTTGGTTGAAGATCGAGGTTTAGTTTACTACAGTCAGACTGGATGTTATATTTACTTATAATTTACTGATAAAACCTACATTGGTTATGATATTTAATTAATTTAAACCCCAAACCTTTTAGTTAAACTTTTAACATCTTTTTGAAGTTTACTTCACTTTAGATGGGTTAATCAGATTCATTTTAATTCAATTTTTTAATAGATTTTGTTATTGTTATTATTTTTTTCAACAGATTTGCAAACATGACATCATTCTTTCAACCGTGTCAAGCTTGGATAATTGTGCCAGCTGTAGTGGGCCGTATTCTGCATTAAAATGGATTGGTGTAAAGTGTAAGAGTAAGTATCATGTTTTAACTAAGATACTCTAATGTGTACAGTAATGTGTTACCAATCTCTATTGATTTATTAATTTCCCAACCCTTTTGGTAGATACGATCTAATTTAGAGCAAATCTCAGGATCTAAACTTGTATTTACTATTCTGTCTAGTTTGCTCATGTTTCTGGCATAAATCTTGCTACAACAAGAATGTGATGCCTTACCTTGACTCATTTGAACCAGTAAGTGAATTTTATCAAATAATCTTTAAAATAATAGTTCACTAATAATACTTTTTAAAAGTATGTAATATCTATATTTTAATTTAATAAATATTTGTTTTCTATTATAGAATTCTGAAGAAGAATTATTTAAGGAGGACTCAGATAAGGACTATGTTCCCAGTAGTTTTTCAGAGGATTCGGAGTCGGACATGGTGTCTTTAGAACTAGAGTGCACTAAACCACTCTCCAACATAGACTGCCAAGAAAGCGTCTTAGTAAAAGATTCCCTACCTGAAGATGCAGTCTGCACAGCACAACTGAAAAAGTCATGCAGGAAAGGCGAGCAGGTACCCAACAAAACAGGGATTGATAATATAGGGTCTGAGGATACCACAGAATGTGGGGAAGGTCCATCAGTACCATCCTCTGAAATATCCACTTCAGGACATAAGAATTACTGTTATATTTGTGGAAAGCCCCAATCGAAATTCACAAGACACCTAAAAATTCATGAAAACACAAATATGGATGTTGCTAGGGCTCTGGCCTTGCCGAAGCATTCCAAGGAACGTAAGAAACTGCTGGACAAACTAAGAAATAAAGGAAATTATGAACATAATGCAAGTGTTTTAGCCAGTGGATCGGGGCAGTTAAAACTCAAACGTAAACCGAAGAAAAATTACAATCCAAATGATTATGTGAATTGCATGTATTGCCATGCAATGTTCCTACGCAGAGAATTGTGGAGACATGTACGGAACTGTCCTTCTAAGTCAGGGGATCAGGAACAACCAGGAAGAAATAAGGTACTGGCTTTAGCGACAATGTCTGATTCAGTTCTCTGTCAGCAAATGTCACAGAGTGTTTGGAAACTCCTAACACCAATGAAAGATGATGACATCTCTGCTGCTGTGCGGAGTGATTTCACCATCCTACAGCTGGCACAATCATTTTTCAATAAACATGGCCAAGATCCGTCTAAACATGATTACATTCGGCAGAAGCTAAGAGAGGTTGGAAGACTTTTGTTGGTCCTGAGAAAGCAATTCTCATTGCATACGATTGAGGATGCTGTTAAGCCTGCAAATTTTGAGATGATTATACAGGCTGTCAAAAGAGTATCTGGGTATGATGCAGCAAAACACACTTACCAGACTCCAAGCCTTGCTCTTAAGCTTGGTCACTCTTTGAACAAGTTATGTGACATCATACACTGTAGAGCGTTAATGGCTGAAGATGATGCAAGGATTAAGTCAACTCAGACTTTCAAAAAGTTGGTTAATTCGAAATGGTCGGAACTTGTGTCTCATGGTGCTTTAACCACTTTACATGAAGGTCATTTTAATAAACCATCCACCCTTCCGTTTACAGAAGATGTTCAGCGTCTTCATCAACATCTCGAAACAGTCGCTGATTTAGCTACTGACAACTTGAAGAAGACTGCTTCAACAAAAGTCTATGGAGAACTGTGCAGATCGACTCTTGCCAAAATTATTCTGTTCAATCGACGACGTGTAGGAGAAGTTGCAAGGATGCAATTAAAATGTTTCCTGGAGAGGGACACAACTCCTCTTCACAAAGATGTTGCTGTTGGCCTTACAGCATTTGAGCAGAAACTTTGCTCACATTTCAGTAGAGTAGAAATTAGGGGGAAAAGGGGGCGTAAAGTAGCAATTTTGCTATCACCAGACATGGTCGATGCTTTAACACTTCTGATAAGCAAAAGACAAGAGTGTGGAGTTCCACAAGACAATACATTTCTTTTTGCAAGACCCAGATGTTTGACTTCATATCGAGGTCAAGACAGTCTACGGATTTACGCAGAAGAGTGTGGTGCCCAGAACCCTGAGCTCCTCCGGTCAACACAGCTGCGCAAGCATGTAGCAACATTATCACAGGTCCTGAACTTAAAAAACCATGAGTTGGATCAAGTGGCAGACTTCTTGGGCCATGATATACGTGTCCACAGGGAATATTACAGGCTTCCAGAGGCTACAACCCAGCTGGCAAAAATTTCTAAACTTCTTCTTGCCATGGAAAAAGGTTCTCTTACAAGTCTTCAAGGCAAATCACTTGAAGAAATTGACATTGAAGGTAAGTCTATTAAAGTTAAAATTTGATTTTTGTGATTTTTGCTGCATGGTTTATAGTATATTTTATTGTAAAGGTTATCAAGTGTATATGCTAAGGTACATACAGACAATATATATTAACCAAAGTAATAGTTTCAGAATTATTTGATACTTTTATTTGCTCCTAACATTTGCTATACTTAAGACTCAAATTGTTTGTTTTTGTTAGAAACCCTAGACTTAACTGATTCAAGTGATGACAGTGATGCTGAGGAGGCAGATCAGCTAACACAAAGTGAAATTGGTAAGTGCATTAATATACAATGGCAAATTATTAAAGTACAGTTTACCATATGATGCAACACTATGTACACTGATCAGTCATAACAATATGACCCCTGACAGGTAAAGTGAATAACACTGATTTTCTCTTCTCCATGGCACCTATTAATGGGTGGGATATATTTGTCAGGAAGTAAACATTTTGTCCAGAAAGTTGATGTGTTAAAATTGTGAAAAATTACTAAGTATAAAGAGTAAGTTTGACAAGGGCCAAATTGTGATGACTAGACAATTGGGTCAGTTCACCTCCAAAATTGCAGCTCTGCAGTATATACCTGATCAGATTAAACATTAATCTTACAAGAATGGTAAAAACTTTGGATGGTAAAACCCTACTTCCCTATTAAAAAGCAGGCCAAAACAGCCACTCAACACTTTAGTCAAGACTAGCAATTATTCTAACAAGACTAGATCAAAGATAATTATAAGACTAGTTGAAAGAATAGTGAGATGAGATCTAGTCATCATCATCAGAGCCTTTTGTATGTTACAGTATTTTTTTATCCCTTTCACAGATGATGACCCTGCCTTAGAAAGCACAGCTGCAGGTAAGACAAGACAGAAGTTTTTAACTAATCCATTTTAAGGATATATAAATGCTATTCGAATCTAAAAATCAGTGGCATATGTAATCTAGATTTTGGTCTGGATGACTTTTTGCATTTGCTTGATTGATGTAAATTAGATATACATGTGTTTCTGTTTTTTTTTAAGCTGTTTACCAAAAAAGTAAAAAGAAGAAGAAGTCCAGCGATAGGAAAGAGCATGAACAAGCTGGTAAAAAACACCAACAAAAATGCACAATGAACACTTTATTAGACAGTCGTGTAGATCATATTTAAACTCCTTTACAAAAATTTTAAAATCTTACCTACATACTTGCTTCCCCAATAAACACAAGCAGGCCAAAACAGCCACTCAGCACTTTAGTCAAGACTAGCAATCATTCTAACAAGACTAGACCAAAGATAATTATTAGACTAGTTGAAAGAATAGTGAGATGAGATCTAGTCATCATGGTGTTTACTCTAGCTTATGCTTGAATATAAATAAACATGTGACACCAAAACCTTACTAGTAAACTATATTATTCATACCACAGCACTAAAGCGAGTTAGGCGACCTGTCGAGGATCTTCCAGGCACCTCAGATGGTATGGACATTTATCTTATTTGACTAGCATGTTTAGCAAGGTTTGATTCAGTTCATGTAGACCAAGAAGGGCCTTCTGTATGTTATAGTATTTTATTATCCCTTTCACAGATGATGACCCTGCCTTAGAAAGCACAGCTGCAGGTAAGACAAGACGGAAGTTTTTATTTTAAATCTGTTTTATTAGTATTTAACAAGACTGTATATAGTTATACATTTAATGAAACATAAGAGATCACAAATTAGATGTACATGTGTTTCTGTTTTTTTTTAAGCTGTTTACCAAAAAAGTAAAAAGAAGAAGAAGTCCAGCAATAGGAAAGAGCATGAACAAGCTGGTAAAAAACACCAACAAAAATGCACAATGACCACTTTATTAGACAGTCATGTAGATCATATTTAAACTCCTTTACAAAAATTGTAAAATCTTACCTTTATACTTGCTTCTCTAATATAAACACACGCAGGCCAAAACAGCCACTCAGCACTTTAGTCAAGACTAGCAATCATTCTAACAAGACTAGACCAAAGATAATTAGTAGACTAGTTGAAAGAATAGTGAGATGAGATCTAGTCATCATCATGGTTTTTACTCTAGTTTATGCTTGTATATAAATAAACATGTGACACCAAAACCTTACTAGTAAACTTTATTCATACCACAGCACTAAAGCGATTTAGGGGACCTGTCGAGGATCTTCCAGGCACCTCAGATGGTATGGACATTTATCTTATTTGACTAGCATGTTTAGCAAGGTTTGATTCAGTTCATGTAGACCAAGCAGTACCTTCTGTATGTTACAGTATTTTATTATCCCTTTCACAGATGATGACCCTGCCTTGGAAAACACAGCTGCAGGTAAGACAAGACAGAAGTTTTTAACTTATCCATTTTAAGGATATATAAATGCTAGTCGAATCTAAAAATCAGTGGCATATGTAATCTAGATTTTGGTCTGGAAGACTTTTTGCATTTGCTCGATTGATTTAAATTAGGTGTTTCTGTTTTGTTTTTAAGCTGTTTACCAAAAAAGTTAAAAGAAGTCCAGCAATAGGGAAGGGCATGAACAAGCTGTTAAAAAAACACCAACAAAAATGCACAATAAACACTTTATTAGACAATCGTGGGGGATCTCAAAGTCTAGACTCAAGTCCGGACCCGAAGTGAACTTGTTCCGGACCTGCGTGCACTTCATATTTCAAGTGCATTAATTTCTATACAGTATGATGAATTAAATGTGTTTTTTTGCTACGTTAAAAACGCATATTAAACAATTTGTCTAGTTTAGTTTTCTTTTTAGATTTAATAAGAGTATTCCTGGTCCAAAAATAAAACGAGTTATTAAAAAATTTCCTGTGTGAAGCTGTAGCCATGACACCCAGTAAGCCTGTGACATACTGACCATTGATGTAATGAGAGCGGAACCGCCACTTCCTTATGGTGTGAGCATTCAGATGGTTGAGGATGCTAGTTTCTAAAAAAGAAAAGTTGACGGAGAAAATAGAGTTTTTAAAGAAGACTGGACAGAAAAGTATGTGTTTATTTTGCCCAAATTTAGCACAAAGCCCTTCTGTTTGATTTGCAGTGAGATTGGAAATAGCAAATGTCACTATGAAATGAAACAGATATTTTGAACAGCACTATCCACAGAATACAGACATACCAAGTGAAACAGGGCCATTTCTCTCACAAGGCTGCTCTGTATTTTTTACCTTGTTATTTTTAGCATAGTTATCGTGTTTCATGTTTATTGCACTTGTTGTTATGAATGTACTTTATCCTTCAAAGTGTCAGGACTGCATCTCCATCACCAGCATCCTCATTCACTCCACCCACTAATTCTCACTTCCCTGAGTTTTAATTATCGTCACCTGGACCTCATCACCCTTACACTTTATATTCAGCTCACTCACTGCCACTCCTTTGTCTGGTCTTGTCAGTGATGATACGACTAAACCTCTCAACTTACCTTCAGGACTTACCTGTCATTCCCTCGCCGCCATCTGTCCCTCGTTCCATTCTTTCTCTTCATCTTCGGATCCTCACCACTTACAACCACTACAACCACAGAGACACTATAAGCTACAGCTAAGTCACCATCTGAAGAACTGTTTCATACTGCTTACCATTATCCATTTGATTACATCTGTGTTTTAATAAACTTTGTCAAACTTACACACGGAGAGACAGACAGTCAGATGGTGTGTGTGACAGAAGACCAGACCAACGATGCAGGATTCCTCCGAGTCCTTTCGCGGAGTTGGTTCAGGTAGTCCGTCTGTCACTTTTACCCTCACCTCCAATAAACCCTCCTTTGGTACCCGAAGATATCCTACATGGATATCTGGAATGAGAATATTATGGAATGAGTCAACTCGGATCACCGCCTCTTGTCATGGTCTCAGTCCTCAGATACGTCAACAAATAGTGGTTTACAACGACAATATGGGATTGGAAAATCTGATCCAGAAAACTATCAAGAGTGTCTCAGCGTCTTACAGCCTGTGTCGAATCTTTTACCATTGCTAATCATCCGCCTCAGCTCCCCTCCAGATTCCTCCAGCACTGGAACTTATGCAGATCGACTCTACTCACCTGTCTGCCACTGAATGCTTCCATCGCATCCAGCTCAAGCTCTGCCTTTACTGCAGTGGAGACAAACACCTCATCCGTGAATGCCCCATTCGACCTTTGCACCCGGCAGTAAGTTCCATTCAAATACTCCCTAGAGTTGAAACTCTCAATCGTACCACTGTACATCTGTTAACCTACTGTGTCTGTGTCTCCGTGCAAGGCCTCATCGATTCCGGTTCAGTGGCCAACTTCATTTCCACACAACTCCTTCAAGAATTGAACATACGTAAGCTTTGTCAGCAGAAACTCAAGGTACAAACAATACAAGGGAAACCGCTGGGCCAGGGTCGCATCCCAACATGACTCTTCAGACTGGATGTTTTGATGTTACATAAAGAGGAGATCTCCTTTTTAATGGTGGATGAATCCACTGCTGACGTCATCCTGGGATGCTCTTGGATTATTTAACACCAACCCACATTTAACTGGCGCACCGGTGAGGTCCTCAGTTGGGGAAATTATTGCTTCCAATCCTCTCTTATTCCCATCCAGAAATTTTTAAAATATTCTGTCTTCAACTCTGCTGAAACATTCTACCCCGTCTATTACACATCTGTGAAGAGATACCCACCGACTACTGGGCATTCCAGGATGTGTTCAGTAAGCAGATAGCTACAAAGTTACCACCTCACCAGCCATGGGACTGCGCCATTAACCTGCTACCTGGACATCAACTATATCTAAAACTGGAGAAATGCGAGTTCCACACCACCAGCGTCCAATTACTGGGTTATATACTCAATCAACAAGGATTACAGATGGATCAACGTAAGGTAGAGACGATCCAGGACTGGCCCTCACCTTCTTCTGTGAAAGATCTACAATGTTTCCTGGGTTTTGCCAACTTCTACAGAAGATTCAATAATAACTATAGTCTAATCAGTCCTCCCTTACCTCTGCATTAAAGGGTTGTCCCAAGACGCTAACCATGTCTCCAGAAACCATCTCAGCATTTGATCTCCTCAAAGAATCTTTCCAATCTGCACCAGTCCTGATCCACCCTAACCCAGATCGCCCTTTCTTTGTTGAAGTTGACACGTTCTCCACCGTAGTTGGAGCTGTCCTATATCAGCAGCAGGGGAATCCTCCTATACTTCACCCATGTGCTTACTTCTCCAGGAAGTTGTCTCCGGCGGAGCAGAACTATGACATACAGAGAAATGCTCGCCATTAAACTCCTCTCGAAGAGTGGAGGCACTGGCTGGAGAGAGCTAAGCACCAGTTTGGAGTTATCAAGGGCCATCGCAATCTGGAATATCTTTGAGAAGCCAAAAGACTAAACCCCCGACAGGCACGTTGGGACCTCTTCTTCACCCGCTTTAATTTGATTGTTTCCTACTGACCTGGTAATAAGAATGTCAAAGCTGATATCCTCTCTCGCATCCATAGTGCCTCCTCTGAAGACACCTTACCTGAACCCATATTACCTCCCACCGTGTTGTTTGAGTCCCATCATCTGGGATATCAATGAACAGATTAACCAGAAAAACTTACACCATCCCACTCTGCCGGAGACCCCCGAAGGCCTCAACACCTACGTACTGAACTTCTGGACTCAGCGCACTGTGCTCCGGGCTCTGGACATCCAGGTAGCAGGCGTACCCTCGTGCTCCTCAGTCATCGGTACTGGTGGCCTTCCCTCTCTCAGGATGTATCACGGTATGTCAAGGATTGCTCTGTCTGCGCCATCACCAACACCCCCAGAAGACTCCTGCATTTTAGTCGTTGTGGACCGATTCTCCAAAGGATGCAAATCAATTCCTCTGCCCAAACTTCCTACCATCCTTGAGGCACCTGAGGCCCTCTTTAATCATGTTTTTCGAAATTTTGGTATTCCTGAGGGTATCGTTAGTAAACTATATTATTCATACCACAGCAATAAAACCAGTTAGGGACCTGCCGAGGATCTTCCAGGCACCTCAGATGGTGTGGGCATTTATCTCATTTGACTAGCATGTTTAGCAAGGTTTGATTAAGTTCATGTAGACCAAGCAGTACCTTCTGTATGTTACAGTATTTTTTTTATCCCTTTCACAGATGATGACCCTGCCTTGGAAAGCACATCTGCAGGTAAGACAAGACAGAAGTTTTTACCTAATCCAATATAAGGATATATAAATGCTAGTCGCATTTAAAATTCAGTGACATATATAATCTAGATTTTGGTCCGGATGACTTTTTGCATTTGCTTGATTGATTTAAATTAGATGAACATGTGTTTCTGTTTTGTTTTTAAGCTGTTTACCAAAAAAGTAAAAAGAAGAAGTCCAGCAATAGGAAAGAGCATGAACAAGCTGGTAAAAAACACCAACAAAAATGCACAATGAACACTTTATTAGACATTCATGTAGATCATATTTAAACTCCTTTACAAAAATTGTAAAATCTTACCTTTATATTTGCTTCCCTAATAAACACAAGCAGGCCAAAACAGCCACTCAGCACTTTAGTCAAGACTAGCAATCATTCTAACAAGACTAGACCAAAGATAATTATTAGACTAGTTGAAAGAATAGTGAGATGAGATCTAGTCATCATGGTTTTTACTCTAGTTTATGCTTGTATATAAATAAACATGTGACACCAAAACCTTACTAGTAAACTATATTATTCATACCACAGCACTAAAGCGAGTTAGGCGACCTGTCGAGGATCTTCCAGGCACCTCAGATGGTATGGACATTTATCTTATTTGACTAGCATGTTTAGCAAGGTTTGATTCAGTTCATGTAGACCAAGCAGTACCTTCTGTATGTTATAGTATTTTATTATCCCTTTCACAGATGATGACCCTGCCTTAGAAAGCACAGCTGCAGGTAAGACAAGACGGAAAGTTTTTAACTAATCCATTTTAAGGATATATAAATGCTAGTCGAATCTAAAAATCAGTGGCATACAGTGCTCAGCATAAATTAGTACACCCTCTTTAATTAGTAACATTTAATCTCAATTAACACAAAACAATTGTCCAAAATGTTTACAAGACTAAGTTTAATATAGCATCTTTTTAACTTATAACATGAAAGTAAAAATAATAATTTAACTTAAATTAGGGTGATGCAAAATTGAATACACCCCACAACAAGTAGACTATATCTGGTACTTTGTATGGCCTCCATGATTGTTAATGACAGCAGCAAGACTTCTAGGCATGGAATGGACAAGCTGACAGCATTTTGCGACATCCATCTTTTTCAAATTTTCAAGAATGACCTCTTTTAGAAATTGGATGCTGGATGGAGAGTGATGCTCAGCTTTTCTCTTCAGAATTAGGTGTTTGATTGGATTCAGATCAGGAGACATACTTGGCCACTGAATCACTTTTACCCTGTTTTTCTTCAGAATCCACCATTGGCCTTAGATGTGTGTTTAGGATCATTGTCATTTTCATGACAACCAAGGGTGCCTGGCCTTTAGGAGAGGTTTCTTTCATGGATGGCACCCATGCATGGCATTCCTGTGCAGTGTACGCCATATTGTGTCATGGGAAATACTCTTCCATGTGGTGCCATTGCTTACAGCATGGAATGGGATGTAGCCTAACACCTTTTTATAGTCAACTGTCTGCTGGACACCTGTGTAATGAATAATTAGACTCACCTGTGTTTGAATTCTTGTTAAATTAGACATTTGTAGTCTAAAATTTTGCTTTGCTTCAAACACTTTCAGTCGGGTGTACTCATTTTTGCATTACTCTGATTTGAGTTAAACTGAAAAATCTGTATGTTCACTTAAATTATTAACCATACTTTCATGTTATAAGTTGAACAGATGTTATATTAAGCTTAGTCTTGTCAACATTTCGGACAATTGTTCTGTGTTCATTGAAATATTGTTTAAAATGTTACTTTTCAAAGGGAGTGTACTCATTTACGCTGAGCACTGTATATAATCTAGATTTTGGTCTGGATGACTTTTTGCATTTGCCTGATTGATTTAAATTAGATGTTCATGTGTTTCTGTTTTGTTTTTAAGCTTTTTACCAAAAAAGTAAAAAGAAGAAGTCGTCCAGCAGTAGGGAAGAGAATGAACAAGCTGGTAAAAACACCAACAAAAATGCACAATGAACACTTTATTAGACAATCGTGTAGATCGAGCCACTTTAGTATCTGCTTCTATGAGCCGCTATACGCCATTATTCATATTAGAACAGTCAAAGTCCATGACATCCCACTAAACTACACTACTTTTAAACTTTTGCAGTGTATTTTTCTTCTGTGGTTTAAAGGTTAAAAAAAATTGCCAGCTGTCTTAAGCATAATAAAGATTTAAAATAAAAATGTAAGGTTATAGTGTTGAGAATAGAATTGTATTATGTAATGTTACAGCGTTCTGGAAACCACGCCAAGCAGGTCTGTGCACAGAGCTGCTGAATGAGTCTGCAGGGGTAGCTATGTCTGTGTATAATGGTCTACATCTGCCGTAGAGTTAAAGCAAATGATTTTTATATGATTATGGTTATCTTTAATGTTAAAAAAATTCATACACAAGCTAATAAAAATAGTGGTAAAAACCCTTTTAAATATTTTTGGTTGATGTTTTTTTAAACTGCTAAACAGGAACGTTAGCAAACACGACATAAAATGCAATAATTTATAAAGCTTATAACAATCTACGTGCCTGGAGCGCTTGAAGGCGGCATCTAGTTTTATATATATATATATATATATATATATATATATATATATATATATATATATATATATATATATATATCTATGGGCTAGACCAGTGGTTCCCAAACTTTTAGCCTGAAGGGCTACCCCCTCTCTTCCACTTCAACTGCAGTCACACCTTTACCATTAAGGGACAATATTTGCATTTTTGTTTACCTTTTTAAAAAACAAATAAAAAATAATTAATGTTTTAAAGAAAAATGTTAAATAGAGAAAAATGCAATGATGGTAAAACTAAATAAAACTTTTAAATATTAGCTGCATAATTGTTCTTGAAACACATATGCGTGTTGTAGTTCTGCTGTGGTTTTCATTAGAACTATCATTTCATTGCAAAATAGAGTAAATACTGACAGTACTGATTTTAATGTTATTTTAGAGTAAAATTAACTAGCATTTTATTCGCCTACCCCCTATTGTCACCTCATGTTTGGGAACCACTTGGCTAGACTAAAGATAATTATTAGACTGGTTGGAAGAATAAAAGATGAGATCTAGGCAATGTGTTTATCGTAGGAATCTGTTTTTCTCTTTTGTAGTCGTTCCTGTAAATCCTGCTGAAAAGAAGAATGCCAGAAGGAAACAAAAACAGCAATGGTCTCCAACTGAAATCACAGCAGTAATGAGACACTTTAAAAAACATATTACACAGGGAAAACTTGCTACTAAAATTGATTGTCAGCAGTGCAAGAATGCTGAGCATCCTGCATTGGCTAATCGGTCTTTACAAAATATTAGAGACTTCGTAAGAAATAGGGGTCTGACAGAGAAGAGAAAGAGACAGGCACAAAACATTTAGTGTTCTGATGGTGGTAATTTTGGTTTTATATGTATGAGCAAGGTTATACATTGTTAATTTTAAAGTTCATTGCTTTGTTAATTTTAGGTTCATCAAAGGTAAATGGTACCTCAAGGCATTTTTGGTTATTTTTTATTTTTTTATTTGAAAAAGTAAAGTACACATTAAACTTTGCTACTTGTTACCATACTTGGTGTACTGTTATATGTTCTTGCATTTTATATATATATGTAGGAAAACAAACTATGATTTGACATAAGTTTTGCCCATTTAAAATCAAAATATTTTGATGTATTATTATTTTAATAAATGTCATTAATTTGCACCAGTCGCAGTGACTTGCAGTCCCTGGATAAGGCTTGTGTTTGCAGTTACAACAGACCTGAGAATGTTGTTTTCACTTTGTTAAACCGTCTGTCCTCCTAGTTCACTTTTGTCCTTATAATACACAATGTTTTCAGGCTTGTGTTTGTGTTAAACCATTTGTCCTCATAGATCACTTTTGTCCTTATAATACACAATGTTTTCAGGCTTGTGTTTGTGTTAAACCGTTTGTCCTCATGGTTCACTTTTGTCCTTATAATACACAATGTTTTCAGGCTTGTGTTTGTGTTAAACCATTTGTCCTGATAGATCACTTTTGTCCTTATAATACACAATGTTTTCAGGCTTGTGTTTGTGTTAAACCGTTTGTCCTCATGGTTCACTTTTGTCCTTATAATACACAATGTTTTCAGGCTTGTGTTTGTGTTAAACCGTTTGTCCTCATAGATCACTTTTGTCCTTATAATACACAATGTTTTCATGCTTGTGTTTGGGTTTTTCAATATTTCAATTAAAGGTGTTCCTGGGGGTGCATATAAAAATATATGGTTGTCCAAGGATAAGACATTGGAAGGTGAAGCTCACACATTCACACTCAGTGTAAAAGATAAACAGAAAAATAGTTAATCTTGATTCTGATTGAGTTAATTATTGCGTCATTAAATTGTTTTTGCATTGAATTATGTGTATGCTTGGTTAAAGAGATGAGTTTGTAGACTTAAAATGATCAAGTGTGTCTAAATTCTGAACAAGGCTGTGGTGGCTTTCAAAGTTTAGGAGCAAAATAAGAAAACTGTTTACTACCTTTTAAAGTTTTTATTTTCAGGGCATTATTAACAGACCAGAACTTTGTGACCAGAAGGGTTTTACTGACAGTAGTCTCATAAAAGTTCACAAATATATTAAAGTTTATACTATTTATCCTAAGGTCAGCAATGTTATTTTAATATTCAATGCCTTAATTTTGTGTACGTTTAGATATGTCCTATTAATACATGTGTGTCCCTTCAATACATGATAATGGCATGTGTGTGTGTATTATAGCTACTGTCCTCATAATAGAGGTTTGTGTCACAGGCGGGGCTTGCATGTAATTATAATATGTCCTCATAATTATGTATTTTGTCAGGTTGTTACAATATCACTTGTGTTGAGTGTAAACGAATTCTGAAGTGAAATCTGTGTTGTGTGGCTAAAACAAATTTTTTTGATATGCACCACAACTCTGTAGAGCAAGTGGAAAGGGGTGTCCCCCTAATACACCAAAAAACTGGTTTGGGCTGAAGTGTCCTTGTAATACACATAAACCCGTATGTGTGTGTTTGTGCGTGTGTGTGTGTGTTTGTGCGTGTTTGTGCGTGCATGAGTGTATCTGAGTGTGTGCATGTGTTTGTCTGTGTGTGCATGCGTACATGTGTGTGTATGCATGTGTGAATGTGAGTGTGTGTGTGTGCATGCTGCATGTGTGTGTTGCTGTGTATGTGAGTTTGTGCATGTTTGTGTTTTCATGCATGCATGCGTGTGGGGGTGTGCGCGTGCACGTGCATGTGAGTGTGTGTGTGTGTGTGTGTGTGTGTGTGTGTGTGTGCATACATGCATGTGGGTGTATATGCATTTGTTTGATTGTCTGTGCATGCATGCGTGTGTGTGTGTGTGTGTGTGTGTGTGTGTGTGTGTGTGTGTGCGCGCACATGCAGGTGCATGTGTTTGTCTGTGTGTGCATGTGTGTGTGTGTGTGTGTGTGTGTATGCATGTGTGAATGTGAGTGTGTGTTTGTGTGTATGCGTGCATGCATGTGTGTGTTGCTGTGTATGTGAGTTTGTGCATGTTTGTGTGTGCATGCATGCATGCGTGTGGGTGTGTGCGCAAATGTGTGCGCACGTGTATTTGAGTGTGCATACATGCATGTGGGTGTATGTGCATGTGTTTGATTGTCTGTGCATGCATGCGTGTGATTGTGTGGGCACGTGTATGTGAGTGTGTGTGTGCACACATGCATGTGGGCATATGTGCATGTGTTTGATTGTCTGTGCATGCATGCATGCATGCGTGTGTGTGCGTGCGTGCACGCGTGCAGGTGCATGTGAGTTTGTGCATGCATGCGGGTGTATGTGCATGTGTTTGTCTGTGTGCATGCATGCATGCGTGTGTATGTGCGCACTCGCGCATGTATGTGAGTGTATGCATGTGTGTATGAGAGTTTGTGCATGTTTTTGTGTGTGTGCATGCATGCGTGTGTGTGTGTGTGCACGTGCATGCACATGCATGTGAGTATGTGCATGCATGCATGCGTGTGTGTGCATGTGAAAACAATAATGTTGACAATAGAATCCAAATTCTTTGATGATTTGATTGCTTGTGTTTCACAGTGTTTCAAGTTTTACGGAAATCATCTTTTTTTAGGCAGCCGAAACTCTAATAAACTCCCCCAAAAAAACAGCTCATTATAGTTCATAGTATCTTTATAGTAAATTATATACAGTATTTTTTTAAACATCCTTTTTAAAGGAGCAAATTTCATCAGCGGCATTGTATCATAAATGGCACTGTGACACAAAGTAAAGCTCGTAGTTATGGTAAAAATAATTTGTGATTTTGTCCATTTCCAGACTCATCATGCTGTGTGTCTGCTGTTGTGTCTAATCATTATGCAATTTAATGACATTACGCTGTAGAAAACTGTGTCTGATGCAGTGTCCTTTGAGAAGAAGAGGGTTTTCTAATGAAAAGTTTTATCTTGTAATTAGGTCAGTTATATGTAGGTTAAAAATGGTGCTTGCACAAAAGATTTCTAAGATAACTCGTATTGATTTTCTTCTAAACAAAGTCACCAAAACACTTGTGCCGAAATACAGTTACGCAAGTCTCAATGCATGACCCTCTTTCATGATTGTTTGAAGTATAATGAAGATTGAGATGAAATGTATGTTATAAGGGGCAGTTTTTTCCTAAATCCACACCTTATGTCACATGTGTCATCATCCGGTGGGCAGCTTTGCCTGACCCATTGAAGGACCATCGAGCGGATAAAGTGTTTGATTATGCACACATTGAATATGCTTTGTGTCACGTTAATGAATTCGTGTACTGTCAAAGGGAGATTTGTGTATACGAGAGAACCTTGTTCTCGTAACCTACTTAGAGAGGTGTTTGTATGCTGTGTTTTATAGTCTTGGCAGGTTTGTGTAAGAGATTTTTCTGCAGATGTTGACTCAGTAAATTCACGATTACTGTCCTGATCCAGCACTCAAGGTCACTGTCATTTACATGTTACGTTTTAAAGTAACATTGGGTCGTCATGGACTGCTTGACAGTGTCTGGATTTTTATTTAAAGCTCCTAATCTACACTAGACATCTTATTGTGTGCTTCTTAGATTGACTCACATAAAGCGTCTATAAGTGTGTCATCAACACGTGACATCAGGGTGCTCGTTGAATATCAATAAATTAAATTATTTTGGTCTTTCTGTATTGAGTACAAAAACAACTGCTCAGTACAGTACATGACCAGTGTTAAACACATTTTAGACTTTTAGAATAGTGATAGACCCATACATTATATAATCCAGGCTGATATATCCATATGGAAGCATATTGGCAGCAATATTCAATTTTGAATGTAAAATGCAATGTGACAAGTCCTTTCTCAATGCATTTTCCCTTATTGCATGTACAATGTTTGGTTCAAAATAAAAAATGTAACTTTAATCATTTAATTTATGATAAATGTATTACCCGAACTGTTTAGTTGTGTTTTACACGGTCAAGCAAAGACTGTACGACACTTGGGATTGCATTTGCGTTTACCAACTGCAGTGGATGTAGCACAATTTATTTGCAAATGCATTCCGAGTCCCCCTCCTGTCAATCATTGCGTCATGGTGTTGTCATCGATACATACATCGGTGAGCTGGTTTTAGCTGGTCTGCCAGCTTGGTATTAGCTGGTGTAGCAAGCTGGTCTAGCTGTGTTTTGGTCACTTTTTAAGATGGTCTAGATGGACTTGGCAGTTTTGTCAGGTTTGGAAGAACTTCTTAAACCAGCTACTGCCACCTTAAACCAGCTAAAAACAGCTACAGGTTATCCTGGTCTGGATTTTTCAGTAGGGTTAGGTAGGGTTGTATTTTGTGTTTTTGTGTATGGATAAATTTAGTTCACAGATTCATTGTAAAGACCAGATGTCTCTCTCTCTCTCTTGCTCTCAGTGGACCAGGCTGACCCATATTCCCATGTAGCAGCTCTTCATTTTGATCAGATGCTCCAGAGGTTTGGATCACCAATTATAATTCTTAACCTGGTCAAGGTGAGCATCATATTTAAACTGGACTTTGTTTACTTTCTTAATGAACTTTGTGTGAGGTTTAGGGCTGTAACGATTAATCGCATGTCCCATTAAAAATGCCTGTCTGAAATCGATTCTGGATCGCAAGGCTACGATTCTGTGTTTGATGCACAGCTTGTGTGTGTCCTTATCGATCTAAAATCTGAAACGTTTAAAACGTGCATTAAAAAATCCAACACTTGTTAAACAAAATCATTCAAAATATTCTTTATTATCATGAAAATATCTGAAACAATTTGAAGAACAGCAATATAAATATTCTTAAAGACATTTCCTGGAATAGCGTTTGTAATGCTGCTGCTTCTGTGGCACAAAGGGATTTTCTGCACAAGAGCGCCCCCTGGTTTTGGGATGTCGGGATTTCACCGTAATACATTACAATTCATTAATTGAGAAAACAAGCAGTTGCTCGATTAATTGTTACAGCCCTAGTTAGGTTTACAATTAAACTGCTCTTATTTTCTGATAATATGAGCCTAGAACAAATATATCCTGCACTAAAGTGAACATCATGAAATTTAAACTGTGACCTTTCGTTTACATTATGCCTTCTTCAGGTGATTTTATGCAAAGTCACTTACAGTGCATTACAGCTATTCATTTTATCAGTATAGTGTGTTCTCTCGGAATCAAACCCATCACATTTGTGCTTCTAATGCAGCGCTCTACAAACTGAGCTACAGAAACTGATTTTTGAGTAAAACAAACTATTCAATAAAGACAAACATCGATCGATACAAACATCAATACATATATCAATACATACATCAATCGATACATACACTGAACGATACATACATTGATACAAATACAAACATCAACACAAACACCTATACATACATCAATAGATGCAAACATCCATATAAACATCGATACATACACCGATACAAACATCTATACATACATCGATACAAATACAAACATCGATACATACATACATACATACAAACACCAATACATACATCGATCGACACATAAATTGATCGATAAATACATCGATACAAATACAAACACCGACACAACCGCTGTTACATACACTGATACATCAATAGATGCAAACATCGATACATACATCAATTCATACATCAATACATATATCGATACAAATACAAACATTGATACATACATACATGCAAACATTGATGCAAACATCGATAGATACATAAATACAAACATCGATAGATGCAAACATTAATACACACATTGACACATACATCTATAGATGCAAACATCAATACAAACATCGATAGATGCAAACATTGATACAAACATTGATACATACATCGATACATACATTGATACAAATACAAACATCCATACATACATACATACTTATATACATACATACATACATTGATACAAACATTGATAGATGCAAACATTGATACAAACATTGATACATACATCGATACATACATTGATACAAATTCAAACATCGATACATACATAAATACATACATACATTGATACAAACATTGATACATACATCGATACATACATTGATACAAATACAAACATCGATACATACATACATACTTATATACATACATACATTGATACAAACATTGATAGATGCAAACATTGATACAAACATCGATACATACATTGATACAAATACAAACATCGATACATACATACATACTTATATACATACATACATTGATACAAACATTGATAGATGCAAACATTGATAAAAACATTGATACATACATCGATACATACATTGATACAAATACAAACATCGATACATACATACATACTTATATACATACATACATTGATACAAACATTGATAGATGCAAACATTGATACAAACATCGATACATACATTGATACAAATACAAACATCGATACATACATATATACATACATACATTGATACAAACATTGATAGATGCAAACATCGATACATACATCGATACAAATACAAACGTCGATACAAACATCGATGGATACAAACATCGATGGATACAAACATCGATGGATACAAACATCGATACATACATCACTAAATATATCGATAGATACATACATCGATGGATACATATATCGATAGATACAAAGATATATACATACATCTATACATACATTGATACAGTTGCGTCTGGATTAGTCTGGCCGAACTCACAGCTGACCTGAGGCGCATCATTTCGGAGCAGATATATGGCCATACGCGCAATTCTGACACCCGGTTATGCACATCATTGAACTCTTTAAAATCTGATTTATATTGTGATCGGAATCAACTTCATTGTTTGTTTACTTAATCAAAAAATTATTATTATTTGAAGTAATTGTGTGGAAATGTAAAGTGTGCATTTCAGTGTGTTTAATTAAGATGTTTTTTTTTTGCGGGTGAGTTGCAAGTAATCACGATGTTGGCATTTTCTATTAGCCCAACCTCAATGCAAAATATGTTACATTTTGGTGAAAGATGATAAGAGTGTTTTTCACACTCCGCAGCTGCACATATTCAGAATGCTGTGCCCGGCACTAACTATTATTACAGCATACAACACTTACACACAGTGCTGTTTGTGGCAATGAATGCTGTCCAGATTTTTCCTCACGTTGGTTGTCACGGGGTAAAAGAGAACAAAAGACCCAAATCGCCACAGTCGGACCGCACACACATCATACACGTGGTGCACAGCATACATGTTTGTGCTAAATGTGGATCTCTGTGAGCCAAGACATTGTAGACTAATTTTAACACTGATAAAAGGATGTGTTAATGTGTTACTCCTGTGTGTATGTGTGTGCACACACATGTGAGTACATGCTCAGCGCACTAAATGATGATGTGCACTTAATTAGCAGCATTCTTCACATGTAATGCACCTTGTTTGGGTCATTAGGGGTCTTTGTCACTGGACAACCTTTATCTAGACCGAACATTGTGTGATTTTACACACACACACACACACACACATGCACACCACAAACACACACAAATACACACACACACACACACATTCTGGTTTCCATGTTTTGTGGGGACATTCCATAGACGTAATGCATTTTATACCATACAAACTGTATATTCTATTCCCCTTACCTACCCCATTCCCTAACCCCAACCATCACAGAAACCTTTCTGCTACTTCACATTTTCAATAAACATCATTCTGTTGGATTTATAAGCTTGTTTCCTCATGGGGACATCAAAATGTCCCCACAAGGTCACAAAAACACTGGTATTCCTATCTTTGTGGGGACAATTGGTCCCAACAACGTGATAATTACCAGGTACACACACACACACACACACACACACACACACACACACACACACACACACACACACACACACACACACACACACACACACACACACACACACATAAACACAAACACACTAGCATTGGCCTTCAGGTGTGTGTGTCTGTGTGTGTTTGTCCAATTTTGAGTGTGTGTTTCATTGTCTGCACCACGGTGAAGCACAAAAGTGGTGGGGAGAGACGCAAAGATAAAAAAGTTCAATGTTAATGTGAGCTAGTGACTATCAGTGTTGTACATTTGCGTTAGATCACGTGTGCGTTACAGTCCACTGACGTGTTTGATATATTAAAAGTGCATTAGCTGTACTGTACTTGTGTATTAACATCATAAGGATTTAACATCTAATGAGTTCTGTTTATTTTTGTTAGAAACGTGAGAAAAGGAGACATGAGAAGATCTTGAGCGATGAGCTTTATCCCACTATCACAAACCTTAATCAGTTTCTTCCTCCTGAGCACGGCATCGAGTACATCGCCTGGGACATGGCCCGCTACACCAAGAGGTACTGGCAAACACAGACAGTACTGGAAACATTGTGTGTGAAGAAGCACGATTATGTAATGGGATGTCGTGTCCTCGTCCTGTCAGCGCTGAAGGTTTCTCTCTTTGATTCTCTGTGTCTCCAGTAAACTGTGTAATGTTTTGGATCGGTTGAGTATGATTGCTGAGAACGTGGTCAAGAGGACGGGTTTCTTCGTCAACAGACCTGACTTCTACTGCCACACGTTACGACCTGATGAAAGGTAGATGTATTTCAATAAAGGCTGAGTTTAAATCAGACTCCTAAATAATGTCCAATCCTATGTAACTAAAATTAAGAGTATCTATTCCTGTAATAAAATCACTTTGTATCTCAAAACGATAATGAAAATCATGAACCCTAAGCCATCCTTGATGTATATAATTATCTTTATTCAGACAAACACAATCAGGGCCCTATTTTAACGATCTGAAACGCAAGTGCGAAGCGCAATGCGCAAGTGAGTTTGTGGGCGGATCTTGGGCGCTGTTGCTATTTTCCCGGCGGGAGAAATAACTCTTGCGCCGGGCGCAAATCAATAAGGGGTTGGTCTGAAGTAGGTTTATTATTCATAGGTGTGGTTTGGGCGTAACGTCAAATAAACCAATCAGAACGCTATCCAACATTCCCTTTAAACGCAAGTGCGCAAGTTCCATGGCGGGTTGCTATTATTATGACGGATTTACCAGGCGCACGCCAGGAGCGGTTCACAGCCGAGGAGACCGACGTTCTTGTAAGAGCAGTCAAAGACAGAGAAGTTGTTTTGTATGGGGATAGGAGAAACCCGCCCAAATCAGCGTCGGTTTAACAGGCGTGAGAGGAAATAGCCACAGTCTCATCAGCTGGCATCCCCATCGTTGCGCCAAGCGCTACAATGATGTCAGGAGACGGGGGAATCCCAAGCTTGCGAACATAAATCGGGCACGCCGTGTAACAGGAGGTGGATCTGCCTCAGGACCTGACGCCAGCAGAGGACATCGCTGCGTCCACCCTCACCGCTGAAAGGGTTTGGGGGCTTTGAAATCGGACCCAAGAAACGCAAGCAAGGTCCAACCCCAAAGAACACTTACAAATCAAGTTCATATACATTAAGGTTTCTTATGAAAACAATTTAATTATTATTTACATAAAATAAACGTAATACAGCCACACAACAAACTTATGAAAATATTTTAATCGTTATTTGCATGATAATTTTTTAACGCAGCCACAAAATAAATAAAAACTATCACCACAATGCTCACCACTACGATTCCCCTTATCTCATGTGTTAATATTTTTTATTGTAACAATTTATGTTTTGCAAAAATAACTGTTGCATCTGTGTAGATTAGATAAGCAAAGTGTGTGCGCGTTGTGCACGCTATACATTATGGTCAAGCATGCGCCCTTAAAATAGCATAATGAACCATGCGCAACGCGCCACTGACTTTAGACTAGTTTTTTTTGGTCAGTGGCGCAATTGTTTTTTGAAACTGCAAAATAGCATCAGGGATGGTTTGCGCCGGAACACGCCTCCTTTTTTGCGCTGAACCGCCCAGGGAGCGCAAGTTCATTCCCTAGTTTGCCGACGTGCGTCTGTGGAGGGAAAAACCCGCTGTGCGCCAGTGCAAAATACGAATGACACATGCGTCACTGACAAAGTCAATTGCGCTGGGTGCAAGATAGGGCCCTCAGTGTTATATTAGTAAATGTCCTTTCTTTTCCAAGCTTTATAACAATAACTTAGTAAACAGCGGCTAGGGAACAACTTTAGACTTGAAAAAGTCATCCATCCTTCACAAACCTAATCCACACGACTCCGTTGGGTTAATAAAGACCATCTGCAGGTAATTGATGCGATTTTGTAAGAAAAAAATCTTTATAATATTTAAAATTAGTAGTATACACTATGGGCGTTTTCACATTAGCACTTTTGGTGCGCACCCGGGTTCGATTGACATCAGAGTTATATTTGGATGATGTGAACGCTGTCTTCCGAACTCGGGTGCGCACCTGCGAAACGTACTCGAGTCCGCTTGAAAAGGGTGGTCTGGGGTCCGGTTCATGTGAACTCCAGATCGGTTCGCTGCTAATGTGAGCGCAATCGTACCAAATCGCGGAAGTGAACCACTGTTAATTACGTATTATATGGAATTTCCCACCAAAACAGACGTGTGTGTTTGTGTGCGTGCACTTACCTTGACAACAAAATGCATAGAATGCTTGCTTGACTTTTGTTCTTATTTTTTTAAACCTTTGGTTTTGTTTTCAAAGAAATAATACAGAAACGCACTTGCGTCTGTCTGCCCCAAACATACTAAAGTCCTACGCTGATACTCTCTGGTGAATGCGCATTGGCCACTACTGGAAGCTAGTTATTATAGTTAAGACACGCCTAATCCCTATCCCAAGAAACACAACAAAGTTTAGGTTTTGCATCCCAGAACATTTCTGTTAAGACAACTTTCCTAGGGAACCAAAACATACCTTAAAAATAACTAACATTCTGGGAACAAAATTGTTATCTGTTAGCTAACCCTACTCGCTCCTTTTTGGAGGTACTGCCTACTTTTGGAGTTCACACCCCCTATTTGGTGAGCTGGGGTCAAAAAACAACAACCCAGTAACTTAGTTTTGTAAAATCATTTTCTGCAAGCATTTTGAAAAATAGGTGATTGAAATTTGGCTCCCTTTGTGATGTCAGAAGGGGATAATACCGCCCCTTAATCTGCACTATCCAACCACGGCACTGCAATTTAGTGCAGATTTTCATTGCATTTAAAATGACACACCCAAAAACGGTACATTTTTGCTCCTACAAATTGGCAATTTTAACATGTTATAATAAATTATCTATATGGTATTTTGAGCTAAAACTTCACATATGTACTCTGGGGACACCAAGAACTTATTTGGCATCTTAAAAAAGTCTTGGGAATGTCCCCTTTAAGTGAGTGTAAACATTGAGAAAGAATTAAGATGTGTATCCATGTGTATTGGGTGTTTTATTTATATATGCTTACTTTTTTTGATTTGTTCTTATTTCATTTCCCCCCACCCCTATTTTGCTCATTTGAAAAATTTTCCCATCTGTCACTCAAATATCGAAAAGCAAATAAACCAACATACAGGCTCCAGAGCTGAGCAGGTGTTCATTCATGAAAACATTGTGAATTGAAATGAACTTCACATCTGCAGATGTGTGTGGTGATGTCTGTGTTCCCGTCATAAGTGCTCATGAGAAGGTTTCAGCCACGTTAATCAATGTTGAAATAAAAGGCAGCACTTTTGTTGTTTTTTGCACTCGTCATAAAATCACTGATGGTCGTTTCACGTGTTGAAGCACTTGCATGTTTCATACAGCGACACTGCTGCCATATTTACACAGGTGAACGTTTACAAAAAAACAATGGGAACCGCTTTCTGAACTGTTGTTTAAAGGTGGTGTGTACATTCTAGTGGTGAGATTGCGAATTGCAACCTACAGCTCACCCCTTCATTTCAAAACACATATGATAGCCGCCACAGGACAAACATGTCGTCGTTTAAGTAACTGTAGGGACGAAAGCACTCTGTAGATCAGTTTGTCCATTTAGGGCTACTGTAGAAAGATGACGCAGACTTTAAAGCCGCTCTATGCATTTTCTGCGTTTTTGTCAAACAGTGACCCCTAGAGTCGCTGGAGAATACTTGCAACTGTCGTAATTTCCCACTCTAGTACATCTCCGAAGATAATGACCAGGTAATGTTTCACAATTTCATACAAATATTAGGCTACTGCATAGTCTACTAAACTACAGATGATGGTAATAGGATAATAAGAAGTTTATTTCAAGTGTAGAGTGTATATAATAATATAGTAGCCTACCGCATTTGCTGGCTTATAACGTTTTAACATGCTTGCAGCTACATCACAAGTAAACGTCTATAGTCTATGTCTACTGTATCATTTCATTTGTGTTCTTTTAAACATTACAAAACGCCATGACAAAGTTAATTGTGTATGTTGCATTATTTTATAACATTGGTCGTTATAATGTCACTATACATGATTATTGCTATTTATCATAATAGTTTGCAAATTGTGCACGTTTACACTATTTACAACCTCTAGGCTTATTTATGTCCTGATAATTATGTGAGATATTGATATTAACTGTTGTCATGATAATCGCATGACATACTACAAGCAAGCGCAACAACATACAACATAGACCGCAAACAAGTTTACAATTAAGAGATTTACTTACTAGTCCATCAACAAGATCGCCAGATTAGCATCCCATCCAGTGCTGTCTTTTAGCTCATGCCAACGAGTAAAAACCTGACCGAGTGGGACTCTTGTCCGGTTCCTAATGTGGTCAGATTCTCTTTTCCTTTTCCTACTCTCTTCCGAACGCGCTTTCTTAACTTTTAAATCGTTTAGCCTCACGTCTCAAATTCGCGCGTGCAGTTGTTGCTATAGGCTTGATCGACTTCATGCACTGCTGCAAAGAACCGACAGCCAGATGACATCAAAGTGCCGTCACAGATCATTCTCGCGGTACTTTGACGTCATCCGGCAGTCGGTTCTTGCAGCGCCACACGAAGTCGAACAAGCCTAACGTGTGTGACGTCGTTGCCGTAAAGCAAGTCGTGATTCTCGCGAGATTTATCAGGGGCGGTTCTCTCAAGCTTGCATTGCTGGTTTTGCTAGCGGGCGTCCTCCCCGAGCTTCAACAGGAGGATGATTCGCCCTACTATGATTTTGTTTACCACCGAAATAACTTTGAAACTGTTATATTAAGGTAAAATAACTGCATAGTGTTTCTTTAATGTATGGAGACCCGCTGTGTATTTACATCAAACCGGCTCATTCTAAGTTATTAATAACTTCACAAATAATATAGTTATGAATATTATATTGCATTTCTGTCAAGAGATCCTTATAAAATTTACATAATGCACCTTTAAAGGATGGGATTTAAAGACGGGGCTCATGAAACTCTTTATTTTTTGCAGATGGGGTGATCTCGGGGGGAAGGTGACACCCAACGGCAGATTACAGGTAAATGAGTACATTTTTTTACAGAGTCGTGTCACCATCCAAAACACTACCATACATTTGTTGTGATTCAATACATCCTGATTCATCTCAATATCATCGCTGGTTCATAATTATTACGACTTATTTATCATCACTTTCCAGCACCTATATATAAGAGAAAAACACACCATTGATTGAGACTCAAAAGTTGACAGTATCGTTAAGTTTAAACATGTCGCATCAGATATATATTAAATAATTTTAACGTCAGAAAAATTACACACTTCCCCAGGGTTGTACCAGGACACAATTTCAGGCCAGGAAATCCTACACCCACCCAAATAAATTAAGAAACCACAGAAAACCCTATTTTTCCCTCTAAATGAAATTGATTACACAACATGACCATCATAGTAAAACATTTACAAATTTGAAGTAAACAAGTCCTTATAACATGGGTCAGCACAGACCTTTAAACCAAGCATTTATGCCAGAAGTCCAGGAATATTCCCGGTGCTCTTGATGGACAGTCCTATACTTCACCTTTACATATGACACCTGATCTGACCATAGTCTGTTGTGATTCAATTTTTGTGTTTTGACCATGATATGTCTACAGAAATAGAAAACCCAAGCATGCATTAATAAAATAAAGTATGTTTACTTTATCAGACTGGAGTTTTGAGGACAAACTGTGTGGATTGTCTCGATCGAACCAACACGGCACAGTTCATGGTGGGAAAATGTGCCTTGGCGTATCAACTCTATGCACTCGGGTTAATAGACAGACCCAAACTTCAATTTGATACTGACTGTGTGAGGTAAAAACAACACTATATACAGTACATTATGTGTTATATAGCGTTTATATACAGTGCTTTACAAATTTAGTAGGGATGCACCGATACCGATACTGGTATCGGCCTCGATACCACATTTTCTAAAGTACTCGTTAAAAGTCCCCCGATACCTGGAATCGATACCACGGTCTGAGAAATGTCTATGTTTGAGCTGCGTGTAAGGGGTTAATGCCTCTTGTGTTGTCCAAAGAGGCAGAGTTTACAACAAACTGGAAAACTAGTCCTTTGTATTATATGACTAAAGCTGTTACCTGTAAATTTAAATCATGTTTTTTATTAAGTACTCGGTATCGGCAAGTACTGAAATACCAGTACTCGTACTCGTATTCCAAAAAAGTGGTATCGGTGCATTCCTAAAATTTAGACAATATTTTTCTTTCAAATGTAGTAAAGCAAGCGTCACAAGTATTTAGAAAAAATAATGCTTAAGTAAAGTACAGATATTTAAAAAGTGTACTTAAGTACATTACACTCTGATCTATCGTTGGGTCAAAAAGAGACGAGCTCAGCCCACTGCGTTGTAATTTAACCCATGCTGGGTTGTTTTAACCCATTGTTGGGTGAAATATAATTAAAATAACCCAGCATTTTGTATAGTGTACTCAAGTAAAACCCTGGGTATAGATGTATAATATCTTGTTGTGAAGATTGCAGTTGTGTTAATCAAACGTTGCTGTTTTTTAAGATTGTTTGAAGAGTTGTATGAGGACCACGGAGACACTTTGTCTCTACAGTATGGAGGATCTCAGCTGGTCCACCGAGTAAAGACGTACCGCAAGATCGCTCCCTGGACGCAGCACTCCAAAGACATCATGCAAACGCTGTCTCGTTACTATAGCAACGCTTTCTCAGGTAACCAATCGGAAGTAATGATAAAACTTTGATATACTGTACTCTTTCCCTTAATGTCTTGTAGATGTTTATCTGTTATAATGCACTTGTTACTCCGACACATCTATTCTGTGTGGTTTAATGTGCATTACTAAAACTTCATCCAGAAATGTGCATGTTACATAATATTATACCACGTTTTAGAAGTTAAGGAGGGTTGTGGATACTGAGAGAGAGGGAGGGCGACACGTGTGAGCCATTATCTCGTCCACCCACCATCTCACTTATATAAATTATTCATATTCCCCTTTGTGCTGATGGGCCGCTTTGTGTGAATTATGATGATTACATTTATAAGTGGTAGAAACGGCCAGTTTGGATGATCTACATCGAACCGATCGCTCCCACGGTAAAAAAACTTCTTTACAAACCACCTTTACTTTATTTGTAATCATGTCTGTATGTTTCAGTTGAGTAGTTGACAATAACACATCGTCTATAATAGCAACAACATTATTAAAGGACTTACAGTAAATCAGTGAGGAATTTTGCCATGTTTATTCCCCCCAGGTTCATTTTGGCTATTGTAAATTCTTATGATCATTTTCTGACATGATTCAGGTATTTTATATGTTTTCAAACGCTCTCCTCTTTCTACCATGGCAACAAACCCAATTCTAGTCTCTGTGGTTACAGGATCTAAATGCTTCTTTTGGGACCAAGGTTGATCGGACTCCACCTTCCTGGAAACTTTAACCATATTGGTTCACAGTTTGACATAGTTTGGGTAAATAATAATGGGACTTGATGCCTGGTTATTTAACATGCATATCTGAATAAGTGTTTGAGATGCTCGGATGCCGAGAAAATGATGTTAACTGAATGCTCTCGACGCATGTTAGGGATGTGCATTTATGTCATCAATCCATAGGTCTGAAAACAAGTACTCGATTAACTGGGAGCTGGGCAATCAAAGGGGCGGGGCATACGTGTCATGATGAAAATAAAATATTTGTATAAATAAAACTCAAATAAAACTTCATTTTGAAGAAACTATGACAGAAAAATGAACACATACTAGATTATTAATGAATTAAATGTTTTTAACAGAGACCTATAACAGGAATAGTTGCATGATGAAGTGAAACTTGAGGGTTAATAAACACAAACAGAAGCGAAAGACAGAAAGTTTATCTCCCATTGTGTATGTGTACAATAACAGTGCGCTTTAAAACACATCCAGTCAAAGTACGAGCTTCATAACATTAATCAGCTTTAAGTTTTTTGCTATCATTTTAGCGGTTAGATGTGTCGTGTCATCTTCTCACCTGTTCTCAGTCAAGATGTAAAATGAAAGGGACACTCCACTTTTTTGAAAATATGCTCATTTTCCAGCTCCCCTAGAGTTAAACATTTGATTCTTACCATTTTGGTATCCATTCAGCTGATCTCCAGGTCTGGGACAACCACTTTTAGTATAGCTTAGCATAATCCATTGAATCTGATTAGACCATTAGCATCGTGCTAAAAGTCACCAAAGAGTTTAAATATTTTTCCTATTTCAATCTTGACTCTTCTGTAGTTACATCGTGTACTAAGACCGGCAGACAATTAAAAGTTGTGATTTTCTAGGAAGATATGGCTAGGAACTATACTCTCATTCTGGCGTAGTAATCAAGGATTTTGCTGCCGTAACATGGCTGCAGGAGGCGCAAAAATATTACGCAGCAGCCGACGCAATATCACTACGCAATATCATTGCATGCATGGTACTAGGGCTGTGCAAAAAATCGACTGTGATTATCATGCGCGTGTCATCAGTAAAGCTGGTTCGGTGATTTGTATTAAATCGCCATCAGCTGCTTTCAGATGGAGCGGCATTTATTACACAGACCCGTAGTTCACCGAAAAGCTAGGCAAAATCAGGTTCATAATCGAGGAAAATCGACTCCAATTATCTATGCAATTTTGCCTAGCTTCTAACTTACGTCAACATCAAACACGCACCCAGTCTTCACTACCACAGGCACTTGTAATGCCAACCAGATATCCAAATGCCGCCATAACAACAAAAAATAATTAAATAAACCCACATGGTCATCGTTTTCGTGATCGATCATCGATGCCACATCCAAGTTCTCGGTCAATCGATTACTTGTGCCCATTCCTAACACATATTATACCTTCATCAAATACTTTCACTTCAAATCTGCTTAATTCCGGCCTAATGCTGCGTTTACACCAACCACGTTTCAGGCGTCAAAATCATGTCTACCGGGCCTAGTTTGCGTGAAGAGCGAAGTAGAAAAAAGCAAGCAGAATCCGCTTCTTGTGGGAGGGTAAGTGCTATGCGGTTGTCTGTTTGCAGGTGACTGATGTTGATTGTGCATTTATCAAAAGAGATTAACCGGTTTGTATTTGGTAACCTTACTATAGGGGGAAAATAAACGGCGCGGGTCGATAAACGTCACGTGACTCAAAAGTGAAATGTGTATTTACATCTTACCAGGTTGCCCTCACTGACACTCTTCCAAGCGAGGTCCTTTATAGAAATAAGAACTTGTGTCGTATAGCTCTGGGTGACTGCTCGCGGACAATATCAAGCCTTCATGCTGAATGAGTGACTTCGGGCGGGGCTGCCACCACAGCAGCAAGCAGGCTCCTGATTGGTTAACGCGGCGCGAAAATCCGCCAAAGTTAAAACTTTTCAACTCGGGCGTCAGCCGCAAATTCGCGTCAAACACAAATGCACAAAAAGCACCAGTCGTGCGTACCGCACCATATGCTCAATTCGCGCAAACTAAACGCGCGAAAGAGGCGGAAACGCGTCCGCCGCGCTAAACGCCTCATCCGCGCCGTGGGACCTCCAGACCCCGTCAACGTGTCTTCACATTGACATAACATTGAAATCACTCACGCTTGCCGCCTCTACCGCGGTTGGTATAAACACAGCATAAGGCCGTTCAGAAATACAGTTTTTTGAAAGAAACTGTTAAACGTCTCGTCACTTTTTCGGCAAAGTCCTGAAAGTGCATGGAAGACGAATGTGACCATAGATCACATTTAAACTTGTGTCCTTGTGAGTACCTGAATACAACCCATATGTGTCAGTGACATGCATCACAGCGCCCCCTAATGTGTGCTTTAGTTTCTTCATTTTTTACTTTTTTTACTTTATGTGCATCTTAAGTGATGTCTTGTCCAAAGAAGTTTTTTTTGTGAAGTAGAGTTTTTTGCCAAAAAAGCTTGCATGTTCATAGAGGGTTTTGAAGCGAAAGTCAGTCAAATTTGTTAAATACCAATACCAGTGAAATGACTAAAGTGACACATTTGTAAAAAAAAGGCATTTCAATTACTGACTAATAAATTTTTCACCGCCTTTAAAGTAAAATTACTCAACCTAAACAGAGGAGCCTGATAAAAAAATCCTCATTTACAAGAAAAACATTTGCATCTAAACTCTTAAACTCACATATTTGAATCTGCAAAGTCAAAGTTAATTGTAAATCGCTTCGCAAGCTCATAATTACAGCCTCATGGTTTTAGGAGACGAGCGAAATCAAATCTGAGAAAATTGCTGTAATTTTCATTTAGCTTATTGGCAGAGGTGGCACAATTCAATAAAGCTGTGCTATTACAGTATATTGTCCTCATGCGCGCAATTTATCTGGTGGCTGTTGTGCATGTATTGCGTAAACAGTTGCTGATGTTTGATTGCACAATCTTTAAGGATTTATTTTAAAGTCAACACCATGACACAAGTCTGTGAATGTTGGAGGTTTGTTTAGTGCAGAAACATCAAGAATATGTCACGTTACAATGACATTTGAAAGAAATGATGCTTGTGCGGGTTGTCATGACAACAGCAAAATCCCACCAGATTTCATTTAAGCATAAACTACAGGTGGGACTGAATTATTCTCACCAGAAAATGAGTTGACCTGACAGTTTGCAACTTCGTCCTAACACTGCGGTGTACTGTGGTAATACTTTACGGTAGATAAAGCACCTACAGTTTATTTGGTTTTGCTGTGCAGATGCAGTAACTCAAAAGTGCTGATAATTTTAAGACTCTTTCATTCTTACAGTCTTATGTCATAGAATGAAACCCATTAAGGGTAATATCAGACTGTGTGTAAGTGAATTGGCGCTTTGGTGATCTCTGAGGTGATGTAGATGTCGTTTAATATCTTTGTTAGTGGAACCAGAACATCTTCACCTGACTCTTCATATCAAGTTCATATGCTTTATTTATTTTCTTGTTTTTGTAATGACACTATGATAAAATCCTAAAAGATATTCTGTCTTTAAAGTTGTGGATAGTTCAATATGAGGTCAATAGGCTTTCTACTTTAGTCTGATATTCATTGATTCTTTAGATCTATTTAAAGGAACAGTTCACCCGAAAATGTCATCATGGCACCCTCAAGTTTCTACAAACCTGTATAAATGTCTTTCTTCTACTGAACACAAATGAAGATATTTGTTAATAACCAAATAGATCAGGGGCACCATTCACTTCCATAGTATTATTATTTCCTACTATGGAAGTCAATGGTGCCCCTGATTTGTTGCAATTATTCTTCAAAATGTCTTCATTTGTATTCAGCTGAACAAAGAAATTTGCTAAGGCTGCAACAACTAATCGATTAAAGCAATAAAAATCGATAATTACATTCGTTGTCAACTAATTTCATCATCGATTAGTTGGTCTGTGACATCACATGCTCCCACACCACCGCCTTCATACAGCACAAGCTGCACGTTCCCAGGTCCTCTGCTGAAGTTCTAAATTGGGGTACTTTTAAACTGTATCTACAGGTTGATGTTTTTCTAAATATCGAATTGAATAATATTTATGTTTTATTCGATTAGTTGATTAATTAAACAAATAATCGCCGATTAACCGATTATAAAAAAAGTTGCAGCTCTAAAATTGACGTTTATTTGTGTGAAATGTCCTTTTAAGACAAGTCTCTGCTGTAAACATGAAATGCTGAACACTGTTAATGGTTCATATGTCAATCTGTTAATGGTTCATAAAGGAGAAAGATGTTTTGCTTTTATTAATAGATGAGTATTTTACCCTGCCGAGAATTAATAGTTTCTTCCTGAAATAGACCACATTCAGTTTTTCTCTTCTATTTTTTATCCTTTTCTCTGTATTTTATTAATAGCATCACTCTAATGAAGGGCTCTGGTAAATTCTTTTGAAATGATTCATTCGTAGCTTTCATGTTGTTTTTTTAAGAAACGCTCTGTACCATACACTGATGCTTGGACTTAAATGAAACTTTACAATGACTGTACGTTATAATATTACAGGGGCTGCATGTTCAGTTCACCCTAAAATGAGCAATGAGAAAAATATGCATATTATTTTTGGAAAGAAACATGACCCTTGAAACTCACTTTTTGTTGTAAGTAATGTCTTTCTCTCTCTTAGATGCAGACAGACAGGATGCTATAAATCTGTTCCTGCAGGTTTACCAGCCGTCTGAATCCAAACCTCATCTCTGGGAACTGCCAACAGATTTTTACCTTCACCACAGTAACACCATGAGTCTACCGCACAACCGACAGAGGTTAACATCCATCTGCATCTTTCTGTGCAAATATGCACCTCTGATTCATCTCTTTAATTGAAAGATGTGTCTTTAATAAGACGGTTAAAGCAGTATCAAATATGATAAAATAATATTGCTCGTATTACACTGCAAAAATGATTTTCAAGAAAAGATTTTCTTAGTATTTTTGTCTTGTTTTCAGTAAAAATATCTAAAAATTCTTAAATTAAGATGCTTTCTCTTGATGAGCCAAAAATATCAAATTTAAGTGATTTTGTGCATAAAACAAGCAGATTTTATTTTTTGCTTGTTTTATGAACAAAGCTTTGATATTTTTGGTCTAAAACTAGACTCATTTTACTTGTTTTACTTGTATATTTTTTATATTGGCTTACCTGCTGCTTGTGACGCTAGCATAGCTTGTTTGAAGACTCGCAACAAACTTTAAATAATTTTTGTATTATTATTGTTCAGTAAGTGGCAGTTGTATATACATGTGTAGTTATTTAATAATTATTACTATTACTGGAGAAGGGCACATTGCATTTTGATACGGGGGGCAGCCCCCCCATCCCCCCTGTGCAAGCCACTGATTGGAATAGATAACTTGGTAAACACCACTTAACAGTATTGGTTAGCTTTCTATTTGTCTTTTAACTCTGGCTTGTAAAGACCAGACGCTCAGAGATGAAAACAGGTGACGTGTAACCCAGTTCTGTTGACACTCGGTCCATACGTGGCCTTTTAAACCCTTTGTGATGATACTGCTTGCATAATTGAAGTTCTGGTTGTTATTATTTGTTGCCCAGAAAAAACTCCGGATGGTTTGACGATTATCAGACACAATAAAAAGGAAGTAAATCTGCTCTGGTTTGTACCATCAGATACTCCTTGAATTGACATTCTGGGACAAATTAAACTTTTGTGTTTGTCCTGAATAATCACGCAGGACAATTTGACTGTTTGTGTGTGAATCAAACAAGAACCATAATGTCGGATTTCACTTCATAATAAAAGCAGGAAATTATATTTTGCCTAAAAAGGAATAAAGTCTATTTTGTTACTGTTCCATGGTACAAGGATGTTTTCCAATTGTAATACCATGGTACTTTGCCACACTTTATACAGTGGTACAAAATGTGTGCCATTTTCATAGACCAATGTATGTACCTGATCCTCTAATGTTAATCAAAGCAGGTGTAAATCAAGAAGATGGCAAGTTTTTACCACGGTACTGATTTGTGGTTGTTTTTCTCCCAGTTACACACACTGGTGGTCTCCAGAAGTTTTGCTGTTTCTCCCATTACCATCTGATGAAGGTAAATCATTTTACATCTCGCTGCAGGATAGATGTGTTGTAACAGATATAGCACATTGAGTAAGCTGTACAAAGGTCATTTGTTCGAATCCCAGGGAACACACTTGGGCTACTCGATTTTTGTAAAAATCATAATCACGATTATTTAAATTCAGTGATTTTGAAAACATGCATTAAGTACACTCACCTAAAGGATTATTAGGAACACCATACTAATACTGTGTTTGACCTCCTTTCACCTTCAGAACTGCTTTAATTCTACATGGCATTGATTCAACAAGGTGTTAAAAGCATTCTTTAGAAATGTTGGCCCAAATTGATAGGATAGCATCTTGCAGTTGATGGAGATTTGTGGGATGCACATCCAGGGCACGAAGCTCCCATTCCACCACATCCCAAAGATGCTCTATTGGGTTGAGATCTGGTGACTGTGGGGGCCATTTTAGAACAGTGAACTCACAGTCATGTTCAAGAAACCAATTTGAAATGATTCGAGCTTTGTGACATGCTGCATTATCCTGCTGGAAGTAGCTGTCAGAGGATGGGTACGTGGTGGTCATAAAGGGATGGACATGGTCAGAAACAATGCTCAGGTAGGCTGTGGCATTTAAACGTTGCCCAATTGGCACTAAGGGGCCTAAAGTGTGTCACAAAAATTGGCTTCACAAATGCTTTGCTGCTGTCTCGGTTGTAACGAGTGGTTATTTCAGTCAAAGTTGTTCTTCTATCAGCTTAAATCAGTCGGCCCATTCTCCTCTGACCTCTAGCATCAGCAAGGCATTTTCGCCCACAGGACTGCCGCATACTGGATGTTTTTCTTTTTTCACACCATACTCTGTAAACCCTAAAAATGGTTGTGCGTGAAAATCCCAGTAACTGAGCAGATTGTGAAATACTCAGACCGGCCCGTCTGGCACCAACAACCATGCCACGCTCAAAATTGCTTAAATCACCTTTCTTTCCCATTCTGACACTCAGTTTGGAGTTCAGGAGATTATCTTGACCAGGACCACACCCCTAAATGCACTGAAGCAACTGCCATGTGATTGGTTGATTAGATAATTGCATTAATGAGAAATTGAACAGGTGTTCCTAATAATCCTTTAGGTGAGTGTTGCAATAGGCTATATGTGGCAAAGCCGTGGTGCCTTTTTTTTGTAATTGTTTATATCAAAAATTAAAATGGAAAATCAAAAACGATTAATTGCAGCCCTGGTAAAATAATATAATATAATAAAATGTATAACTTGAATGCACTATGAATAAAAAACTGTATGTATGAATGTAAATTTAGGAGATCTGTGGGTAAAGTGTGCAGGAGACAACGTGCAATAAAAATAAATATATTATGATTATTTAGCTTGATAAAGTTCAGTCTTGTATTCTTCCTCTGTGAAACTTCACAAATGTTTTCTAAACATATTTTTCTATTTCAGGAGCGAGCGAGAAGAACATGAAGAAGGTCTCGGTGAAGCGCGTGAACAGATTTGACGAGACCATCGATATTTACAGCAGGTTCTTCAGACCGTATGAGCTCACCTCATTCGATGACACGTTTAGCATCTCCATGACCAACTCCACAAGGTCAGTTCAGCCGAACGCACACGTATGACCTCAGTGCGGACACATGATGACAGGAGCACGCGCTTCATGATGACACGTGTGTCTCGCACTGAACTCAGGCATTGATTTTAAACATTCTTGTATCAAATGAGTAGTTTTATCTCAGGGCTATCCTCAAACATCATCCTCTTAAAAATCATTACTTGTGTTTCCTTTGACCATCATCACTAACACTGTGCATACATAGCTCTTACCGTAGTAACCGTCACATACACCTTAACAACCACGGGGGTGGTACAATTTCAAAAACGTACCCTTTTGTACCTAAAGAGTTCATATTAGTACCTCAGAGGTTTATGTTGGTACATATCTGTGCCTGAATGATTCATATTAGGATGTTTTTAAAGGTTACTGCATCAGTGACAGCTAGGGACCATTTAAAGCCATTATTTCTGACAGTGTTTTTTATGTATTTGTTAAAGTCAGTGTGACATTTTTTCGAAGTATTGTGACATCACTGAGTGAGATTAATATTTGGGTGTGATATTTCCGGACAGATCGTTTCTCATTTTGTTTCTCATCATATTTTGTTTAGGGATTTTATGCCGAAGAGCATCGGGCTTGATCCCAGTCCTTTCACTGTTCGTAAACCAGACGAGAGTGCAAAATCAGTGCTGGGGTAAGTTTGCACTATTTGCCCTATAATTTTATACGCATGCTGCCCTTACCGCATATGTTTTTGTTGCTAGAAAACAACAAATATACTCTCATTTTCACGGTCAATGACCCTCTGTGCTATTTCACACACGTTTGCCTCTGTACGCTCATGTTGTGCAAGCGTGTGAATATTTACCCTCTCGTTTCCACCTGTCTGCTGTTTTTCTGCCTTGAAAGGGAATCTCATTGACTTTGCTTTTATTCAGTAGAAACAGGAAGAGCCGGGACTTGTATCCGAGCTCGCAGGTCAATCTGTGTACTTCAAAACATGTTGATTTGTGGTTAGATATGGCTTTATATCATGAATATATTAAAATCCACATGGCCAAACACTTCTCTTCTCAGAAGTGATTTAATATTGTTTTGTTTTGGCACCGGGATATGCCAGGCCTCTTTCCATTAAGCTGAATTGTAAACTTTTGAATTATGCATTGCTGTGTTTTTTGTTTATTTAACCCAAACATTGTTTTTCTTTCATCATGATTTCTGTACTGCTAACATAAGTAACATAAGAATTGTGTTTGTAAAATGAATTATACTTGCTGGAAATATGACAGCTGTTTCACAAAGAATTTGTTTAGTATGTGCCGGTTCCTACATATACATTTATATTCATGCACATCATTTGTTTTCTTTACAAAAGTGCAAGGGTGTCCTTGTGTCCCTAAAACAACACCAATAGAAAATTGCTAATACATGATTCAAATCAGTTTACAAAATAATTTACACACCCTAAAAAGTGCACTATTTAGGGGACAGAGGGTTGGTTTGGGTACAGATTTTGCTTTGTTATAGAGGTCTTCTTGGGTATTCCGAAGAAATGTGCCCAATCCAAAATGACCAGAATCACTTTTTACCCAAACCTGATGTGCATAAATCTTTTTTTAAAGTCCAGACCCAAAACAAACCCAAGGAAATTTGACTCGAGTCAGACCGGACCCAAACTGCAAACATGACTTTTTTACTTAAGACTTTTGTCTTGTTTTCAGTTTTCAAATATCTAAAACTTCTTAAATCAAGATGCATTTTCTTAATGTGCAAAATGAATTAAGAAAATAAATCTAGTTTTTGTACATACAAATACCAAATTTAAGTCAATTTGTACCGAGCCCCTAAGGTGACATTGGAGTGAAAAATCTAAAGTTTAGTTTCATGTGCTCACGCGAAAGCTTCATGTGTAGAATTTTAGTTTAGTTTTGCATGCTATCGCAAAAGTTTCACGTGAGCATGCAAAAGTTTTACCTGAGAACGTGATGGTTTCACGTGAGAACCTATAGAATAGTATTACATCCTTCATATCTCCGAAAAATCTTTAGTTTTATCAGATTTATGAAAGACAGATCAGCTCGAGCGATTCTTTCCGATAACGTACAAAAAGATTCGGAAGGAGGAGTTACGAGCTGCGGGAGGAGCGAGTCATGAGTCATGCAACACATTATACACTGACTGGATAACTTATGATTCACTAGATGTTTGTGTCGTCATATAATGGCTGGTTCACACGGCAGGATAATTAGGCCGATTTTAGCCCCAATTCACCCCTTACGACAATCTTAAGGATGCTCCGATAATCGTAAAATAAACTGATCAGATATTCTTGCCGTGTGTGGTGTGTTTAGACTGCTCTCGTCTACTCGGAAGAACCTCGGGACCGCTCCGATCTGAAATCGGGGATATCCAACTTGTTGGATTTTTTTGGCCCGATTTCTTCTCGTGTGTGGTGTCTACCGGGAACAAATGAGCATGCAGCCTGTGGACTGTGACGTGTAGCCAATCAGAAAGCGAGGTGACGAGGAAGCGAGGATGTACCGGTGTCATGTAAACAAAATCACGGGTCACAACAACTCACCTCCATATCATGATGTAGAAAGCATAGTCCATGCTCACATTGTCTTGTCTCCACGTCTTTGACCATCGCCTTTTCTTTTGAGAACGTTTTTTGTCGGTTAAAAACAAACTGCAAACTATCGCCACTGCATCCTCTTCGTCCGCCATGATTGTTTACTCTGAAATCATGTTTGATCTCGAGAGATTTTGCGAGATTTCCCGTCTGACCTGGGACTGCTCGGGAGTCAAATCGGTTCGTGTGTGATGTGTTGATTTTGCCATGTGGTGGCGCACCACTAACTGTACGACCAAAACTGTTAGACCCGCAATGTTTTATCGCCGTGTGTGGGGTCTCTCAGGGTTGGAAAATCGGCCGACGGTTTTAAATTCGTCCCGTCTGAACCAGCCTTAAGATGGACTAACGCGCCAATTTCCAACATAACACAGAAGTCTTACTTATCGCATGCAATTCATGGCCCAGTTGGGACTTTTCAATGAAATCCAGCGTTAAACAAACTAGGCATGGAACGGTATAAGATTCTGGCGGTATGATAACTTTTAGCAAAAAATTTCTACGGTTTCACGGTGTTGCGGTATTGCCATTGCAACATTAAAATGTGTTATTTTTAAATGCCAGGTAAAAAATAAAGCCTTTAAATTATAATATGCTTTCAAAAAATATATAATGTTTTCGTAATGTATATTAAAAGTAAAAATCTAATCAATCACATGACTTGATGATTTAATGAATTTTCTATAAACACAGCTCATACCTTGGAAACTATAAAACCTTAACTGTTTAAAACCCTTGAAACCGGTAACCGGCCCATGCCTAAAACACACACGCAAAACTCTGCTGCTACCCTGGATAAACAACTATATCCATTGTTTCCATAAATGCTTTCTTTCTTCTCCTTACATCCAAAAACACACTTCTTCTCGTGCCATTGTTGAGTTTGATATAAAACAAAGCTGTCGCTTGCAGTGATGCATATGACTTCCTGCATCCTTGGTTCTCGCTCTCCCGCTGATTGACATGTGGGCGTGGTTTTCTGGGGGAAGTGCCCATAAAAATAAATGATACGTGTAGCTTACCTCTGATAACAGCTGGACCCGTATTAAAAAAAAAAACTTTCCGAACCTTGTTCGAACCCTGGCAAAGTGCATTCGGCACAGAAATACTCTGTAACTCGTCCAACTGCTTTTTTGACACTTTGCATTTGTTAAGCATGAGGAAACAACTCTTAAACTGTGTTAATAAGTCAGAATGCATGAAATACTGTTTCAGATTTTTAGATATTTGTACATAAAACAAGACAAAAATGGGGCAACCGCTAAAATGTGCATTCAAAATTGATTGACAGGTCTGTCTCAACGACATTAACTTACCGCCAGCCACATGATGTTGCAAGCGCTCTTGTCAAACCGAGGGGTTGGAAAAAGCCTCGATGCACACATGCAAGATCGTTTGGGTCTTCTCGGGTCCATTCTGCAAAAACACATTCATTTTAAATGAATCAAAGGCCACTAATATTATACCCGACACGTGTCTGAGGCACACGCGAAACTTTTAGACCTCAGGTTTTTTTATCTAAGTGAAACCGTAAAGACCTCTAATTTGTTGATTATTTCTGTGATTTTTGTTAGTTTCAGTAGGTTGAGTTAATGAATGTGTGATGAAGTACAGAGTCCTTGCAATATCTTTTGAGTCTTTTATGTGTCATAACCTCTCCTATTGACTCCATCACAAATGTACCTTAAGTCATATAATAAAAGCATCTCATTCATGTGGCCTGTGATGCTGCAACCTCACTTTAGCCCATAGAGTTACCAGATCATTGAAAGCTACTGTAAAGCCTGATCTTATTTTGTTCCCTCTGTGACTTTGAAGCTTTTGAAGGCAAAAAGATAGATTTTCTGATGATTAATGTTCTCTCTTTAGTAATAAGTCAAATAAGGAGGAAACGGTGTTACAGAGGAAGACGGCGGCCAGCGCCCCTCCTCCACCCAGTGAAGAGCAGATCTCCAGCAGTTCTGAAGACGACTCTGAGGAAGATCGTGAAGATGACGGCACTGCATCCCAACGCTCTACGCCAATCAAACTGGCTGATCAAAGCGACAACGTCCGGCCACAAGAGGTACAACATCCATCCTTTTTTTTATCCTATCGGATAATTTAATTTTCCACTTTTTTGAGACATTTTTGTCATCTATCCCTCTCTTCTCAATATTTCTCTTTTATCTCTTTCCTCTGTAAGTGGCTTATAATCTTTATGCTGGTTTGACTGTATTCATGGGGTTTTGTTTGAATCTGACCGCATGCATCCTCAGCGAACAATACCTTCTGATCTGATCTTTATTAAGTTCTGCGTTCTGACTGTGATGATGCTATAATCGGGTTTCATGTCCTGAAGAAACCGTCAGTCCGCAGTATGATAACTGACATTGCCATGACCTGAGAAAACATTCAGAATATCCTGATACGCTCTTTGAAATCACTCAGTATTGTAGTTCACAAAGACTTTGTTGAATAGTTTTAGCAATAATTTAGTAGCTCAACCCACTGGTAGAGGACAGCGCTAGCAATGTCAAAGTCATGGGTTCGATTTCCAGCAAATTCATGGAATGATAAAATGTACTTGGATGCACTCTTTGGATAAAAGTGTGTCAAATGCATGAATGTAAATGGTTTAAACGTTTTTTACAGAAATTTATTTTGCGCACTTTTCAATAAAATGTAAGCATACAGTAAGTAAATGTAAATAAATGGGCTGTCGTTTATGCATACTGAACCTTACTTTGCAATAAACAAACAATAACACAAGCACGTCTCCACACTTTGATGAAGTCTATTAATCTACTTTTCTCATTGAACACAACAATAACTTTAAATAATCCTGTGGGGGTCATTTCTCAACCAGCACTGATGTTTTATTTATTGTTGTAATGCAGTGAATTAATGAACACATCATGTAATCAGTTCAGAAAAGATATAATAAAATGATAAATGAATAGAGGCACATACAGTATACAGTAAATATAACACATGTGCATTGGATGATCTTTCTAATGCAGTGCTTACCAGACTCACAAGCTTTTGTCTGTTCATGTGCATGACTCAAGGTTTCTGTCAGGTTTCCATGCCAACAAGGCCATTTGGATTTATTTACCTTGAGAGACACTGAAGGAAAACCAGACAGGTGGAGGAAAAGTGATTTTAATGGATGATTGATGAATGAATGAGAGCGAGCAAAGTGTTTTAATGAATAACATGAATACAAAACTCCTCTTCTGTCCTACACTCTTCTCTTCTTTTCTCTCATCTTCCCTCCTCTCCTCTACCCTCATCTTCCCTCTTCTACCCTCCTCTTCCCTCTTCTCCTCTTCCCTCCTCTCCTCTACCCTCATCTTCCCTCTTCTACCCTCATCTTCCATCTTCTCCTCTTCCCTCCTCTCCTCTACCCTCATCTTCCCTCTTCTACCCTCATCTTCCCTCCTCTCCTCTACCCTCATCTTCCCTCTTCTACCGTCCTCTTCCATCTTCTCCTCTTCCCTCCTCTCCTCTACCCTCATCTTCCCTCTTCTACCCTCCTCTTCCATCTTCTCCTCTACCCTCATCTTCCCTCTTCTACCCTTCTCTTCCATCTTCTCCTCTACCCTTATCTTCCATCTTCCACCTTCTCCTCTTCCCTCCTCTTCCCTCTTTTCCTCTTCCCTCCTCTCATCTACCCTCATCTTCCCTCTTCTACCCTTCTCTTCCATCTTCTCCTCTTCCATCTTCTCCTTTTCCCTCCTCTCCTCTACCCTCCTCTTCTCTCCTCTCCTCTCCTCTACCCTCCTCTTCTCTTCTCTCCTCTCCTCTACCCTCCTCTTCCCTCCTCTTCTCTACCCTCATCTTCCCTCTTCTACCCTTCTCTTCCATCTTCTCCTCTTCCCTCCTCTCCTTTACTCTCATCGTCCCTCTTCTACCCTTCTCTTCCATCTTCTCCTCTTCCATCTTCTCCTCTTCCATCTTCTCCTCATCTTCCATCTTCCCCCTTTTCCTCTTCCCTCCTCTTCTCTCCTCTTCCCGCTTTTCCTCTTCCCTCCTCTCCTCTACCCTCATCTTCCCCCTTCTACCCTTCTCTTCCATCTTCTCCTCTTCCATCTTCTCCTTTTCCTTCCTCTCCTCTACCCTCCTCTTCTCTCCTCTCATCTACCCTCCTCTTCTCTCCTCTCCTCTACCCTCCTCTACCCTCCTCTTCTCTCCTCTTCCCTCCTCTCCTCTACCCTCCTCTTCCATCTTCTCCTCTTCCCTCCTCTTCCATCTTCTCCTCTTCCCTCCTCTCCTCTATCCTTCTCTTCCCTCCTCTCCTCTACCCTCCTCTTCCATCTTCTCCTCTACCCTCCTCTTCCATCTTCTCCTCTTCCCTCCTCTTCTCTCCTCTTCCCTCCTCTTCATTCCTCTCCTCTTTCATCATCTCCCCTCCTCTTCTCTCCTCTGCTGCTTATTTCCTTTTTCATCTTCTCTCCTCCCCTCTACCCTCCTCTTCCCTTCTTTCCTCCCCTCATCGTCCCTCCTTTCCTTCCTCTGCCACTTATCTCCTTTATCCTCTTCTCTCCTTTTCCCTCCTCCCCTCTACTCTCCTCTTTCCTCCTCCCCTCCTAAACCCTCCTCTTCTCTGTCACTTTTCTCCTTTTACCTCTTCTCTGCTCTTCCCTCCTCTTCTCTCCTTTGCCAATTATATCTCCTTTTTCCTCTTCTCTCCTTTTCCCTCTTCCCCTCTACCCTCCCCTGTTCTTCTCTCCGTTCCTACCCTCCTCATCTCTCCTCTACCACTTATTTCATTTTTCCTCTTCTCTGCTCTTCCCTCTTCTCATCTACTCTCCTCTTCCCTCCTCTCCTCTATCCTCCTCTTCCCTCCACTCGTCTTATCTCCTCTGCCACTTATCTCCTTTTTCCTCTTCCCTCCTCTCCTCTTCCCTCCTTTCCTCCCCTCTTCTTCTCTCCTCTCCCCTCCTCTTCTCTCCTTTTCCCTCCTACCCTCTACCCTCCTCTTCCCTCCTCTCCTCTACCCTTCTCTTCCCTCCTCTTTCCTCCTCTTCTCTTCCCTCCTTTCCTCCCCTCCTCCTCCATCCTCTCATCTCCCCTTCTCTTCCCTCCTCTTCGCTCCTCTGCCATTTATCTTCTTTATCCTCTTCTCTCCTTTTCCCTCCTCCCCTCTACCCTCCTCCTCCCTCCCCTCCTCTTCCCTCCTCTCCTCTTCTCTGTCACCTTTCTCCTTTTTTCTCTTCTCTGCTCTTCCCTCATCACTTCTTCCCTCCTATCCTATACCCTCCTTTCCTTCCCCCCTTCTCTCCTCTACCACTTACTTCCTTTTTTATCTTCTCTGCTCTTCCCTCTTCTTATCTACCCTCCTCTTCCCTCCTCTTGTCTTTTCTCCTCTGCCACTTATCTCCTTTTTCCTCTTCTCTCCTTTTCCCTCCTCTCCTATTCCCTCCTTCCCCCATCTTCTCTTCTTTTCCCTCCTCCCTCTACCCTCCTCTTTCCTCCCCTCCTCTTCTCGTCTCTCCTCTGTCCCATATCTCCTTTTTCCTCTTCTCTCTTCCCTCCTCTCCTCTTCCCTCCTTTCCCTTCATCTTCTCTCCTCTGCCACTCATCTCCTCTTCCCTGTTATCTCCTTTTCCTTCTCTTCTCACCTCTTCTTTTCTTTTACCTCCTCTCCTCTTCCCTCCCCTTCTCTTCTCTGCCACGTATCTCCTTTTTCCTCTTCTCCTCTCCCCTCCTCATATTTTCCCTCCTCTTCTCTCTCCTTGTGTGTATGTATGGTTGTGTTCGTTTGTGTGTGTATCACTGTGAGTGTGTTGGGTGTTTCTAAAATGTTATCCAGTTTGAGATAAATTGAAAATGAGGAGAGAAAGGTAAAAACTGATTTTAATCACTAAACTCTTGAAACACCCCCACAGATGCACAAAAGGATCTAATGGAGACGTGATGCAGATCTTATTAGAATCCTCTGATTGTTTGTCTTTGTGTCACAATGACCTGTTACCATGACAGTAGTAATCAGTCTCTCGGTCATCAGCATCCCATCACGTGTACACACACACACACTCGGCAGAGCTGCTTATTAAATAGGGTTTATGTATGAATGCAGTAATGCTATGTTGTGTGAATAAAGAACAACATCACGTCCACTTAAAAAGGAATGTAATGGCTTACTTTTAAAAACAATGAATCCTAGCATGGAGCAAATCTGAGTGAAGGAGATCTAGTTTCTCCACACCCCTTTGTTTTTGTAAACTGTAGTAAATTATGCTTGGGATTTATTTTTCATACATGTGATATCAGAGCCCGCAGCGTCCGGCTGTATTGTGCATTCACGTGTTAGGCACACACTCGTACGTGTTTCTCTTATGCATACGGTGAAATAAACTCACTGGCCGCAACGAGATGCCATAACTGATGAAATATTTAAACGTGAAATTCATTACCTGCTATACAGTTATTACAGCGTACATTTGCATAGTCCCGAGTGCTGAGCTGTTGCTCTTTTTGATGCATTACTCACATCTCTGGTTTGATCAATATGCATAAAGTAAAAAATGAAATGAGGGCCGCAGGACCGCCACATGCCCCGAGCTGCCAAACGCTGAATCTAATTACATTCTCCAAACCTTCAGTTATGTAACATACGAGAGGGAATCCCTCCACTTTAGACTTTTCATTTTACTTAAACTTTTTCCTTTAGAAAAACGACATACTTAATATTATACTGTACATTGACACTATGTGTGACCTTACAGGATCAACCGCAGCATCTTCCACCAGCGAGAGAGACATACGGACTGAATTTGTTGGTGTGTCCACCTGATGATGATATCTTTATATACCACAGGTCAGAATTTTTTTTTACATCAAATCAATATTACTTTCAAATACACACTCTTGATTTTAATGTGCATGATTCATCTGTGTCTGATATGACATGTTTTCATAATCTTTCATCAAAATGAAATACTTCATGCATCTATGAAATAACTTTTTATTTGCTGATCTAACCGAGGCTGTGTGGGCAGGCAAAAATAACATTAACCAATAAAATCAAAATTTAAGGGCAACAATCCAATCGAATCCAGAAGTTTCACACTAACTATTATTCTGTTTTTAGTTTAAAATGCACCAATCACAACCTGAAAATAATATGATGACTAGTTAATGTTTCTTCCAAATCATACTTATCACTTACTTACAGTACGCATGTGCACTAAGTGAAGCTGGCCCGGGCGCGTTTGATCCACAAAGTCTGGTTCAGTTGGCTAGTGTGATTGCTCTGTTCTGTACCCAGGCGTGGTTTGGTTAATCATGCCATGGCTGGCTTGCAACAGTGGGCTCAAGCGGTTCACTTGGGCTCAGGCGCCGAGCGCGTTTCAAAATGAGAGACTTCAATTGCACAACCACTTACCTTCATCTGCCTTCAAAAAAACCTTTGGAGGCGCGTGGCAGGGTTTCGTGAATGTCCGAGCTGTACACACGACAGATCAACTTAGCAGTTTGATAGGCACGTGAGAGGGCTGTGTGTCATTGCACACCAAACAACACCAAATAAAATTATGATGGGCTCCAGTGCACTTTACTTCCTGTTTTCTTCAAAACAATCGCGTCCTAATGAAGAAATCGCACCCAGGCACGAAACGTTTTAAAGTACTGCATAAGTGTGTGCTTCTGGGGGACTAGGGAGGGGTCAATCACACTGGGGCACAGTTTGGTTGGGTTTGTGTGCCCTTACGCCCGAATTATAGTCGTGCGTAAACTCTACGCCATAGGTGATCTGTAGCCTGTGCGTAGCTCTGCGTAGCCTGACGTGCATCTCACAAAATTTTTAACAGCGCGTCAGTTCTACGTAAACTGCAAGCACAGTGATTGGTCCACTAGAACCCCTCCTGTCAGGACAAAAAAAAAATGTGTCATATGTATTTCCGTTTGTGACGGTGAAAACAAAGACGAGCCAAGTTGAGGAGTGATTTAACTCAAACTGCAACAAAACTGCGCTGTTTATTTACTTCCATCATTGCTGGTCTTCTCATTTGTGGGTTAACTTGCCAACCTCCTTCTTCTTTGACGGTTGATACTGCCTACCAGCGGTCTGCGCGTGTGTTTGCATGTCAACACGGACAACGGCGCAAAAGTATAAATGAAAACCGACGCGGAACCTATGCCGTCACAGCTACGACGTAGGACCTACGCACAACTATAACGAGCCATTTACCCCCCAGTCACATTAGCTACAAGAGACAGATCGACAGGTTACCATTAATTTTCAATGGGAGTGGCCATTTGCCAGCGACAAGTGACGAGCTGGCCGCTGCGCCAAGCAAGGTGGGGCCAAAATAGACAAGAAGGCAATTTTATGCAAATGCTGAAAGATGCGACAGAGCGACTGCTAATCGGAGTGAAGAGGCAGCATGATGTACGTCAGTGGCTTGAGTCGAAGAAATAATTCAAGATGGCGGAAAATGCGTGTTTCTGTATATATCTGATAAGTTCGGCATTTTATCTCATATATTTTGTTACTATTTTATAAATCCAATTACATCATTATTGTAACTTAACAATACCTCTGAAGTGACTTTTGATGCTGCTTTTAGATACTAGCCAAGGAACGCCCATCAAGCGGGTGCGTGTCGCTCGGTGTCACTCACTTTTGTAGCTAATGTGACTGTAGGGTCAGACATAACAGACACGCTTCCCATGTGAACGCCACTCCAAACCAAGCGTGCCGCACAAGCCCTGAAAAGTGAAGCCAAAACGTCTCGATCGCCCCCCCAGTGACTGGTCCCAGTATAGGTCATAAACCCCGCCTCCCCATGTTATTTAATGGGACTTGAGACCAACTAAAAAATTTAATTACACTTCAATTATCTTTTTTCCGAACCTAGTTTCTGTCATTTATTGTAGCTTTTATCACACTGATGTTAATTCAAATGTTTGTTTTAAAAATAAGTTTGTGTTTTGTTAGTTATTTAATGATATAAAAACGGTGGTGGCACGTCATGATTGACAGCTGTGATATGCGCATTCTGCGAGAGCGAGGGCGGGGTTTTGATTTCGCGGCTTCACTTCCTGCTCACTACTGCGCATGACTGGTCCCGAAATCGCTACTGCGCAGACTCAAGACCCAAGATGTCAGCGCCATATCGGGACACTGGCGGCTTCACTTTTCACCAATGGAAGGGAGCGAACAGGCATCGTCCATCTTTTTTTTACAGTCTATGCTCCAAACGCTATGACATAATTATAAATGTTATCTTCTGTCCTCAACCTAAAGCAGTGTTGTATTATTACTATGTCTTAATATGTATTATTATTATTGCTATTATTTTTATTATTTTTATTGATAGTATTATTGATATTATTATTATTATTATAAACATTTGGATTTTAATTCAGTGTAAAAAAATTTAAAAATGTGTGAAACATTTCCGATAAATCTCATGTTATTTACCATTTACATCCCTTTTTAAGAAACTAAGCGTGGAGGTCACAAAGGAAGTTTTTGTCAGATAAACTTGCATTAGTACACTTGTTAGGGATCATTGAGATGACAGTGAGGTCTCACGTGTGAGGTTTGCATGGTGATGAAGGTTGGACGAGGATTCAAGATCATCGGTCGAGATTCACATACTGCTGTTTTTACCCCGCTGATGTTTTTGACCCTTTAAGTGCTTTTCACTCCGCCAGTTTTGTTCCTCCACTTAAAGATGTTTGTATTGTATTGTGTTTTTCTCTGTGTGGGTGTGCATTGAACTTTGTTATTCTCTCTTGTGTTTTGCTTTACTATTCTGTCTCTTACAAATGGTTGTCCAATTTGAAGTGCACACGTTTATGTTTGTTATAGCAAAGTCACTACAAATATGTCAACCACAGTTGTTATTTTACTCTTACTTTATCAAAAACTGCTATTTAACTACTTAATCTGGAGTCAGTCAGGCCGCAGGGTTGTTCTGTAAAGATAAAGATGAACAGATGTGTTACAGATGGAGTCATTGTTAAACCTGGGTGGACACAATGATTTCTGTCTCTGTCTAATTGGCAGCAGAAAATCCTCTTGATTTTCTCATGCTGTGATTCCTGTGGCTTTTCGTTTTCGTTTTCTTGTGAAATCCCTTTCATCAGCACCCTCACAGAGAGTCAGATTTTTCCTCATGCATTACTGTGTTACCTGTCAGTCTCTCTGTGGTCTTTCTGATTTTGGTACACAGGTGAGATATTACACCTGTCACACTGAACCTGTAGTCTCATAAACCCCCGTCAGACCACAGAAAATGTGCCTTTGGTGTGAACACAAACAGTCTGTGATTCTGTGTAAAAAAAAAAAGGGTCGTAACAGTGACATAGTTATCATTCAACTCTTTGACTGGGGGATTCAAAGTAGATGATGATTACATCTGCAAAGATGAACCAAGCAGACGTCAGGGATCTCTTCATTATCCATACTGTAGCTGAGATTGTTCACCAGCTTAATACATGATGAGCTAGTTTATGACAGAATCTGAAAACAAAATGCATGGTGTGGTTATTGGTAAACGCATGAACAGATTCCAGAAAATCACTGGTAGTTTGATTGAACCAAAATCAAAGGATCCCAGGACAAATCCCAGACACATTTTATATACAAGTGAAGCAAAAGAGTTGCCATCTCAGCATTCAATACACACACACATTTTCTTTTGTGATATTGTTGTCTCTCTGATGTCTGTGTATGCATCTGTTGTTTGTAGATTTGCTCATCTGGGTCAGAATCAGCACAAAGTGGAGAGACATCGAGATGCCAAGAAATCAGACTACATTATCAACCTGTAAGTGTGTTACACACACACACACACACACACACACACACACACACACACACACACACACACACACTGTGAGGTGTATACACATGGCTACATAAAGTAAAAAAAGAAATATGAACTTTATACTTTATATTCTTTAGAAACAAATTGTCCATCAAATGATACTGTAGTAACTTGTGGGAGATTTTTAAATTGTGGTGTATAAAATATAAAATTAATGTTAATAATAGTCCTGATGGTTCAGCACGAATATGAACAATGAATAAAGAGTTCAACTTGACATGCATCTCTCTACATGGGTTTTATATTGCCATGACTGAAAAAAATCCATTTCATTTATAAGAGAAGCCCATTTCATTTATTAATGGTGCACTTATTCTAATACAGCTCTTATATTGGGATTATTTTGAGAGATTCACTCAGATTTGATGATGAAGTTATTCAAGATCAAGTTAATTTTGGCTTATTGTAGGTAAAAAGAGCGAAGGTATTGGAAAAAAATCACAGTGTTGTTTAAAAGATGCAGAGCTGCCTACCTTATAGATATCTTGACATTGTTTTGTTAGTAATGTTTGCTAAGCCAGTGCGGCACCGTAAAACGACTCATGGCACCGTTGCACCACAGTAAAATTACCCTGTGCACCCTAGCAGAACTCTTAAACTACCCTGTATACCCTAGCAACATAGTTAAACTACCCAGTTTTCCCTAGCAACACACTAAAACTACCCAGTGCACCCTTGCAACACAGTAAACTTACCCAGTGCACCCTAGCAGCACACTTAAACTGCCCAGTGCACCCTAGCAACAAAGTTAAACTACAGTACCTAGAGTACACTAGCAGCACACTTAAACTACCTAGTGCACCCTAGCAACACACTAAAACTACCCAGTGCACCCTAGAAACACAGTAAAATTACCATGTGCACCCTAGCAGCACACTTAAACTACCCAGTGCACCCTAGCAACACACTTAAACTACCCAGTGCACCCTAGCAACATAGTTAAACTACAGTACCTAGAGTACCCTAGCAACATAGTTAAACTACCCAATGCACCATAGCAACACACTAAAACTACCCAGTGGACCATAGCAACACAGTAAAATTACCATGTGCACCCTAGCAGCACACTTAAACTGCCCAGTGCACCCTAGCAACAAAGTTAAACTACAGTACCTAGAGTACACTAGCAGCACACTTAAACTACCTAGTGCACCCTAGCAACACACTAAAACTACCCAGTGCACCCTAGAAACACAGTAAAATTACCATGTGCACCCTAGCAGCACACTTAAACTACCCAGTGCACCCTAGCAACACACTTAAACTACCCAGTGCACCCTAGCAACATAGTTAAACTACAGTACCTAGAGTACCCTAGCAACATAGTTAAACTACCCAATGCACCATAGCAACACACTAAAACTACCCAGTGGACCATAGCAACACAGTAAAATTACCATGTGCACCCTAGCAGCACACTTAAACTGCCCAGTGCACCCTAGCAACAAAGTTAAACCACAGTACCTAGAGTACACTAGCAGCACACTTAAACTACCTAGTGCACCCTAGCAACACACTAAAACTACCCAGTGCACCCTAGAAACACAGTAAAATTACCATGTGCACCCTAGCAGCACACTTAAACTACCCAGTGCACCCTAGCAACACACTTAAACTACCCAGTGCACCCTAGCAACATAGTTAAACTACAGTACCTAGAGTACCCTAGCAACATAGTTAAACTACCCAATGCACCATAGCAACACACTAAAACTACCCAGTGGACCATAGCAACACAGTAAAATTACCATGTGCACCCTAGCAGCACACTTAAACTGCCCAGTGCACCCTAGCAACAAAGTTAAACCACAGTACCTAGAGTACACTAGCAGCACACTTAAACTACCTAGTGCACCCTAGCAACACACTAAAACTACCCAGTGCACCCTAGAAACACAGTAAAATTACCATGTGCACCCTAGCAGCACACTTAAACTACCCAGTGCACCCTAGCAACACACTTAAACTACCCAGTGCACCCTAGCAACATAGTTAAACTACAGTACCTAGAGTACCCTAGCAACATAGTTAAACTACCCAATGCACCATAGCAACACACTAAAACTACCCAGTGGACCATAGCAACACAGTAAAATTACCATGTGCACCCTAGCAGCACACTTAAACTACGCAGTGCACCCTAGCAACATAGTTAAACTACCCAGTGCACCCTAGAAACACAGTAAAATTACCATGTGCACCCTAGAAACACAGTAAAATTACCATGTGCACCCTAGCAGCACACTTTAACTACCCAGTGCACCCTAGCAACACACTAAAACTACCCAGTGCACCCTAGCAACATAGTTAAACTACAGTACCTAGAGTACCCTAGCAACATAGTTAAACTACCCAATGCACCATAGCAACACACTAAAACTACCCAGTGGACCATAGCAACACAGTAAAATTACCATGTGCACCCTAGCAGCACACTTAAACTACGCAGTGCCCCCTAGCAACATAGTTAAACTACCCAGTGCACCCTAGAAACACAGTAAAATTACCATATGCACCCTAGAAACACAGTAAAATTACCATGTGCACCCTAGCAGCACACTTAAACTACCCAGTGCACCCTAGCAACACACTAAAACTACCCAGTGCACCCTAGCAACATAGTTAAACTACAGTACCTAGAGTACCCTAGCAACATAGTTAAACTACCCAAATGCACCATAGCAACACACTAAAACTACCCAGTGGACCATAGCAACACAGTAAAATTACCATGTGCACCCTAGCAGCACACTTAAACTACGCAGTGCCCCCTAGCAACATAGTTAAACTACCCAGTGCACCCTAGCAACACAGTAAAATTACCCTGTGCACCCTAGCAGCACACTTAAACTACCCCGTGCACCCTAGCAACACAGTAAAACTACCCAGTCCACCCTAGCAACATAGTTAAACTACCCAGTTTACCCTAGCAACACACTAAAACTACCCAGTGCACCCTTGCAACACAGTAAACTTACCCAGTGCACCCTTGCAACATAGTTAAACTACAGTACCTAGAGTACCCTAGCAACATAGTTAAAGTACCCAGTCCACCCTAGCAACACAGTAAAATTACCCAGTGCACCCTAGCAACACAGTAAAATAACCCTGTGCACCCTAGCAACACAGTAAAACTACTCAGTGTACCCTAGCAACACACTAAACTACCCAGTGCACCCTGGCAACACACTAAAACTACCCAGTGCACCCTAGCAACACAGTTAAACTACTCAGTGTACCCTAACAACTACCTAGCAACATGCTAACAATCACCCTTGACACCCAAGCAACTGTGTTGCAATACCCCGGTACTTTTACATTACTGAGTCTCTTATTCTCTTCGAACAGATCTGACTGAACATCGTCTCTGTTGTCTTTGTTTTACATGGCAGCGTTCCAGTGTCGTCCTTCTCATCAGACAGCGTCTATGAAGTTTCCTCTCCAAACGTGAACGCTCAGAGTCGACAGGTGTTTCAGTCACACGTTGAGACGGGCTGCGGTCGGGTCAGAACTCTGTGTCAGGAGGACGTCCTCATGTACCGTGAATACATCAAAAACAGATACATGTGAAGCACTGGACATCATCTGTATTTCTGTCAGAATTTGTACATTTTGATTCAGCACCACATTTTTACTTTTAGCAACTACAAGAAATTGCACACAAATATAATTTTTGCAAAATTTTATTTCTGTCCCATCGTGCCCCACTGCTAATAAATGTTTTTAATGTTTTTCCATAACCTATTCGTTTTTAAAAAGAATTTAGAAAAGGTTTAGCAATGTCAATACGACTTTCTCCTTTTTAAATAACACCCTCATAGATGTACTACAGCTTCAGACTGAACTTTAAGTGTGTTTCATTCGTTTATTGCCTCTTCTGGAGTTTAAACCTGCAACCTTTTACTATGTCAGACTATTAAAGTGTGCTATTAAAATTGCATTTCCAGAATATTTTTAATCAAGAGATATTGATTTTGTTAGTCAGTGTTAAATGTAATACAGGTCTTTGTCAGCTGAAATCACTGCAGATAAACTATAAATGAGCTCACAGTTACAGGTCAATACGTGTTTCAAGATGTATCGAAAATAATGATTGCTTATTATTGTTATTGCTAATATTATTATAATATTTTGCACTGCTATTTAAATCACAAAGGAGTACGTTTAACATTAAAGGACATTCAAGCATGCTTTGTATTAAATTGCTGGCTGATTTAAAACTGCTTGCTTTGTGCTGCTGGTTCTTATGTATACTTGTGCTGCTCCTGTCAGAGATTCAGGTTTGATTTTGAGCTATATGTAATATACTGATCTTAATAAAATAATAACCCAAAGATAAGAGTTAAATCATGCTTGTTTACAAACTACTTCATTTTAGCTAGACTCAAGAGATCAGGAGTAAAGCTTTTAACAGCAGCTCGAAGACAACAACTGAAAGCTGCCTGCATGTGAACTGTAAGTCAAAGATGTTTATTTGGTTAATAAAACACAGACATACTGTATAACCAGAGACAGAATATAATAATGCTGTCTTGTTTTGAACTTCATGTTATTAAAGGTTAATGTCACTCAACTAATGGAAACTTCAGCAGTCGGTAAAAGTTTGTGACCTTTCAAATAATGGAGAAAAGCATTAAAATGCAAATGCCATAGCGTGTAAAATATAGTGATATATTTCACTGTAGTTAACTTTCCTTTTGTTCAGTTCATTTGGCGTCTAGACCTTAGTTTGTTTTTTAAATATGAGCTAATGTGTGACCCTGCCTCTGAAATCCCATCTAACATCATTATTTAGTGATTTACTGTTTTCTACATAAAATCATCCTTCATACTGTAAAAAACATTTTGTGAAAATGGTATCTTGATATCGTTAATTTTGACTAAAAGTAAAACCATGTCAAACTAGTGTGAAATCCAACTTTCATGCTCCTAATTTATTCTGGATTTTAGCACCGCATACTATTAATTGCAACTAATCGTTTGCAGAATAAACGTTTTTGTTTACATCATTTATGTGTGTACTGTGTATAAAAACACCTAAACGATTAGACCCCGTTTCTCCTTCAGAACTGCCTTAATTCACCGGGCATTGATTCAACAAGGTGCTAAAAGCATTCTTTATAACTATTGGCCCATATTGATAGGATAGCATCTTGCAGTTGATGGAGATTTGTGGGATGCACATCCAGGCATGAAGCTCCCGTTCCACCACATCCCAAAGATGCTCTATTGGGTTGAGATTTGGTGACTGTGGGGGCCATTTTAGTACAGTGAACTCATTGTCATGTTCAAGAAACCAATTTGAAATTATTCAAACTTTGTGACATTATCCTGCTGGAAGTAGCCATCAGAGGATGAGTACATGGTGGTCATAAAGAGATGGACATGTTCAGAAACAATGCTCAGGTAGGCCGTGGCATTTAAACGATGCCCAATTGACACTAAGGGGCCTAAAGTGTGCTAAGAAAACATCCCCCACACCATTACACCACCACCAGCAGCCTGCACAGTGGTAACAAGGCATGATGGATCCATGTTCTCATTCGGTTTATGCCAAATTCTGACTCTACCATCTGAATGTCTCAACAGAAATCGAGACGCATTAGACCAGGCAACATTTTTCCAGTCTTCAACCGTCCAATTTTGTTGGGCTCATGCAAATTGTAGCCTCTTTTTCCTATTTGTAGTGGAGATGATTGGTACCCGGTGGGGTCTTCTGCTGTTGTAGCCCATCCGCCTCAAGGTTGTGCGTGTTGTGGCTTCAAAAATGCTTTGCTGCATACCACGGTTGTAACGAGTGGTTATTTCAGTCAAAGTTGCTCTTCTATCAGCTTGAATCAGTCGGCCCATTCTCCTCTGACCTCTAGCATCAACAAGGCATTTTCGCCCACAGGACTGACGCATACTGGATGTTTTTCCCTTTTCACACCATTCTTTGTAAACCCTAGAAATGGTTGTGTGTGGAAATCCCAGTAACTGAGCAGATTGTGAAATACTCAGACCGGCCCGTCTGGCACCAACAACCATGCCACACTCAAAATTGCTTAAATCACCTTTCTTTCCCATTCTGACACTCAGTTTGGAGTTAAGGAGATTGTCTTGACCAGGACCACACCCCTAAATGCATTGAAGCAACTACCATGTGATTGGTTGATTAGATAATTGCATTAATGAGAAATTGAACGAAGAAGGTGTTCCTAATAATCCTTTAGGTGAGTATGCATATGTGTGTGCGTGTGTGTGTGTTTATATAAACATAGTTATTATACACAGTACACACACATATATGATGTAAGCAGAAACTTTTATCTGCAAATAGAAGTCACCAGCCGTCATTGTTACTGAGATATTCCATGTAATAACCTTGCCATGTGGCAGCTAGCCCCGGTGTCTCCTACAGAGTCTTTCCTCTGTTTCTTGTTGTTTTATTATGAGCTACTTGTTTTTTATTTATTAATATCAGTGTTTACTTGTGTTTGGAAAAGTCTGAAAACTCCTCACCTTTTCGATCGTCTCTATCTCTCTCTCTCTATCTATCTGTCTATATATATCTCTGTCTCTCTCTCTCTCTCTACTGTGTCTCGTTTCTTCGTCCATGTGCCTCGTGAATTTGGATCCAGTGCACAAGCGAGTATAGAAATGAGTCACATGTCTGTGAGCAGCAGCAGGTGCTCGTGCACACATACGGTCAGACAGTCAGTCAAGTGCTGATGATTATAAGCCATTTTAAAACTCGATTAATCTCCGGACATTAATGAGACGCTGATGGAAAATATGGCATTTTCCTTTTTTTGGGATGTGTGTGTCACTCTTGAATAGTTCAAGCGCTGACAAAAATAGTCTGAGTAAAATGTTTTTAAGTTTTAAAGATATCACGAGTAGTCTTTGGCTTTTGGTTTTGCTTCAGTTTGTTTCTGGTTGATTCTCTTTGATGTATGTGTTTTGTCTAAATACAATGTTTCACTGTCCTTCACTGTCATTGGTGAATTATTATTTTGGGTGTTTTTATAGTACTTTACATCATGTAAGATAGAGAGAGATACTATTATTGATTATACCACGGGTCTGCTGTATTCTGATTGGCTGATAATGTTCCGTGGGTATGCATTAATTTCTGATAACCGCACACTTAACTTGTAAAATGTATTAAAAATAGGCACCAGAGCAATGTTTGTGGTAACTGTGGCATAAGAGGAATAATTGACTCCGGTCCTTTGAATTTTTTGAAAATAATGCACACACTTCGTGCCGCATTGCACCTTGGGTGTGCATTATTTTCTTATAATTCAATGGCCCGTCGTCAATTATTCCTTACATATATCCTCCTGCAGTATCTTTTATGAGAACTAATTTGACTTAAAGCTTTAATCTTCTCATCTCTAATTCTGTAAGTTTATGTTGTGATATTGACCACTCAATAAAATATTATTAACTGTGACTTTATAGTTATTTGTAAAACCATGAAATCAGAAGCTGTTATAATGCATTATTTATACACAAGCGTTATTGAAAGTTTCCATTGATTTAGTAAAACATTTCTTTTTATTTGCATTGTTTACTATTCAGTCTTTCTCACCTTCACTCCTCTTTTTTTTGGCATTCTTCTAATGATGTGTTTTCCTCAGCTGTGTCAGACTCAGTGCACGTATCCACGCTGGTTTCTAGGATACTGGAAGAGAAAAAGATGATAAGAGATACGACGAGCAGCTGTGTATCTGGATGAGCTGAAGTGTAGCCGGATACCAACAGCGGCATAAACATTCAACATCAAACCTCTAGAAACTGACCAAAGGTAAATAATAGGATAAGACCTCAATGACCAGACTTTTAAAACTAAAGGCAATACAAAGGTTCTTCACAGCGATGCCATAAAAGAACCAGTTTTGGTTAAAGGTGCCAAAGAACGCCTGAATACTAAATTAGACACTATTGCTAATGCAGTCTGTTAGCTTAGAGAACTGGTGGGTTTCACTAGGATGTGACGAGATGTAAAGCTGGGTATCATCCGCATAGCAGTGAAAACTTATGTTATGTTTCCTGATAATGTCTCCTAGAGGTAACATATATAACGAGAATAGGATAGGGCCTAAAACTGATCCCTGTGGTACGCCGTATTTAACCGGGGAGTGATATGACTCTTCCTCATTTACATAAACAAAGTGATATCAATTGGTTAGATACTGATGCCAACATAGTTTTCTAGTCTTCTAGTACTTTTTTCCAGGTCTGCGTCGCGCGTGCACACGTCAGCGCAGCTTTCCATGTATATTTGGAAATGGTGGATGGTCGCGTTCGACATGTACACAATACAAATTATTACTCTACCAGGCCGTCAGGGCAGCACTGATTTGGTGAAATTTACAGTACATTAAAACATTTAGGATAGGTAAAGAAAAGTTCCCGATCCACCATTGCACACACATTTTAGCACAAACCACAAGAAAACAAAGAACAGAAATCAAACATTATGGAGGCAAAAATGCTCTACAGTTTCTGTCCTTGGATGAAGTAAAAAAGAAAAAACGATAGTGTGTGTGCAAATGCTTTCAATTTCCTTTGTACTGTATAATTGTTTATAGTGTAGTGTCCTGTCTAAATATTTTCATGTGCATGCGCAGTTGTACGCGGACTGTACACACAATGTCTGCGGCAATCGGACCATCCGCGCGGATGACTGCAGACACTCCTGATGACGAAAATGACGTCATGTTTTTTATATCTTTCTCTAAATACTCAAAGAATATGTAAAATCATGAATCAGACCATTGGTGCTCTTTAAGATATTGTGGTATTACTTTGGAATTATGACATGTATTGGGATACGTTTTTCAATTTAAATGGCCAGGATTCATTGTATTTATATTACACATTACACTATTTAGGCATTTAAAGCCAATAACATACCATTCTTTTATTATATAATAATATACACTTGTTTAAAAACTACTGCTTCATACTTTCCTAAATTGAGCAGACTTCTGATTCATTCTTTTTGCAGACAATTAAACAGACAGAAAAGGCATCACTGAATGTTTTTTTTTGCAGGAATTAATTTCAGAATAGCTTTTTGCTTTCCTCTCTTACTCTGCATTTAATTTTTTTATTTATTTCATGTATAAAATCTCTCTGTATCTTTGTACACACATTCAGGTTCTTCTGCTCCGATAGGAACGTCCTGTAAATTACCTTTCATAAGAGTAACAGTGAGACAGAGGCAGATGGACTCCAGGACGAGCACTGTTGCTTTATGAAAGTAGAAAGGACTGAAGGTGCTGTTTTCATTAATATTTCACAGGATGAGCTGATCTGAGACCTGTGAACAGGACATTTACCTCATGGGCGCTATTGGAAACTCAGGTTAGTGTAATGTTTCATCAACTGAAACACTTTCACAGCTTTTGCAGATCTGTGGCAGTTAAATCCCTTACAGAAAAGTAGTACTGATCGCAAAGTACTTGTACCATGTTATCAAAAGTTAACAATTTTCATCTCCATAACGTCCACTTACATATTCTTTGATGAGTATCCAAAGCAACTAGTTTAAATTCATTTTGAAAGCAGGACTGTGGGCTGAAGTGACATTAAGATGTGTGTTTGACCTTGCAGTAAACCTGTGACTTTCTTATCAAACTTAATGACTGGTAAATGTGCAGTTTTGTTTCACTAAATGGTTGATTATGTAAGTACAGGTACATTTGCACTGCGTCCGAATCCGCCTACTATTCAAAATACAGTAGGCATAAAGTATCCAGATGATCTATTACTTCAAACAAGATTTTGAGATGTGCATTCGATGGACACTTTACTATCCCGTGAGCCCCCGGGAGACGAGTCATCCAATAAAGACGGAGAAGAAAGAGAGGCGTCGTCTTTTATAAAAACGTCAGAAAGCGGTAACACGGCTCTACACTGTAAACATTTTTTTTAGAAATACAGTATTACTGGGTATTACTAGCAACTAGCTGCCAGTAACTTACTGTAGATTTTACATTTATGTTATTTACTGGCAATAGTTTGTTCAAAGTTAAATGAACATGAAACATTTTCAATCTTTATCTTCTACAGTAAGTTACTGGCAACCATGAACAACTGTTGGAAATATTGCACTTGTTTAAAAGCATCCAAATTAACAATTCACCTGTATCATGTGAGGTTAACATGGCAAATGTAGTATATCAGAATTTCATTCACACTAACCATATACATACTACACATATAGACATACTGTATTAAAAGTCGATGAGTATGTACTTCATATAAATGCACTACAAAATATGACTTTCTTACATAGTATTTTGATCTTGTTTTTAGTACAAATATCTGAAATTTCTTAAATCAAGATGTATTATTAAATCAAGCAAAAATATCTGCCAAAGGGGTGAAAAAACTTTCTTGACTTAAGTGTTTACACTGCAAAAAATGATGTTCAAGAAAATATTTTCTTAGTATTTTTGTCTTGTTTTCAGTAAAAATTCTTAAACTAAAATGCTTTTTCTTGATGAGTAAAATGAAAATAAGAAAGGAAATAAGTCTAGTTGTTAGAGCAAAAATACCAAATTTAAGTTATTTTATTCATAAAACAAGCAAAAAAATCTACCAATGGGGTAAGAAAATGTATCTTGAAATTTTTTTATTGTATTTAAGAAAAATTTTCACGATTTTTTTGCTTACCCCATTGGCAGATTTTTTTGCTTGTTTTATGAACAAAATAAATTAAATTTGATATTTTTGCTCTAACAACTAGACTTATTTTCTTGGGTTGTTTTGCTCATCAAGAAAAAGCATCTTCATTTAAGAATTTTTGATATTTTTACTGAAAACAAGACAAAAATACTGAGAATTTTTTTCTTTAAAATCATTTTTTGCAGTGTAAGAAAAAAGTAAACTTATTTTTCAAGATTTTTCACCCCATTGGCAGATATATTTTTTTCTTGTTTTAAGCACAAATTCACTTAAATTGTATATTTTTTGTCTTAAAATTAGACTTATTTTCTTAAGTCATTTTGCTCATCAAGAAAAATACATCTTGATTTAAGACATTTTTTAGATATCTGTACTGAAAACAAGACAAAAATACTTTCAAGTTATTCAAAGGACCGGAGTCAATTATTCTGCTTATACCACAGACATTGCTCTGGTGGATATTTTTAAGAAGCCAAAAATAATCTGTTAAATTGTTCTTTGATATTTACATAGAAGGTATGTAACTTTATTAAGTGCAAAAATTATCAAGAAATGTTTTTAAATGTCCATTTACAACCCTAGGATTTCTCCTTTGAATTAAATTATTATTAGCTTATTTGAAAGGGTTATGAATAATAATGTTGAGCTCTGCTCTGATTGGCTGTTTCTCAGAGCAGCTCCTTCAGTAGCTCTGTGTGTGTGTAAACAGATCTTATGTTTGAGTCTATCTGTCATGAACTCTGTTCTGTGTTCCCCTGTGTATGTCTCTTATTTTGAAGTTCTGTCTGTGTCTGCCATGTTTTGTAGTTCTTTGTAGTTCTTTTGTTTCATTGGTCTGCGTGCTGATTGTTCCCCCAGGTGTTTCATTTGTTACATTTACCAGTGTATTTAACCGCAGTGTTTGCCTTGTCTGATGTCGGTGATTGTTAACTGTATGTTAGTGTAATGCTCTGTTTTCTCTGTCTCTGTGGTCACCCATGCCTGTTTTTGGATTATGTTTTGTACCTGTTTGTTTGAATTTACTTTTATAAAATATACTGGACTTGGATCCTCTGCCATTGACTGCTTAATGCACCAGCATTACAGTATCAGACAAAGCAGCCTGATCTCACAAATTTCCATGTTACAGTCCCAGAATATTTTGCTCAGTTATCCGTGTCATTGTCACGGATCTCTGCATTTTTCCCTGTCCGTACCACGGACTTTCTATTCCGTGTCAGTTTCACGTAGGCCCCGTGGTATAACAATATAACATTTTCTGTAAAAGGTTCTTGAAAATCATTATTTCCTGTTTTGTGGTAATTCTGTTACAGTCAAACTATTTTATCAAGCTACAGTGTTGACAATGTATAACAGAACTGACAGTCAACACTGAGAATCACGCACGCACACACAAATACATGCGTGACTGTCAACACTATTACTCTACCTTGGTAACGGAATTGACATAACTAATTCATAGAAAATTAAATCATGATTTTCAGCTATACAAGACACTTTTAAATGAAAATATTATATTGTTATGGCCTGTTACATCTTGTTCTTATTTTATCTCACTGTCATTGTGTTTCATAACAAATCAAGCAGCAAAAAAAAACGCTTCTAAAAGTTTGTCTTAGTTTCAGTCTTGCAGTTACTTTTGTTCTTTGTTCATGAACTTTCGTTGTCAAATGTCTGTCCATGTGAAAGTGCGCTTTAATAACTACACACACAACTTGTGTTTTGTTGTCAAATTTCCGACTGTGCACATTTTGTAGTTGACGTTTAGTTCTTAGCAGAAAACCAATGGCAACAATTCAACTGTAGGTCAGTGATGCTCATTATGTTCATAAGGATCTTGCTCGGTTGAGAGGCGATGGCTTGCTGACGTCATAGGGGTTTATTAGCGGTAGCTCGGACCCACACGCGGCAGTCACTCACAGCCCCCGCGCGATCACCACACGTGCGTGTCTAATGCCTCCGCTGCCGTACCGCGCCAGACCCGCGACTCATGTCCGGGAATCAAAGCAGGAATAAGGGATTCACTGAAGAAGAACAGACGAGACAGTTTCACCATCTCAAAGGTCCGGTTTCCATCATATGAATGACGAGGTACGACATTTGTTTACATGACAAACATAAGAAATGAGACTTTTGAATCTGTTTACGCACAAACCGAAAGCGCGTAATTCAGCACCGCGGAGAGCTCCGATTGCGCATCGCCGTTTCTTCCTAAATGAATGTTTCTTTCTTTCTTTTTCTCCGCGCAATGTGATTAAGTTAACTTATATTAATGCTTAATATCATTTTAAACATGAAATAAACTGATTTAAGTCCGCACAGTGGTTTCTGTTTTTATTTCCATCCACACAGGAAGACAGATTGCAATTTATCCAGATCATATACTAAACAATGTCTTGTTTATATGAAAGTGTAACTTTTAGAAAAGAATTATGCGCTCTAAAACAACGCGTATTTGATATAAATCACCGAAAGCGCACTTTTTTTCAGAACCATGGACAGGGAAAATAGTTTTTCCTAAAACAGATTCGTATTTGTCCATCAACACGTGTTTATTTTAAATGATGAAAGCACTAAATTCATATGGTTTAGATCTTATTTGAACGGTAAAGTCTGGTTTGTTAAGAGTGCTGACTGCATGGAGCTCATATATGCTTTTCATCTCTCCAGGTCGGTTTCTGAGAAATGAACGAGAGCGCAGCCACCAACGAGAGCAGCGCGGGCTCGCCGCCTTCCTTGTGGCTGGACTCCGAAGAGTTTGACGGCAACCAGAGCATCGCGCTGTCCTCGGCTGGTCTCGCATTCCACGTGAACCCGTGGGACATCATGCTGTGCCTCTCCGGCACCGTCATCGCCTGCGAGAACGCCATCGTTGTGGCCATCATCGTCTACACGCCGAGCTTGCGGAACCCCATGTTCGTCCTGATCGGTAGTCTCGCGACCGCCGACCTCCTCGCGGGGATGGGATTAATTTTAAACTTTGCGTTCCAGTACTTGATCTCCTCCGAGACCATCAGCCTTATCACGGTCGGTTTTCTGGTGGCCTCCTTCACAGCCTCCATCAGCAGCTTGCTGGCCATCACGGTGGACCGCTACCTGTCTCTTTACAACGCCTTGACGTACTTTTCGGAAAAGACGCTCCAGTACGTGCACCTCATGCTCGTGGGCAGCTGGGGCGCGTCTCTGTGCCTCGGCCTGTTGCCCGTGTTGGGTTGGAACTGCTTGGACGACGCGTCCACCTGCAGCATCGTGCGCCCGCTGAAGCGCACCAACCTCACCCTGCTGGCCACGTCCTTTTTCATCATCTTCATCCTCATGCTAACCCTGTACTTTAAAATCTGCAAGATAGTGTGCCGTCACGCGCACCAGATCGCCCTCCAGCAGCACTTCTTCACCACGTCGCACTACGTGGCCACCAAGAAAGGGGTCTCCACGCTCGCCATCATCCTGGGCACCTTCGGGGCGAGCTGGCTCCCCTTCGCCATTTATTGTTTGGTCGGACAGCGCGAGTATCCTCCGGTGTACACGTACGCCACGCTGCTGCCCGCGACCTACAACTCCATGATCAATCCCATCATTTACGCATATAGGAACACGGAGATCCAACGCTCCATATGTGTGCTCTTCTGCGGCTGCTTTCACACCAACGGCTCGTATCGCTCCAGGTCTCCCAGCGAGGTGTAGCTCTACACACGTGGGCTTTTTGAAACTCTTACACGTGCTAAAGTATGGACACGATTGTCGCGCAATTGCACTTTAATAAGACTCTGGAGCGCGACCGTGCGTCTCCAAACGCTGTGAACAAGACGAACCGCAACGTATCACGTGGGGAATGTATATTTATATTATTTATGATGACCCAAATGTTGCACTTTATTGTACAGTACTAGATGCCAAAGCAGTATTGCGTAGGCCTGCGTCTTTGGAGAGTTCGTGTGTGATGGGTTTTATAACTCCTCATGTTGTACCTGACTGTACGTTTTTTACGTAACAATGAACACAAATAAAACAAGAGCTGAAACTACACCTGAGCTGTTGTTTTATTGCATTTGTCTGCAAGTATGAATGTGGTTGCATAATGCACTTTGTTTTTCTTTTGTGTGTTTTCCACTTTATAGCTGTCATAACATGATCATATTTGATCAAAGCAGATGCATTTGCACTTTCAAATTTAATGGAGGCTCACAAAATGATTTGCCCAATGCCTTATATGAAACAATACATACGATGCACACTACGATAAGTAAAATAGCTGCAGTTTGTCTACATTAAATAAAATAAAGTACACAAATGCCAATTAGTATAGTTGTTATGTGACCTTTAACCAACTTAAAGCCACTAAAGGCAATGAATATCTTTCTGCTGTTGCCCTGGTAAGCATCTGCTGTTTTCTCTGACTAACGTTGTTTATGGTGAAGAGAAATCAAACGGTCATGAATTTTGCACTCTTTGGCCCTGAACATCTTCTCAGGCAGTAATTAATGTCCGTCTGTGAAACCCTCTGAGCCGAGATGTTTCTGTGCTCATAAATTCATTCAGTCAACAGTGACATCATCACTGCAGGCAGGTGGACCAGGTACATGCCTATAACATTATCCCCATCACTATCATGTGTGTCCACAGGTTGTAGACTCTTAAACATAAAACGTGTCTTTGTTGGGCTGTATGGTTAAATAAAAACATTTAACATCCACAAAATCTTTCTATCGGTAGTAAAAAAGTCACCTAGCTCACATTGAGGTGCTTTTAAAAATATAATTGACCAGCCACCTTTATTTGTGCCCAGACTGGCACACACAACATGTCTGTAGGTTTATCAGGCCTTGTGTTTGAACAGACCCTCACATGCCCGCTGTTTATCGCCTTGCGTGGGCCGTGAAGGTGACTGGAGGGCGGGGATGCCCTGAAACAAGAGCGTAATGTTGTAATCTAATCGCTTTGACACACATTAATATGCCGTGTTAAATCACAACACTCTTTTGATGGGTTACATCGCTGCCAGAACACTGTGGGTACAGAAAGCCTGTTGTGAGGGGGACCGCTGTAATAGAACAGAATCTATGAGATTTATATCTATGTTTAAACATCTATAGTTGTCCAGTATAGAGCAAACATGATGAATGTGATGTGTGTGACTCTTATCATAAGAATAAAATCATACATGGATCCTTTAACATGAGCTTTGTTTCTGAATCAGAGGATATGAACAGCAGCTCAGACTTGAATATTGTGATATAATTATGATAATGTGGTGATGTGGGAAATGTAAGTGACATCAGAGGTTTCATGTGTAGTTAAACACTATTGGGCAGAGACAGCAGACGTTACTTGCCTCCATAAATGTGACATCATCGCTGGTGTTAAATTCAGCGTGAGAATCTGTTCACAACCCAGACATTTATAACCTCCTCCATCTCCATCAGATCTCAGTTACTGCTTGGTTGAGAACTTCTGCCGTTTCTAAATTCACGATTTCTCAAATGCAGAAACATTTTTTAAGCTACAACGATATTGAAGCCCCTGTTTTGTGTTTTCTGTGCTGGGTTTCTCGCTCTCTTGAGTGTTTTGTGCATGTGCTGCCCACACAAACCATCTGAATTTCTAATGTGTCTCCAGTCATCTTAGCAACACACCCACAGCGCAGCCGCACAGTCATATGGACACAGTTCATAGTGATGTTATACATCACATGTGCTCTTCTTCACCCTCCTCTTCATCTGTATGTTTACCTGTTACTTCAATTATAACTGGAATGATCACAAATTCTAATCAACTGAAGTGTTGAAGTATTTTATTATGAAATAGGTAAATGAAGGTCAAAGTGGAGGTGCAGTAAATATTTTGGTCTCTATGCAGATCTAGAACTGTGCACCTCTCTCTCTCCCTCTCTCTCTTTCTCTCCTCCACATGTAGTGTTGCAATGTTATATAGTGCAAAATATATTTCAAACCCTAGAGAGATGTCTCTGTTTAGGTATCAAAAGCTTGTTGCTATCATGCCCACACTGTTTTGCTGGGTTTGAAACAACATCTTCATTTATTTGCAGGGAATCGATGAAAGAAGAATGAGAGCTGAATGTGGTAAATGTCCTCCTGAATCTCCACCAGCAGCCATATCTAAAGGAGCTTCCTGACCAGGGCATACAGACTGAAGGTCAAGTTTAACCTCCAGAGTATCTTCATGTACAGCATGGTAAAGCTGTGTTTCATGTGCAGTCATTGGCATAAACTCAATATAACTTTACTGTAAGAACTAAATTTCAGCGAGGCTACTGTAGACTTTATAATATTTCTGGCATAGATAAAATGACATCAGCTTTGCTATTTCGTGTGAAACTGGTGTTTCTCTTTACTTGTGAGAATATAATGCATTAACTGTGTGAAAATACAGGTTTATGAGTTTGAAAGAGTCAACAGCTGCTTAAATTGTGCTTTTATTTTAGTGCCTGAAACAACCTGTGGATCTGTTATAAATGCTGCAGCGACATCCACAGGTCAGATAGGAAATTACAACATCTCATTTTTAATTTTTCTAATGCACTTTCCTGATTAAACGGAGACATATTGTAGGTATGTTAATCTGTGTTGGGCGTAACTAGTTACTAAGTAAATAGTTACTGTAATTTAATTACTTTTTCCTTAAAAAAGTAAAATAAGGGACTACGCAGTAATGTAATTACAGTTACTTCTGATGTAACAAATACTGTGTATGGACTGAAAAATAATTAAATATAATAGAGGATTTAACATCAACATTTAAAGTCTAACATTAAAATACATGTTTTTAATGTATCATTCTCACTTTAAATACTTTAGTGAGTTAATAAGAATAATGGTTACACTCTAGTGTAGTTTACAATTCTCACTGTTAACTAGTTGGTTAATTAAAGGAATATTCCATTTTCTTAAAAGAAAAATCCAGATAATTTACTCACCACCATGTCATCCAAAATGTTGATGTCTTTCTTTGTTCAGTCGAGAAGAAATCATATTTTTTGAGGAAAACATTGCAGGAGTTTTCTCATTTTAATGGACTTTAATGGACACCAACACTTAACACTTAACTCAACACGACACGTAACAGTTTTGAGTCTCAGAGGACGAACGCGAAACTCCGCCCCAGTGTTTACAAGTGTTGTTGTATGTCAGCAGATACTAAATTAATGTCTTTGTGTCAGTTTATTGTTTACAATGGTCCGCAAATTTGTTTTATATATGTAACACGTGACCTCCCTACGTCACTACGCATTTACGTTAGGTCACGCTGGACTGGACCTAGACAAAAAGTTTTGTATTTTTCTTGTCAAAAATGACAATCGTTTTGCTAGCTAAGACCCTTATGCCTCGTTTGGGATCGTTTATAGACCTTTGAAACTCCGTTGAAAAAAACTGTTATGTGTTGAGTTAAGTATTAAGTGTTGGTGTCCATTAAAGATCATTAAAATGAGAAAAATCCTGCAATGTTTTCCTCAAAAAACATAATTTCTTCTCGACTGAACAAAGAAAGACATCAACATTTTGGATGACATGGTGTTGAGTAAATTATCTGGATTTTTCTTTTAAGAAAATGGAATATTCCTTTTATATTACTGAGATATTGGCTGTTTATTAATACTTAAAAGGCACATACTAACCTTAATCCTACCCAATTCGTACCAATACTTAAACTTAACAACTACTTTACTAAGTATTAATACGCAGTAATTAGGACTATATTGAGGCAAAAGTAGTTAGGTAAAAGTGAGAATTGGACCTTAAAAAGTTTGACCAGAACAATTTATTTACTTTTATATAATTTATTCGAGCTCTTTGTATCAAGTAATTAGTAGTAAGTGCACCTATTGTCCAATTCAAGTTTTTGTTAATTTCCTTTGGTGTATATGTGTGTATTAGTACGTTAACCATATGCAAAAGATACAAACCCCAAAGTAAACGATGACGCGAGTTATGGTCTCCAACGTAAATCTCTTTTCTTGGACTACAACAAACACACGGATTGTAGGCAACAGTTTACTCCCTGGGATTGGTGATTTAGTAAAGACCGACATTATCATAATTCCTCCCTAACTCCTGTTAGTATTGGATTGTGAGCGAATCTTTCAAACATGGTAAGAAGCGTCACATTTCCGGCTGACGTCAGCGGTATTCAGACCAATCACAACGTACAGATTAGCTGGCCAATCAGGGACACAGAGCGAAATCTGGAGCTACAAAAATGTACAGTATGTTGAAAATATTTTTTTTGAACCATAAACCATGCAAACACATTGTATTTCACCAAATACACCAAATAACCTTTTTTTTTTTGTAGCAATGACATAAGTGCTCTTTAAATACTTTTTGGAGAGAGTCATTTGTAAATTTTTTAAATTACATGATTGAAGATGTAATTACTCTAAAAACAAACGGTGCTTAATAGCACCAAAAGTTGTTCACTGGCTACAGGGAACCATTTTAATTGCCATATAGAACCTATAGAGAACCATATTGTGCTATATAGAACCATTTCTGATGCTATATCACCCCCGGATGGTTCTTCATAGGTGCTTTATAGGTGCTATATAGCACTAAAAATGGTTCCCCTATGATTACGAGCTTTTAGTGCTATGTAGCACAATTTTTTTTAGAGTGTAGTAAATAGTAATAAATTACTTTTTTGAGTAACTTAGTGGGTTGCTGGGTCAAATATAAAAATGTTCTTGGTTAATTTAACCCATCGGTTTGGTTTGTCCCTTTTTGACCCAAAGCAGGGTAACAGCATATGGCAATGCTTCAGTTGGTAATGCGTAAAATATGAAGATTTTTCAACCTAAATTTTGTAAAAAATGAAAGTTGAAAATATTTAAATATTTTAAGTGTTACCAATTAAAGTATTTTTTTAAAGGTGCCACACTCTTAGAAAGGATGTGTTAATTTTTTACACATCTTTGTGCGTTAAGCATTTAACACATTATGTGTCATTTTGTGTTGATTTTGTGTTAAAATACAAAATGTGTTGTTTCAATAATATAACAGTGATGGGTGAATTCTGGGACAACGCATTTAGTGTGTCGTCCCACAATCAACAATAATGTGTTGTTTTTAAAGGGAATCGCACACCAGCCACGCAGCTCAGCGTCGCGCCGAGTCGCGTCTAGGACAACTTGGAGGTATTGTAAACCAGAAGTGCACATTAAATAGCGAGAGCTTCGTCAGATAGCGTCTACTTCAAAATGCAAAATATATGATTTTAATGATTTGGGACAAATATGATGTTATTTAATGTTAAACTATGTGAGTGGCGCTGTGTGGCGCGACGGATTTGAGCAACTTTCTGAGTCACAGCTGGGCGGCGCCGGTGTGCGTATACTCATAGAAAACAATGTGTTCGATTTTTTTAGAATAGCACGGCGCTGAGCGGCGGGGCCGGTGTGCGATCCCCTTAACACATTCGTTCTAAGGGGCCAGTCACACCAAAAGCATTTATGGCAGTAGCAGGCGCCTTATTTGAATGATATTCAATGGGCAGGGAGCGTTTGCGCGCTGTTTATGCGCGCTGAGCGCCTTGCGGTTTTTGTCACCGGCCGCAGCACGCGCCTTTGAAGGAATGCTGAGAGCGGAGAAGCACCCGACGTCATTCGCGTCTTTCCATTGTCCAATCAAATGAGGGGATAGGCGGGCCTTACGTTGTGGTGAGGGAAGTTTACAGTTGCTTTGAAGAACCGGACTCACTCGCTCACTCTCTCCCCCGTGTTTGTGCACATCTCATCCTCAAACAAGGTCAGAGCAAGCATCTTCTTTTTAAAGTTTCTGCTAATACGACAGTTAAAAGCAAAAGAGCGCTCACACTTCAATATTTGATTGACAAGACAGCTGACTCGGTGGTTGCTTAGCAATATAAAAAGCCGCGTCGCACTGCTCCTTTTTAAAAAGGCAGTGCGTCGCGCCTTGCGTTTCGAAGCGTTTAAAGCGCGGTTGGTGTGACTAGCCCCTAAGAGTGCATAGAATGTAAAACTGTATAGGCAAAAATGAATAATAAGAGTTCTGTACTACGGTAATGACATATTGTGAGCCTCAAACATGATTGTTTCCTCCTTTGAAAACTCGTGCATGCAAAAGATAGCTGGAAACCAACTGTGATGTCACAGTCGAGATGAACGCCCCCAACATTTATTTACACATTAAAACTAAGTTGTGACTGTTTATTTAGCGTTACATGCTAATTAATGTTATATGTTAGCGTTTAGTCTGAAGTTTTACAATTGATGTTACAGTTACGTTTTGCAGGTTCATACTGAAAAAAACCAAACTTACCACTCAGAAACGTCCATTAACAATCTCCAAATAATTGATTATTCCTCAAAATCTGTATCTTCATCTGATACAGACTCAAACATAAGATCTGTTTACACACACACAGAGCTACTGAAGGAGAAACAGCCAATCAGAGCAGAGCTCAACATTATTATTCATGACCCTTTCAAATAAGATAATATTAGACCATTTCATTATAAAGGCAAATCCTAGGGTTGATAATTTTTGCACTTAATAAATTTACAAACTTTCTATGTAGATATCAGAGTACAATTTAACACATTGTATGCATGCATTCTTTGGCACCTTTAAGTTTTTTCACCCCTTAAAGTGAGAAAATACAAGTTTATAAAACTGTATTGTTTTAGGTGTTAAGTTTTTTTTTTTTTAGTATAGCAGCTTTCACTTTATACAGTGTACACAAATTGCATATAGGCCTACAAAACAAAATGCATATTAAGTATTTATGTTTAAAATTCATTGTATTTTGTATTTGGAAATGAACACAATCGCAAACAAACAGAACCTTAAACATTAGTTTTTATTAATTCAAGCAAACTGTTACAGTAAACAGTTAACATACATAACACGGTATACAGTATTTAATTTCTTAGTTTCTTTTTTCCTCGTCTTCAACATAGAAACAGCGAATGCTGGGAAATGCAGGCAGAAGTAAGAGAACAAATACATTCAACTCCTCAACGTTTATACAAACCATAAGGCATGAAAGAGACACACACAGACAGTGAGCTTTAAAAATGACTTCACCTTCTTCTATTAAACATACAGTACCAAGACATTGTGTGATTGCTTGCCTTAAAATCTCACAAAGTCTGTTTATATGTTTTGACGAACATTTTAAAATCCAGAAATGGAATAAATTACAATCGACAGACACGTTTAACAAGGTTTAATGCGTGAATCTCATAATAACACAGTCACGTATCAAAATAAAATGTGATTATAAAGTAAATCAGGCCTGATTTTATAACCACTGTGACTTTAATTTCCCCAAATTTGCTTTACTGTAATGTGTCCTTTTTACAGTAAACTACTGGGACGAGGCCACAGTAAAATGGCAGTCTAGTCAATTTTAATGGCATTTAAATGATTCGATTATGTTTTCCACATTGCAGAATGGTTTTAAATATCCTTCATTTCCTTTAAGCCAAATATCATTTTTATTCTTTCTTTCTTACGACGCACGTGTATTCGTGACAAGTTTCATCCTGAGATCCACTAATGTTAGTAATCTGACTTCTTAAAAAGTTCGTTTTTTCCCCATCACAGCCATATAATAACATCATGACATGAAATGTAAAACTGTAATGAGATTTGAGCTATAATAAGCATCAGTTCAATTCAGAGACTGCACGTGTGAAGTTTCTTTAGTGGACAGTAGAGGGCGCTGCTGTTTAACTCTTAACATTACCACAACCCTTTAGTCGTTCTTACTTCGAAACAAATGTCAAACAGATGAAAATTGACATAAACATTATCATTCACCATATGCAATCACAAGTGAAGGTGTGGTTTAAAAGAACATTAAAGCAAAGCATTCTGGGAACATCACACGCTGACATCTGCAGTCTTGATGTTACCTGAATTAAACTGCAACTGAGGGACTCAATGTTCCCAATAACCTGTAAAGGTGAACCGAGATCTCAGCTGTTTTTCCTAAACTCGTATGTGATCCTCATTCCATCCAGTCGACTTCATCAAACTCCGATTCGTCCTCCGAGTCGCTGTACTCCACAGCGATGCGGCGCGAGAGGATTGTGGCCACGTCGTTTCCTACACGCTTGTGTTTGGCTTCTTGTTCTCGCTGTTCCTCCACCTTCCTCAGCTGAATGCCTGCGGACACAGAGACAATTACAGGTCATTTAAAAATTATGAATAAATCAACTTCTGATTATTCCATTAAGCTAAGCCCCTCCCACCTTTACGGATGGCTTCCAATAGAACGCTGCGGGCGTCGCTGATGGGCGGCAGGTTGGAGGGATACCTTTTGCCCTCGTGAGCCGAATGAGCGGGTGATGACGAAACGGCTCCTGACGGGAAGGAGGGCATGATGGGCGGTTGGCCGGGGGAGGAGCTTCTGTTTCCCTGCAGTGGCAAAGGAGGAGGAGGAGGGGGCGGCGGCAGGACGGCTCCATCTCCGGCAGTGGACGGGGCCTTGTCCTGTTGCATGCGAGCAGGCGATGAATGAAGGGGCGGGGCCACCGGAGGGGGAGCGGGGTGTAAGACTCCGGGGGCGATCTGGAGCGGGGCGGGAGCAGGGGGGATAGCCAGAGGCTGCTGGGACGGAAGGGGATGGACGGGGAGCTGGGCCGCACCTCGCATTCGGGAACTTGATTGGCCGGCGGTGGCAGGGAGAGGAGGAGGGGGCGGGGGTAAAGGTGGAGGGGCCGGAGGCGCGGCATTTGAATTGAGGAAGACGGGGGTGCGCGCCGGAGACTGCTGGAGGCTGTCGGAGAAACCTGAGCTGGAACTGAAATACACACACAGAGAGAGAGAGAGAGAGACATAAATACATGAATGTATGTTTAATATCTGTGGGGTTAAAGATCTGATGTCTGCTTGTACCTGAGAACAGAGGCTGGTTTAAAATCTGGTGGGTATGTAGGTGGCGGTGGTGGTGGATCGTGCGGTCGACCGTATGTCCTGTCTCCTGTCCTGTTCAGGAGTTCGTTCATCTGTGAGTACGGTAAAGCAGCCAAAGAGAACGGCCCGTCTAGTTGATCGATATACATCTGCCTATAGCACACAGAGACTTGGGTTAAATATAGATGTAAGGTCACAGACTACTCAATAGATTTTTATACTGAGATTTCTGAAAGACTGAATTGTGGATCAATGGCTGCTTGCAGGATATCTCATTGTGTAGTTTAAGCACAGCGTAAAGTAAGGAGTGATTTAAATGCCAATAATCTACACCAAAGTCCCTATAGGGAAGTCACACCACTAGGCATCCATGTTTGCAGTTATTTGAGTCATGAAAGACTAAAGTCCTATCTACTTGAATGGGGAACGACAGACAGAGTAATAAAATAATAAATAAATCAACATATTCAGAGTTTCCCGCAGACAATTTGTTAGTTAAGGTGGTAGGGTTGGGCGGGGGGCGTGGTAATCAAAGGGGCGGGGCGTACACGTCATAATGAAAATGAAAATATTTTTATTAAAACACTCAAATTAAACTTAATTTTGAAGAAAATATGACAGAAAATGAACTACATACTAGATTTTTAATGAATTAAATGTTTTTAACAGAAACCTCTAACGAGAATAACTGTGGTGAAGTGAAACTAAAGGGTTAATAAACACAAACTGAAGCAGATGTTGTAGAACGTCTGGCAAACAATGATGGATAGCGTGAAGATTATTTCCCACTATTAATGACATTATCTTAAAGGAGTGTAACTACTGTAGTATGTAAATAATGCACATAAATAACGTGAGCAGAGCGCTCAACAATTATATCTAATCAACAGGCACGTGAAACCTAGCTAGCAGGTTGCTCAAACAACAAAATCACCAGCTAACTTACTTTAAATTTGAAAGAACTATAGACTAATACAATAACAGGCTTACATAAGTCCACCTACAGTTCTCACAGACATGCGTTTTATCAACTGGCTATCCTCCAGACAGTGACTGACCATGTCTTTCTCTCTTTTCGGCCATGTGGCGTGTGTGCCCGCTCGTGGTGTGAAGCGCGTCCACGCTATTCTCCGAGATGCACTTGACGACCTTTTGTGCAGCAAATTTTTTTTTTTTTTTGACGACATAGTTAAGGCGGTAGGGTTTCCCAGCTTAGGCGGGCCGCCCAAACTGCAAAGTGCTGCGGGATATTTCGGACCAACAATTAAACCTAAGATCAACTGTACCATAACGTTTGTTTCTTAAGCTCAGATTGCTGTAAAAAACAACATTTTCTGTCGTTTCAGCAACTGCGCATGCACACAAGTTGTAAAAAACCTCACGTGACTCTGTACAGAGCTCCGCCCCTAGAGAATCATCATCATCATAAGTCTTTATCGATTGATGATTGCTTCTTTTAACTGGAAGGTGGGACTTTTGTCACCAAAGTGTTGAATTGTCCCCAATACGTAGCAATAAGAGTGCTTAATCTTGTTTTATATTTAATATCTTTGTCTACAAACAATCCTATGGATGAACTTTAACCCTACTATTAATACAAAAAAGTTAAATTTAAGAAATTAATTGTTCGAAATTAACTCTTTCCCCACCAGCGGTTTTTTTTTTTAAGTTGCCAGCCAGCGCTAGCATTTTTAAGGATTTTCATAAAAGTTGAATGCCTTGCAGAAAAATGTCTTCTCTATATAAACATACAATTACAAATACAAATACAAATAAAATACAAATAAAAGAGAACAGACCCTCTGCTTTTAACTCATTCCCCGCTATTTTTTTTTAAAGATGCCCGCCAACACGTTTCATCCTATTTATATTTTTTCTCTGCTAATAAACTCTTAAATATTTGTATTTTTCTTCAAAAATATTTTTTTTAGCCAAAATTTGAAATAATTGAATTTTTTGTGAAGGAATTTTGTTAGAGATCAGATTGATAATGATTATCAAAACATACACAAAGTTTTAAATTAATAAATATTTTTTTGCTTCATTGTTTTTTATAAATTGAATAAAATCGCAGTATTACAAATAATCATAAAAACTCTTCAGGAACACGGTTTTTTTAATGCAAATGTTTAATAACTCAAAGAGTTTGTTTAAAGAGTTAAACAAACAAAAAAAGTTTCATCCTATCTTAATTTGTTCTCTTTTTGTCAAATATTAGTAGGCTTCTTTAAAAATACAACATTTTGAGCAACAAGCTGCATTTTTGTAAAGAACTTCAGATTCAGAGGGATGATCAAAACATACACAAAGTTTTTACAGTTTTTAGGTCGGTGGATGCTTCAGTGTTTTACAAGTTGTGTAAGAGTGCCACCTAGTGGATAATTGCAGAAATACAGATTGCAGTAAAAACTTATCATTGACCAGATAACTCACCAATGGCGCGGAAAGAGTTAATAACATTTCTAGCATCATTAGCAGATTTTGGGCTCTATCTTACACCCGGCGCAATGCAGCGCAATGCAGCGCAATGCGCGACGCAAGTGTCTTTCGCTAGTTTCCACCCTAATTTTCACGTTTAGCGCCGTGTTGTTTAAATAGCAAATGCATTTGCGCCCCCTTTTGCGCCCATGGGCGTTCTGGTCTGAAAACGAGGTGTGTTCAGGTGCATTGTTGGCGCGTTGCTATTTTGAGGCAACTAAAATAGACTACGCCATTGACCAACAAAAACCTGGTCTAAAGTCTAAAGTCAATGGCGCAATGTGTTTTATGTTATTTAAAGAGTGCATTAGTAATATGCGCCTATAAACGGGAGGACAACGCGGGTTTGCTTATCACAAAGTACATGAAAGTACTGTTTTTAAATGTTTTTTTAAATGCTACCTCACGGATTTATTATATGATGACTCTGTACCTGCGGATATGGTGAGATGAGAAACATTTTTAAGTAATGCTTAAAAAAACTCTTTGCTAAAAAACCGCTGTCCAAAGTGCTGAAACGTGCGGAGAGCCGTTTGTAAATTCTTTATCTCCTGTTTGTTACAAATAAAGTATTTTTAGAGTACAAACCTTATCTTACATACTTGTAAATTATTTTTTGATGATATTGGATAGCCATACATTTAAAGCAATTACAAGCCTGCTTTTTTACTTCCATGACTAAAAGAAAACGGGTTTTAAAGGTTTTAATAAAAAAATAACAATTTCAATACAAGTGAAAAACAACACAATTATTTAACATTAATCTTAAACTGGGGATCTTCTTCCTCCGCTTAGTTTTTCAGTTTACAAAGTCCGTCATCTAAATAGGGATTAGACATAGCGCCAGCGCAACTTGCTTTTAAAGGGGATGAGAGCTGAGACTCTCATTGGTTTACTGCACATTACGCCCAAAATACTCCCATTACAATAGGACCTACCCTTTTCGACCATGCGCTCGGCGCACAAACCATTTTTCCCGTCGTTAAATTAGCAAAAGTGGATTCGGACACGCCCATTTACACGTTGCGCTGTGCGCTTTAGACAATGCGCTTAGATCGTTAAAATAGGGCCCTTTAAGTAAAAACGTGGATGCACAAAGAATGCAATAAATGTTTATACCTGGCATCATTGTACATGGCCGAACCGTTCGTGTCTTTGTGTTTGTCGTCTGCGTCTTCATCGGCGAGCTCCGCCCCTAACGCCATCTTCTGCCACTCTTTCTTACGATCGTGAGGAGCACGTGGGATTTTCTCCAGGTCGTGAGGTCGGTCGATGTTCTTCTGCAAGATAGACAGACAGACACAACAGACAGACAGTTTAGATTCTAGCGCAGGTAAATCCTGACGATTTATCTAATAATGATCTGATCTGATGTGTGAGCGAGAGATTAGTACTGCAAACAAGCCAAACAAACATCTCAACAAACTGAGGGAAAAAATATAGAGGAAATAAAGCAAAAATAAGTGACGTCTTACAAATGTCCTTTTATTTGTTTACTGTAGGAATCAGTAGATGTTACACATTTACAAAAACCTCCCGTGCACATTATTGCATAATCTGAAACATTTATGAGCTCTTGTCTGTGTTCAACAGGTTTCATTGCATTACCAAAGCCATTTTGGATCTCATCGGTATAACCAAACCTGTTCACACACACAAATAAAATGTTTGCATCCAAAACCTAAAGTTTCCTGACTGACGCTTTCTGATGAAAAACTAAATTACAGCATCCAATATCCAAGATAATTTTTTATTCACTTAAGTTTGATTCACTGAACAACAGTAACGTCAGTCCTATCAAAACTGTTGAGAGTTTCTGCAGACAAACACAAACTGGGAAAAGCTCAAGTCAGCCATACGGGAAACAAACACAGATCGAGTCGCATTCGATTTCAGAGCAAGAATGTTACAAATCAGATTTAAAACAATGTTAAAAGAGCAGCCAAACCGAGAAAGCACATGTACGCTGTTGAGACGTCTGTGAACGAGTGAATCATCTGGAAATCACAGTGGTTTATTTTAAATCATACCAAATTAAAATGATCAATACTGTGCATTCATTTTTCATTATTATGCACTGTAAATTATTTTTACGTCAGAGTTTACATGATTTCAGGTTATTGTTCAAGGCCGCATTTAC